>NC_057862.1:224609861-224918259 GCF_019393635.1 Dromiciops gliroides | reverse complement strand
TTAGAATGGAAACAAAGAAGAGGAAGATATAGTCCCTTGGGGAATTCATTTCAAATTTTCAAGAAAACTTCCAGCTAATTTTGATGCATTCTGCTATATTGATGCCTATGTTTAATCTTTAAGTATGTATGTGGAGTGTAGGGGTGGGGGCTTGTTATAGTACATTATAATACAATAGGCTTGTTTTAAGGACTTTAAGGACATACATGCCCCAGGTCACAAACAAGATAAATATATGGTGTGTGTATACATATACACACATATACATATACATATACATATACATATACATATACATATACATATACATATACATATACACATACACATACACATACACATACACATACACATACACATACACATACACATATACATATATGTCTGTTCATTCATGGATATGTGTATATGCATACAAACATACATAAACACACATATATACACATACGCATACATATGAACATACACAATGGCTAGAGTGTCAGGGTTGAAGTTAGGAAGATTCATTTTCCTGAGTTCAAATATGGATTCAGAAACTTAGTAGCTGTGTGATGCTGGGCAAGTCATTTAAACCTGTTTGTCTTTTTCATCATCTGTAAAATGAGCTAAAAAAGAAAATGGCAAACCACTCCAATATCTTTGTCAAAAATTCCACACAGAGTCATGAAAAGTCATACATTACTCAAATGACTGAAAAATGAATATACACCCACACATACATACATTCACATATACACATATATACACAAATATAGATACACACATTATTATGTAATTTCTGAATTCTTTCTCTTCATTTCCATTCATATGACTGATTATTTCTATATGTTCCTTTGGAAAGAGTTTTGATCCTAGAATGTGGGAGTTTATGAAGTATGCCCTATCCCTCCTGGAGGGTAGAAAAGGAGGAAAATATATTATATGATTATGTTTTGACTTCATAATCTTCTATTCTTTTCCTAGCATTGTCAAAATAAATATAAGACCTTATTATTTTAACACATGTTGTTTAGCATGAAATTATCAACTTCAAACTGGTTAATTGTACATGACCTTAAAATTGGTTAATTCATATTTTAGTTTTAACAAAGTGAGCATTGTCTTTGTTTTTCCTTTGATATATCTTCTGGTGGTTTGTATCACTGGTACTAATTGTAATGCCTTTCCATGAAACCACCTACAATAGAAATGGTAAATGAATTGTCTTGGGAATTTGAATATGCCACCCAGTTGTTCAAGAAGATTAACTGGAACTAGGGGTACTAAGTCAGATGACTTGGGGTAACTTCTAATGCTTCTAGATCAGTGAGGAATATCCACTCAGGAAGAAAATAATATTGTCAAGATATTTCCAGAGAGACAACAGCAGGCCTTGCAACTGCCCTGTTAGAACTGATGTAAAAAACAGCCTCACTTGGAGATGAAAGGGAGGAATAAAAATGTGCATGAGTCCTACACAAACTTCTGGGAAGGCAGAGGTCATCTGGAAAGCTAGCACAAGGGAGATACATGAAAGAATATCCATGGTCTTGCCCTGAAGCATAGCAATGATAGAGGGGAAATTCTCCTGAAAGGAAAAAGGAGACTTTTATATGTTTATCTAAGAATGTTAAAGTGCTGTCCATAAGATAACAGTTTTCTCTCAAAAAAGGTTTGGTGCCTAAGATACAACTCCTTTCAAAATAGCCAGAGGAACTGCATTCAGTGGGGATGTCACTTAAGAGAAGCATGGGGAAGTACAAGAAAAAGACCTACAGTATTGGTGTATAACAACTCTGTTTGATATGTGAAACTTTTTATAACCCAGATCCTCTCTCCCTTTTGGGTTCATTACTGCAAACTTTCCTCTACAGATTGTATGGCCAAGCCAAACTGGCCTTCTTATTGTTCCTCATACATTTCACCCTTTCTCCTATCTCTGAGCCTTTGAATAGATTGTCCCCTCTGCCTGGAAGTACATGCTTCTTCAGCTCTGCTGATTATAGTTGTAGTTTCCTCCAAAAATTCTAGTCAAACATCATTTTTACATGAGTTCCTTGTTAATCATTATATGCATGTCTCCTCTAAAAGAATTGCTACATTTTTGCCTATCTCCATAGAAAGAGGCAATTTTGGGGCAGCTAAGGGGCACAGTGGATAAAGCACTGGCCCTGGATTCAGGAGGACCTGAGTTCAAATCCGGCCTCAGAAACTTAAGACTTACTAGCTATGTGACCCTGGGCAAGTCATTTAACACTCATTGCCCTGCAAAAAATAAATAAAATAAAATCTATCCACAGACCCTTTCAAGGTGCATGACCCAGGCTAACAACCATTGGACTAGATGATTTCTAAGGTTACCTTGAATTCTAAATCCAGGCTGAAGTGGATTAATATCAGCTCAGAAGAAGCCCCACTAATGAGTTTGCAAATGACTGAAATTTCATAAAGAACTTTGGAGCCTGTATGACTCAGTGGTGGATAGCTCTGTTGCAAAATTTATTTTCCTTTCTTCTATCAATTAAGCTTTACTTCTTTGAATTTTTTAATGGACCATTTCCCTATAAAGATAGTAATTGACAATAAAACTTCTGGTTCCTCAAAGTGAAATTTTGAGATTTTGTGTGTGCATGTGTGAGTGTATGTAGGTGGAGGGATGGTTATATTAAAGTCAGCCTTTGTTTCACATGAAAGCTCTACTCGACATTATCATACTTCCAGCTTTCCAACAACAAATTCTTGGTCACTTTCCCTTTTATCTGAAGTTCCATATGTCATTTAGCTAAATTGACAGTTAAACCATGCTGATAGACAATACCAAGAAACAAATTAATTCCTCAACAAATGATAAACTTGGAATACAGTTAAGAAAAATATTCTAAAGGTCTAATATTTCTATGAATATTTCATATTCAATTGTTCCTTGAATTATGATAATATCCCATGAAAAACATAAAACAAAAATTTTCAGCTATCCCCCAACCATATACCGATTTTTGAGTGCAATGATTTCAACTTTGTAGATTGATGAAATTTAGATAATATTTCAAATACATTTTCCTTCTTTTTTTGTGGGGCAATGAGGGTTAAGTGACTTGCCCAGCATCACACAGTCACACAGCTAGAAAGTGTCAAGTGTCTGAGGCCAGATTTGTAATCAGGTCCTCCTGAATCCAGGGCCAGTGCTCTGTCCACTGTGCCACCTAGCTGCCCCCTCAAATAAGTTTTCTCATTTATTTTTCATCCTAAATCTGTAAGTGGTAAAGATATTATTACCTCTATTTCGAACCTGAGATGGAGAGATTAAGTAATGTGCCCAAACTCATGGAAGTAACTTTCTCTAAGGGCTTAATTTCTCAAACATGTAGAGTACTGTGTCAAATGTATAAAAATAAGAGCCATTCCCCAATTAATAAAAGATAAAAAGATATGAATGGTTTTCAGCTGAAGTAATTTAAGCTATCTATAGCCATGTGTGAGATTTAAAATTGGATACTAGATCATAAATCTCCCCTACTTAACCTTTCCCTTAATTTATCTCCCAGACTAGTAAATGGAAGAAGCTTTTGGTTTTCTAGATAGACCTTTTATTTATTGTTATGGTAGTCACAAGGTCATGTTGATTAAAAGGATAGGAAAGTAGAAACACAATACAAATCGTCTTAAGTCTAAGCTTAGTCTATATTCCTTATAAAAACTCACCAAACCGAAAAGGCCACCTTTGGAGAGAGACCGTCTGTGCCGCGCCGTCAGGAGCCCAGCCAAGCCGGAAAAAGCCTCACTTCCATTCTCTCCACCCCGGAAGTCCAGTGCGCCGCAGGCAGTCTGACGTGCGCAGCAGGCGGACTGTTCGTCTCCTCCCCAAAAGGGTGGTCCTTCAAAAACTGGAGTCTTTCAGTTATCCTAACCGACTGTTAAAAACTTTCATATTTTTTTACCACACATGTGAAAAAATAATTGTCTAGCTTACTATTGATTGGAGAAATGCAAATCAAAACAGTTCTGAGGTACTACCTCATGACTATTTCAGTGACCAATAGGAGAGAAGAGGAAAATGACAAATATTGGAGGGGATATGGGAAAAATGAGACATTAATTCATTGTTGATAGAGTTGTGAATTGATTCAACCATCCTGTAGAACAATACAGAACTATGCAAAAAGACATATAAAACCATGCATTCCCTTTGACCTAGCAATACCACTACTGGGTCTGTATTTCAAAAGAAAAAAAAAAAAGAGAAGGACCTATATGTACTAGATAGATAGATAGATAGATAGATAGATAGATAGATAGATAGATAGATAGATAGATAGATAGATAGACATATATAGATATATAGAGAGATATACACACACACATATATGTGTATATATATATATATATATATATATATATATATATATATATATACATATATACATATACACATATAGAAGTTCTTTTCTGGTGGCAAATAATTGGAAATTGGCAGATGTTCATCAATTGGGGAATATCAGGTATGGTATTGTGATGAAATACTATTTTGATATAAGAAATGATTAGGATTCTCTCAGAAAATCCTGGGAAGTCTTACATGAGCTGATGCAAAGTGAAATGTACTGTCTACAAAGTAGCAGCAATAGTGTAAGATGATCAGATGGGAATGACTTAGCCATTCTCATTAGTACAATGATCCAAAAGAATTATGAAGGAATGCTGATGAAAAATGATAACCATCCCCAAAGAAAGAACTGATTGGGTATGAATAAAGATTGAAACATACTTTCTTTTTACTTTCTAATTCTTGACTTTTTTCTTTGTTTAAATTTTTTCACTAAATTTCTAATATGGGCATATTTTGCATGACTACACATATATAACCTATATCTAATTACTTGCCATCTCAATGAGGGGAACTGAGGAAGGAGAGAGAGAATTTGGAATTCAAAGTTTTAAAAACCAATGTTTAAAATTGTTTTGCATGTAATTGGGTAAACAAAATACTAAATAAATTCCTAAAATGGGGTAGAAAGAAAATGAAACACAAACAACAATATGAGTAAAGGTAAAAAAATAGATTAAATTTTAAAAGAGCTTGAAATTTCACAGTTTATAACTATCATTTCAGAAGTCTTTTTTGCTAAGTTCCAATATTATATCTAGGAAAACTGGGATTCAGAAAATTGGCTTAAATTGATCAAGGTTTTGTAGCTAACAGTTAGCTGAACAAGGATTTAAACCATTTTTTTTTCAAATTCAAATCAAGTACATCATATATCATGGAAACAATAATTTCTGTTGGTTTACACCTACTATATCTTTATCTATGGGTCTAACTTCCTGTAACTTTTTATAATTGAATCTGTCCCCTATGCCTTTCAAATATGACATCCTCTTAAATCCCAAAATCATATAGGTAAAGATGTGCTCATAAAAACCTTGAGGCAAGACATGTCTTAATATTCTTTGTTTCCCCTGTAGCGCTTATTTAGTTAAAGTTAAATTTTGCATTGAATTGTTTCAAACTTTATCCATTTTCATTGATCATATAAAATAAGAAAACTTTGATGAACATACTAACAACCCCCCCACACACACCTCTCATAATAATAATTAAAAAAAATAACAACTTGGATCCTATCCTGGTTTTATTAAATTTCGGCTTCATTAACAAAATTTAGAAAGTCTTCATCTGGAAAGCTCCTAACTCAATAAAAAATTAGCTTCATGTTTGACTGATTAAGTATTTTAAATGCTCATCAAATCATATATTCTAGTGTGATTTTATAACTTTTTGCTCTCTAGAATCACCCAAAATGAGAAACCTTGAATACTGGGAAGCATATTAATTTAATAAAGCCAGATTTATTTTCTGTTTCTAGACTAGGCCCCTATCCATTTAGAGGGTTGTTTTCTACCAATTCATATTTCAGAATAAATTTAATAAGAACTGTGATGATCCAACCTTAAATATTGGTCTCTGAACACAGTTTTATCTTGATATTCAGTTAGAAAACATTCACAGAAAAGGACACTTTTAGGAAGATTATTCTTGACTCTCTATCAATCACTGTTCTCATGGCAAAATTTACATAATCAAAATATTATCTTGCGCACAAATCTTTTTCTTGTCCTCTTTACCATAGCTATTAAAATTATGATAGAGTTTATGTTTGTTGTTGTTAATTGATTGTTGAAAGTATTCAATAAAATTTAAGATTATCTTGGAAGTGTAACACATGGAAGTATTTTCTACCATTCACAGCTTAGTTTGCTCTAAATTATCATATTAGATCTAGCAACATGTCTCAAATTGAAGGTATCACTTTTCAGAAATCCTGATTCTGTCTCCTCAACTTCTGACTTTGGCACTGTACTAGTTTAGACATTCGTTACTTTTCAGATGTACTTTTTCTATTGCCTCAATACAATTCAATAGTGCTAAATAAAAACATTCAAACACCCTTTCATAGAGATTAGATGTAGATGGTTTATTGGCCTTTGACTTATACTAGTTGTGTAATCCTTGTAAAGTTATATGACTTCTATGTGACTCTAGCTACTCTCTAGAATGTATCAAATAAGCTACAGAAAGGGTATGATTTATCAAAAAAGAGAAGTTTCCCATTTTAATGGAATTATAGATCCATAATATTTTAATTGCCCTGTATGTATGTGCATAAGTGTGTTTATTTGTATGTACAGATTGTAGTGCAATGAACTGCAACAAATATGTCAAGAAGAGGGTCCTTTTCCCTCACAGAGCTTCCTGTCTAATAATGATAAGGAAAGGTGAAGATAATCATGTTTAACCATTATTGTGTGGGCATGCCTAGGTGGTAAATCAAGAAGAATAAGAATATACAATTTTCTATCCAGAGGAATGTTGGAGTCATACTAGTTCTTCAAAACAAATTATTAAATTTTGAGTGTGAGCATTTACACTATAGAAATTGGCAAATACTGTGAATCAAGGTTATCTTTTAAATTTTTTAATTGTTTAGACTTAAGAATGTGCTGGGAAAACTAAAAAGCAAAACAACATAAACTAGGTATGAACCAACATCTCATACTGTATACAAAGATAAGGTCAAAATAGGTACAAGTTTTAGATATAAAGGGAGATACCATAAGCAAATTTGAAGAGAAGAGAATATTTCATCTGTCAGATCTATGAAGAAGGGAAGAATTTGTGACCAAGGAAGGAAGAGTATTACAAAATGTAAAATAGAAAATTTTTATTATATTAAATTTAAAAGTTTTTGAACAAACAAAACCAATGTAACTAGGATTAAAAGGAAAGCAAAAAGCTTGGAAACAATGTTTATAACAAATATTTCTGATAAAAGCCACATTTCTCAAATATATAGAACTGAATCAAATATGTAAGAATACAAGCCATCCCCCAATTGCTAAGTGGTTAAAGGATATGAACAAGCAGTTTTCAAATAAACACAATGCACCCAAAACAACTTTACCATTTAATCCATGGTTTTCCTTAAGCTGGTAGAGTACTTGATTATTATTTGTTATGCAACTTTAAATAATCTGAACATTTAAGAGGACATTCCAGGTTTGGGGAATATGAAAACGAGTACAGAGTTAGGAAATTATGTTATGTTCTGGGAAATGAGACTATGTCAATTCTCCTAGAGAAATGATCTCCAAAATTTTGATTATGTACCCCAGAAGTTGATGATGTAGTCCTAATATATGCATAGTTACATATTTATAAATTAGATGTAGCTAATACACTGTTATGTATATTAATAACCTTGTACTAAATTAAAATGAGATTACATATTTTGAAAAAATATTAATACCTCAAAACTTTTTTTTACTTTTAGAAAAATAATATTTCAGCAAGAAAAGAAATAGAACTATGAGAATGAAAAAATGTTAACCACAGAGATTACATTGTATCATGTATAATTTTTTTTTCTTTTTTGGGGAAGGCTAGTTGTTAAACATTTACCAGAACACAACCCACCCTAAACAATTTTACCAGTTAAACCATGACTTTCCTTAAGATGGTAGAGTACTTTATTATTATTAGAGCTGTGTAACTTTAAATAATCTCTTCCTAATCCTCAAATTTAAAGAAGAAATTGAAATCAGATCCACTACCTTTTGCCACATAAAACAAGGATGGGTTTTGTATTTTCCAAACTAATTTAGCAGTTTCAATTAAGTGGTAGTTATCTGAAGTAAAAATTTATGTAAACCAATGTGGCAAATATTTTTATAAACTTTCCTTTATACTTATGAGAGTTTCTTTAGTGATATATGAAAGGGATGACAATTAAAACACCCTAACAAGAAGTCAGAGAACATAGAAAGGAGTCATGAGAGTAATATTTAAAAGGTATTGTGTTGGGGCAGCTAGATGTCACAGTGGATAAAGCACTGGCCCTGGATTCAGGAGGACCTGAATTTAGATATGACCTCAGATACTTGACACTTCCTAGCTGTGTGACCCTCAGCAAATCACTTAACCCTCACTGCCCCACAAAATAAATAAGCAAACAAACAAACAAACAAATAAATACTAATTGGGTAATAAAGCACTAATCTATAGGTCTTGAATGTCCAAGGGATTTTGACTGGTTTTGATAGGCAGTAAGCATCCACTGAAGCATGTTGAACAGAATAATAACATGATCAGTTCAGCATATAAACACGAATAATCTGGCAATAGTATTGAAGGATTGATTAAAAAAAGGAGAAAATGGAATCATCAAATCAATAAGCATGCTGTTGCTATAGGCTAGGCAGGGCGCAAGGAGGGCCTATAATGTAGTAATGTCATTGGTACTAGTGCAGACAGGCCAGACTTTAACTATCTCTTAGAAGTTCACTATTAAGATTGTAGTGGAGGGGCAGCTAGGTGACGCAGTGGATAGAGCACCAGCCCTAGATTCAGGAGGACCTGAGTCAAATCCGGACTTGGACACTTAACACTTACTAGCTGTGTGACCCTGGGCAAGTCACTTAACCCCAATTGCCTCAAAAAAAAAAAAAGGTTATAGTGGAGTATTTTTTGTCCTATTTTATTTCAAACTTTTTGTCTCAGGGGCAGCTAGGTGGCACAGTAGATAAAGCACCAGCCCTGGATTCAGGAGGACCTGAGTTCAAATCCAGATTCAGACACTCGACACTTACTAGCTGTGTGACCCTGGGCAAGTCACTTAACCCTCATTACCCCACCAAAAAAAAATATACATCTCAAACTTTTTGTCTCAAATTATAATTTGATGGGTGTAATGAACTCCTGATCAGGAATTTTCTATTACTCTTCTAAAGCAACAGCTATTGTGTACATAGACTTGAAGAGTTACTTGGGTCCATTGAGAGGTTCAGTGACTTGGTCTGGTTACACAGCCAGCATGTGCTAGTAAATATGTAACAACTAACTTTCCAAAGGAAGGGGCAGGGGGAATGTGTTATTTAATAACATACTTTTAAGTTTAATTTTCATTATTAACATTCTCTGCATCATAGAATTCTTTAAGTCTAGACAATAATCATTTTAAAAATACAAGAAATCATTCCCTCTTTTATGGTGTAGTCAGGGAATCATGCTCACACTGATAATTTAACAATTGGCTCTCAGGTGTAAGTATAAGACAACTAGGACAAAACCATTGTGTGTCAGAAGTGAGACTGGAGTGCAGGTCTTTATGAGACCACCCTCTATCTACTCTTACAGATTGTGAGAATTAGAAGGGATTTTCATGAATATCTAGTCCAAACCTTTCATTTTACAAATTAGGAAACTGGGACCAAGACAGATTTGTCCAATTACAAGTTATTGGCAGAACCAAGTAACAAATACTGATTTTCTGACCATAAATCCAATTAGCTTTCCATGGAACCAAACATAATTTACCTTATGAACTTTCACTGTCACTGTAAAATTGTGTATCTCTAGAAATTTTATATTTTCATTTAAGAAACTTCAGAATTTCAAACAAAATGTTTGATTTAGTATAGTTGAAAGAAAAATAACACTAAGCCATAAGCCATAAAAATAAGAAAAGACACCAGTTACCAAGGAGAAAACAATTTGCTTTGTTTCTACCTTTGTTTCAGGCTTTGGTGTTTTGGAAAGGATCTAAGAATATTATTTATTTTTAAATGGGCCCAAGAAGGCTATACATACACATACACATACACACACACACACACACAAATATGTGCATATAGAGAGATTTGCATACACTCAAGTATACATGTATGTTTACACACATGTATATGTACACATATGCACAGTCATACATGCACATGTGCATGCATACACACATATATAAGCATCCATAGCTACGTTGTTCTAAAGGTTTGCTTTTGGCAGCTATTTGAATGTAGTATTTATTCAAAAGCAGTAAAATACTGGGGTAAATGTGTAAATATGTTTTTTATTTTGCTCAGCTATAAAGGGTTCCTTCTACTCCAGAACAGAAGCTAAGATGATGACTAGTCTTAAAACATCATGCTGATTTCCACTGCTTTGTGAACCCAAAGGGGGGAAAATTGCTTGAAAATTTTATATCCTTTTAGCATGAACTAATCCTTGCCTTTTCAGATGTGATTAATGACATAACATTGCATAAAGTGACATGAAGGGGGGTACTCTTTGAGTTAGTGAATAACATGCCCATTTAAATAACAAAGAAGGTTTTTTTTCTTTCTACTGTGTTTTTTTCCCTTTAATTTTTAAAATAAGGAAAGTTGAAAAAATGTACTCACTGCCATACAAAAGCCTCAAAGAGTCTGAGCTAGGCATTCAGATTTTTCAATTTAATACTTATTAACTGGCTAAATGACTAGTTGAATAAAACCTTCACTAGAAGTAAATATTTATGTAATCATTGTCTAATATTCTAGGGACTGTGCTAGGCATTGGGTATAGCAGGAGGTTTATGAAGTGGTTAATAACTTATTTTGGGAGGTAGTTGTTCCTTGGCTATTTTTTTCAGCCTTGTCTGACTCTTGGTGATTCTATTTTGGGTTTTCTCAGCAAAGATACTGGAGTGGTTTGCCATTTCCTTCTCAAGTGCATTTTACAGATGGTGAAAATGAGGAAAACAGAATTAAATGACTTGCCCAGGGACACAGAGCTACTAACTGTCTGAAACCGGATTTGAACTCAGGAAGATAAGTCTTCCTGACTCCAGGTTCCGCACCCTATTTATTTACTGTTCCACCTATCTACCCTATCTGGGCAAATAGGATATCCTTTTAGCAGTGAAATAAAATGACAGCAAAAATGAGAAGAAATATTTTAAGTACAAAGTGAGTAATGTAAAAAAAAAATAGAAAAGTACATAGACATTTGGTTCCTGAAATCTTACTGTTGCAATGGACATTACAAATTAATTTTTCTAACCTATTCCTGAAACATGAATCTCAATTACTTTATTTTCTATTTTCATCCAGTCAAATATCTCTAGAGACTGGAAAATCAATAGCACTAGAAGCCATTAATTTTATTTTGGAATACTTCTTTATTATTTTGATATATTCATGATCTTATCATGACTAGTCCTTCTTCAAAATGGTTCAGAGCCCATGCCTTCCTTGTCTTCTGATTCTACATGACTCTTATCCACATCTGATAATTTGCTTAATTTTACTTAAATGATAATTTAAGAGTGTACTCAACATTCTAGGGTCCTTCCTCTAGGTCTATGTTCTTATAATTTCTATTTTCCCTTCATTCTTGTCCATTTTCCTTGCTTCCTTTCTGAATTTTAAGTTCATTCAAAGAATTTACTTTAATTTTTACTTTCACTACACAGTACCTTCATTGGAGTTTGGTGGGTATAGAAATAAATTTGCTAATAAATTTAGATTTATATTGATATTCCCAGGCCATGGGGCATTTATTAACACTGTTCTTTATTTCACTGAGACATTTTAAAATTGCATCTGTAAAGGAATTCTAGGAGCTTTGGTACACAGACTCCCACATGATCTAAACAGCCTTAATTTATTTTGAATGAGAGTTTCTTTTGTATTATTAACTTCTGGATTTATTATACCTATTCAGAAATGCTATTGATTTTTGTCAGATTATTTCATAGTCTGAAACTTTCCTGAAACCATTGTTTTGCATTGTTTCCTTGGTAATTCCCTAGAAATTTCTACGTAAACTTCATATCATCAGCAGCTATAAATAAATTTATTTTGCTTGTTCTTCTCTACCTTTTTGCCTTTACTTTATTTCTCCTGTCTTAGAGCTATTTTATAATCAAATGAAATAATGCAAATTTTAATGCAAAATATTATTTAATAAATTCTTATTATCACTCTTATTACTAATATTAATGTAATAATTATTAATACTTTATTATTTTATAAAACATTGAGAGTGCTTTATAAATTTTTGGATGTAATTTTGTAATAATTTGTTAATTATTCTTTCAGAGTTTGATTGAACAGTGCTATAATTCCATCATGACTACTTTTTCTCTTTTTTGATTTCCTTATGTCCAGGTCAATTTTTTTTAATTGGATGATTTAAAAACTGTATTTGCTGTTTTTTTTTAAATTTTGTTATATTATGTTTGGTTTTTGGTGGATAATTCTTTCTTTTCTATTCTTGGTTTTGCTGACATATAATGATATGTATGAAATTCACATGTTATTTGCATCTCTCCTCTGCTATTGTACATTAATTTTTAAAAATCTATTAATATGGGTCTCCGCTCATTCCTTCAAAATAAAATTTGTCTAAAAATGTATCACCCTTTAGTTATTTTTAAAGAGCTAATTTATAGGATTTTTTCCAGTAAACCTTTGTTTTTGTCTTTCTATTTATCTATATCTTCTAATGTATAATATTTCATCCTTTGAATGCTTTAATTTGATGATGTTCCAGTTACTCAAGCTAAACATTCAGTAGATTAGTCTTCCCTTCTATTTTATTAATTTACACACACACACACACACACACACACACACACACACACAATCCTCTGAGGATTACTTTGTCTGAATCTCAGAAATTTTGGTTTTGTCAACTGGACTTTTTCCAGAATTGATCTCTAATCTATGTATGGCCAGAGCTATATGAAGTAGGCCAGAGACAGGTTAGTCAGGAAATAGAGAGAAATTTTATTTTCTAAGTGAGGAAAAAGGCTTGCAAGCAAGGTAGAGTTATAGAAACATGTGCCTGGGCCCTACCTCTAGTGGTGTGGGAGTGGGGGCCTGAGTTAGTGTGAGGAGATCTCAGTACTTATACTAGTGTCTGCTTAGTGAGTTGTAGCCCTAACAATAAGGAAGCAGCAAGCATGTGACAAGTTTGATTCACTTCAGGATGTTCTGACTTTGTCCAGTGTTTGTCTTTGACCAGAGAACACCTGTGTGACTAGCCCAGAGGGTGAGATCATCCAGGGGTGATCTCACCCAGGGGTGGTTGCAAATGATTGTTGTCCTTCCAAGCTCAAGGCACAATTTTCTTGCTGGGCCTTAGCTCTGGAAGCAGGGAATCTAAATTTTACTTTGTCAGTATGGCATATATCATTATTCTTGACTTTTAGGTTGAAAGTAGACCATAGCTACTTTAAAGTATGTGAAGGATTTTTTGTTTGTTTGTTTGTTTTTGCCTTAAAACATAGCATCAATGAAGGGATCAAACTAAGAAAGGGCAACTGAAGAGAAGGAATCACTTAGTATTTGATTGTTAGTACATCTGGGCATGTCCAATTCTTTCTACCCAGTAAATTGAAAATAATTCTTTTTACCACTTTTTTTAAAAAACAGAATAGAACCAGTTACTGGATACTTTGTACACAAGGCACATTTGTTATACATCATCATCATCATTTCCATCATCACCATCATCAACACCACTCTACATGAAGCCAGCTCACTAGCTCTTCTGCATGCTGATTAGGCTCAGAGGCATTCTCTGCATGTGCCTAACCTCTATTGAAAAAGAAGAGTGGTCACCAACTGTGACGATTAAAATCTAATGGGTAGTGGCCTTTTTCCTGTCCCCAGTGTGGGGGAAAACTAACTAGGGTTTACTTATAAATTAGAAGCATTAGCACCAGTTTTTGGCATTAAGGATTTATTAGTGAAAAAGAGAACACCCGCGTCAGAAAAACAAGAAAAAACCTATATATCCTATAGGAGAGATAAGGGTTCAACCTGGTCTGTTTCTTCTTCCAAGTCCTCCAACACGAGCTGTTCAGGAGCCGAAACTGAGAGAGGAAACAGTACGTGAGGCCATCCTTCAATCGGATTGGTCAGTGTCACCCAAATCCTTTGGTTCACTGGACTTGAGGGTGCTCTCATTGTTGAGTTCAAAGTCCTTAGCTTCTGAGAACAATACCCTAATGCAGGTCAGCCAGGTGTCGTTTTAATTTAATTAACTTTAAGTAGGTTAATCAACAAAGTCAATCACTCTCAGTCAGTCTAAATTCAATCAATCTAGATTAATCTCCTCTGGTAGGGGCCTTTGGACATTGACAAAAGCACATTATTTCTTATAGGGGCATCTAGGTGGCACAGTGGATAAAGCACTTTCCCTGGATAGAGGAGGACCTGAGTTCAAATCCAGCCTCAGACACTTGACACTTACTAGCATTGTGACCTTGGGCAAGTCACTTAACCCTCATTGCCTTATGGAAAAAAAAGAAAAAAATAAATAGAAGAGTGTTTAAAGAAAAGGCAAAACATGGAAACATGGTCACAGAGTAAACAGACTATGAAATAAAGTAGTGTGAAATGAATAAATGAGACAGTACCAAGGTCTGACAATCAGTGTTGATAGTTTTAATTGTACTTGTTACCTAAAACAGAAAAAAATAGTCTTCACAAAAGCCAAGATAGGAGACAGCTTCAAAAAAAGCAGTGTACAACATTATTTAATTCTATAGAAATGTCATGGAGCACCAAGGAAAAGTCATTTGATTTGAAAATTAATAAGACAATGGTGACCTTTGAGAGAAGTGCTTTAGTAGTGATAGAGAAGGAAGTCAGATTATATATAGGAGGTTGAGGAGAATGTGTGCTGAAAAGTAGTAGCTTTAGATGGATGTGAGAACCAGGAGCCTTGCCCCCTGCCAAGAAAGAATTTGACCTTTCTGAGGTTTCTAAGGTCAAATTGGCATCCTGCAAGTTGCCTCTCTATTCATGAACTGTGTTTAAATCATGTCAATAAAAGGACTTGAATGCTACCAGCCAATTAGCTTGCAGCTATGTGTATGAACCACCCCTCTTCCTCTTCCATAGGGAGATTCCAGTTGAATGGAGTGGGACTCTTTCTCTTGGATAGTGTGACTAGCGATCTGAGCTAGGTTTTTTCCATTATTTCAGAGACATCTACTCTCTTTCTCTTTACTAACTTCTAATTTGCTTTAATAGCTGTTTAAAGATTAAACTGTTGCTGAATTTATAAGTAAATCCTAGCTAGTTTCTCACCACATACTGGGAGGGAGGGGGGCAGGTAAGTATACACACTAGATTTTACTTGTTACATGGAAATCATTGTAAAACTGATTTGCCTGCAAAACTGAGAAGAAAAATTCACCCTATAGGTAATTCCTGAGTTTAGATGGACATGGACTTTCGTTTTTAACCATGACAACCTATAAATGTTTATAAACAGAAAGATAGTAGTGGAGAGGAAGGGGTAACAATACATGAAAGAAGTGGTATAGTTGAAGGAACAAGGTCCTGGAGGGGTCAGGATTGGATAGCATGAAACTGAAGGTCTAGCTCTAACAATGAGAGAAGGGATATACTTCCCCTGACACAAGAAAGAATGGAAGAAAATGTTTACAGGAACTCAAATGGTCTTTTAATGTGGAAGAACCTAGCTAAGTAAGTAAAAACAAGGTCAAGGGTTTTAAAGACAAATAAAAAGAAGTTTTAGAACAATTTGTGGAGAATCAAAAAGTATTGAAGGAAAGGGATGTTGGAAAAAAATAGGATCTATCATATCTAAAGTGGAGAAATTAGGAATTTGGAATTTCTCCAGTGAGCTAATAATAACCAGAAGTAGAGGAAGAGATATTTGTTGTTTGAATTACTTATAGCTGAGAATTAGTAGGTTGGGAACAGGGATAAATAAAGGTGGATTAGAAGATGGTATTTAGATAATAATTGACTTGGGGAAACATGCAATTAGGAATGAGTAGAAAGACAAGTTAAGTGGTCCAGTGAACAGTCTTCTGACTGTATGATCCTTGGAAAAATCACTGTTTTAAAAACAAAACAAAACCCTGTTTATCTCAGTTTCCTCATCTGCAAAATGATCTGGAGAAGAAAATGGAAAACCACTCCTGTATCTTTACCAAGAAGACTCTGAATGGGGTCACAAAGAATTGGACATGAAGGAAACAACTAAAAAACCCAACAATAACAACAAAAAAAAAAACAAAAACAAAAAATGAAGAGATAAGAGCCTGTGTGTGAGTGTGTGTGTGTGTGTGTGTGTGCGTATGTGTGTATAATTTAACAATTTAAGTTGACACTTCCCATTGGTGAACAATGCAATGGAGTCATCTGCTTGTTGGAATATAATGCTTATCTTGAACTCAGGGTGTTTTTTAGAATACAAATTGTAAATTGTATGTGTATATACATACATATATATATATACAATATAAAATCTGAATATGTATACATTACAAAATATTAATATAATGTGATTATATATACTTGACAAAACATACACACTTATATGTATAATTAGAATACACATATATGTATATACACACGTGTACATATATATACACATGTATACACATATATATGTATGTATACATGCATACACACACACACACACACACATATATATATATATATATATATATATGAAAAGGCTTCATGACTTGTACTTTTAAAAATTGGTTGGAGGAGGAGGAGGAGGAAGAGCAAAAAACAGTGTAGTAGTAGCAGCAGCAGCAGCAGTAGTAATAGTAGTAGAAACATTTGCTAGAATTCAACACACTTAACAGGGGTAGCAAACTACATCTACATGAAGAGATTTCCATGAATGTGACTGCACTGCATGTAGAATGTTTTGAGACCGAAAGCCTCCTATATAGCCAAGCTTTTTTTAAAAATACTATCGTGTCACTTTCATGGATGAAGATATAGTTCTGTTTTCCAATGTAAAAACATCTCATGTAAGGGCTGCTTTGGGGAACATTGACAACAAAGACCCATCCTTCAACCTGCTTAACTCATTTCCCATTAAATTTTTCAACTTGGTTCAAAATAAATCGAGGAATATCTTCTGATGCTTCCTCATAAATTGCTAAAATTGCAATATCTCTCTCCTGATCCACTTATTAACTGAGCCCCCAAAACAAAATATAAAAATTGGAGAAACCTCTTTTCTCCAAAACTTTCTCTTCTCTTCCAGTATATAAAATTAACTTCGGATAAGCTTAGACAAACCTCAATGTCACTGATTAATAATTTTAATAGTGTAATTAACAATATAAAGACATTTAAATATTTCAACAAGAAAAATCATAGCCAGAGTCATTTTATATGTGGAAAGTAACTGCTGATACAGAGATATATATTACAACCACTATCCAACAATTTGGCTCTCTTGGGATGGCATTTGAAGTCTCAAAATTATTCTCAAATATCTTCTCATTGGCATTCATAAAATGAATTCTCCTGATTTTCCCAAATATGGCAATTTACTTACACATTTTTTAATGTCTTTCAAGATTTTTTTAAGAATGATAGGTAAATTTCCTCTCCAAAATTCTCTCCGTTTTCACTTAATGGTACAGTAACAATATCCATAATCTCTGTAAGAGTAGATATTTATGTTGAGGTTTCACATGAATTGCTGGACGTGTGACCTATAAACAAGATTGGCTAGTTATGGAATGAGAACGAAAAATAACAAATGTTGAGTCCATGTCCTCAGTAGCAATCTCATAATATTAACTTGAATTCTGCCACATCCCAACTTCAAGAAACTTCATTTTTGCCTTTATGAATAAATATTAATGCATTCATTTCACATTTATGGCTATTAATTATATGGTTCTGGCCTGCCTTTTCAGACTTACTGTACATTATTCCCATTATATACTTCATGCAAGCCATTTTTGTCTACTTGTTCTTTGCCAGAACTTAGAATTCCATCTGTGGTTTTTCCTACATCTGAAATGTACACAATTCTGTTTCATCTCCTAGAAGCCCTAGTTTCCTTCAAGGTTCAGCTCTTGTGCCAACTCCTTTATGAAGCTTATACTGTGGTGTCAAAGATAGAGTTCCGGAATTGGAGTCAGGAAGACTCATCTTGCTGAATTGATTTCTGCCCTCAGACAGTTACTAGCTGTGTGACCCTGGGCAAATCACTTAATCCTATTTGTCTCTGTTTCCTCATCTGTAAAATTAGCTGGAGAGGGAAATGGCAAGTCACTTCAGTATCTTAGTCAAGAAAAATCCAAAGGGGATCACAAAGAGTCGGACACAAATGAAATGACTAAATAACAACAACAAACAGTTATTAGTTCCTTCTCTCTCCTCCTCATGCAAAATGATCAGAATACATATGATAATTCACAGAGGAAGGAGCACAGATAAAAAGGAGGATCAAAATGTTCAGGTTTTATCTTTCTATCTCTTTCTCCGAGTACAATATTTCTAACAAAGGAATCTTGATAAATACTTAGATAGGATTAGTAGAAAAGTAGAAAAAACCCAGCATGTTAATTGGATTGTCTGTAGAGGATTCCCAGGAGGAGATAGATAAAAGTCACACAGAAGGAAAAACAATGGCTGTTATAATCTATACCACTTGGAAAGAATGCTATGAGATCAAAGATTAAATGAAAGACTAGGGTGAACATACTATGTAGTAGTCATTTTTCTTTATTGCTAAGCTCCACTTTAAAACTACAGAGTTCTGCCACCATGTTTCTCACAACCTTGGATTACATGGGTCCAGACTTTAATGTAACTGGGACACAACATCAGCTCAAGGCACCAGAGAAGACTATGTTCCCAATAGACTTTTGCTCCTAAAAGATCAGCAAATCTGTTTCAGGACCTCCTGCCAAAACCACTTTGGGCTTGCACCATTGAAAGTTTCACAGTATCTCAGAAGGTATTCCGAGGGCAGCTTCAAAAGTTCTAATTTGTATAAGAATCCTCAAGAAGTTCTGGTTTGGAAAACCAACTGCTAATCTAGCTCAGTCATAGACACTCCAACATACCAGTAACTGATAGCTGCATCAATACCTACAACTATGATCTTGGTTCAATCCACTTATCTACCACCACTATGAGAAATTCCTTTGTACTGCTGTTTTCTGAAAAAGGCCCCAAGTAGGAATTTTGCTTTTAAAATTTTAGTCTATTCCAAAGAATGTTTCATTTTGGTAGAATCCCTTTCTCCAGACATACATTTTAAAACTTCACATGGGAGAGAGAAAAATACAACTCACTTTAAAGAAGAATGCATGTGGGGAACAATGCCATTCATAGCAGGAACAGAGTTTCTGGATCATGCAATTCAATTGTATGCTCCTTTGTCTAAACGCACAAATTTGTCTTGTGCAAAAGAGAAGTTTACCTAGAGGTATATACATTACTAGATATTGGCTTTCTTGACTGTCTCTTTAATGTTATACTGGTTCCATTCATGCTTGGTTGAGACAAGTCTGAATGTTGTGGAAGTGAGTTTCAATTTATCTATTGACAGGGCACTAACACCAGATGCAGAAATCTTAAAATTATATCAACACCTTTTTAATTTGTGGGCTCTCTCTCTCTCTCTCTCTCTCTCTCTCTCTCTCTCTCTCTCTCTCTCTCTCTCTTCCTCTCTCTCTTCTTCTCCTACACACACACACACACACACACACACACACACACACACACACAAATACATACAGACACATAGAATTTGATACATACACAGTAAACTTCCATCTGCTTAGGGCAAATCGAGGGTGGACCAGATGTGACCTGCAATTTACTGAATGGGAAACAAATACAAGGAATGCTGTCTACCATCTGTTGATGCAAAAAGCAGCAGGGCAGGCTTGGCATTTCAACAGAGCTCCCCCATTGGGAAATTGAGAGGGAAACTCATTTGTTTCATTTTTCCCCTTTCCTGACCTGACAGTGCCTTTGCTCAAGGGGCATCTTGATACCAAGCAGTAACAGTTTATATCTAAATGTTTCACCTCAGGAAATGAGTTTGGTTTTTGGCTTTTCTTTTCTTTTTTATTTTTTTTAAACAAAGTTGACTCTTGCCAATGGGGCAAATTGTGGTTCTCTATTACCAGTTGCAGTGTGTATCTCATCCATGAAGTTGGAAAGACAAGGAGGAATGTATGCTATTCAACTCCTTGAGCCTCCTCAAGTCTTCAATTCTTTTTTCTTGCTTTGGATGCCAAATAAAAGGTTCTAAGTACAAGCTATAGGCACTGCAGTATGTGCTTGCAATAAAGATAAACAACAGGAAGGAGCTTCTATGATACCCCAAGTCCAGGTTTTACATGACCAGAGAACATCTGGTTCACATTCTTTAGTTAGGGATGAATGTAATATAATGGTTTCCCTCATAGGTTACTAACATTAACTCAGAGTTGTCTGTACATTTTCCAAGTATAGAGTACATGACTACTGAAGTCACTTGTAATCTTAAATTTGGGGATTCATTTGTTTTGCTTTAGCCTTGTCATATGAGTTGCATTTTTGTGCTCATTTAGTAGACCCCAGGATAATAAATTAGTATCTTCCTGTGACATGAAATAACTCAAATTCATTCAACTAGTATTTATTATGCACTATGTGACCTAAACTATGCTATTTTTGAATACAGTGAAAGCCCCAAAGAGTTCATATTCTAATCAGAGTAACTCTCCACTTTCTATAAGCAAATCTTATTGGTTTGTATGCCAAAGAACATGTTGCCCTACTTAGGATAAACTTATCACCTGAATTCTCACCTTCATGTTGTTTGGTTAAGTTTTTGATATTCAATAATTTCTCAACTATTCAGTATCCTCTCTACTCTGATTGGAGAACTGGAGGGTAGAATACTAAACTCTGCCCAAAGCTTTCCTTTATAGGGGGCTCAGAATTTAAAAAAAAAAGTCTAGGTAAATCTTCACTTTCCATCAACAGCTCTGAATGAGTTGGACTTCATGGAATTTCATGCCCTCCCATTAACCACCCCTTTTTCCCCCTTTCTGTCCAGATTCTTTTATATTATAAACTTCAGGTCAGCAACTGTCTTTCTTTTTATTTTCACAATGCTTTGACCCTTGCCTGAGTTATAATAGGTACTTAATAAGTGTTAGTTAAATTGAATTTAAATGAAAATGCAAAATACACATAGTCATGTACATATATAACACATAGAGTATAAATTGAAAATAATCTGAGAAAGGTAGCATTGGCAAAGTCTCAAGGGTAGATTGGGAAAGGATTCTTATAGAAGGAAAAAATCTGAACTCTGTCTTTAAGTGAGTCAAGGCATACAAAATTTTGAAATGAGAAAGATCATTCCAGGCATGGAGGACAGATATCACAAATAAATGGAGTACAGTGGGTCTTATTTAACAATAAAATATAACAGAAAGTGGGCTAGTGAAGCTTTATGGTAGAGTATGTGGAGGGGAGTAGAGGTAAGAAGACTGGAAAACTCAAGAAAGTCCAGGTTATGAAAGAACTTAAAAGCCTAACAGAATTTTGTATTTGAACATTGTGGTAATAAAGAGTTATTGGCGCTTATCATAGAGGGAGAATTGTTATAGTCAGAAATATACTTTAGGAAAATCATTTTGTCAGTGTCATTGACAATGGATAAGAATGGGTAAAGACTTGAGACAGGGAGACCAACTAAAAGTCCATTGCTAATCTACAACAAAGGTGATTAAGGGTGGCACAGTGTGGTATCTGTTTGATTTGAGAAAAGAAGATTCAGATGAAAGGTATTTTGAAGGTAGAAGGCCTGCCACCAGCATGGTACCTTTGTAAGTGGAGAGAAGAGGTTGTATATGTGAGGTATTTTGAAGAAACAATGAGACTTGACAATTAGAATATGGCTCATTTAGAAACCCGGGTCTGAGACAGTTTATTATTTCTCCTCAAAAACTATACTGGGTCTTACTGCCCATCATGATTGTATCTAAGAATTCTTATATCTATCATGAATATTATTTTGATGCCAAGGGGAGGACAGAAGACTGTTCTCCTAAGGGTTCTGGGGAACCCTTACCTGAGAAGCCTATTTTTTATTGTCTAACCAAAACCCAAATTAATATTAGAGAGTTGGGAAAGTGGTAAAGCAGGCCTAGGGAGAGGGGAAATGGAACAATAGGAAACTGGAGTTAATAACCCAGAAACATGGACCCACAAAACTTGAAAAGAGTCTCAGGGACATTGGTTGCTGAAAAGTACATAGCCTCTAACCATTGCTGACACCTCAGACTCTCTCAGATAGTTTTAAATTTTCTGGCCATTTTTAGATCAGCCAAGTAAAAACACAATGTCTATTGTTTTGGTCCATTTGTATTTATCAATTTCCTTGAAAAATATGAATTAGATTTTCTTTATTTGTATAGTCATTGCATCCTCCTATTAGACTGAATATTTTATTTTCTATGTTTCTATGTTTATTTGTTTTTATGTTTATAATTCCAGTCCTTGGCCAGGGCCATTACAGAGTGATTATATATCTATGTAGCACAGGGTAAATATGTGTGTGTGTGTGTATATATATATATATATATATATACATATGTGAGCGTGTGTGTAGAGAGAGGTTAGATACAATCTGCCTCTTTATATAAATATATGCATATATACATATGTATATGAATGTATGTAGAGTTTATAGTATATATGTATATATGTATATTTATGAATATATGTAGAGTTTAAAATATATCCTTTCAAACTGAATTGTGCAGCAATATAAAATAATGACTGGCAGTTCAAAAAGTCAAGATAAAAATAATGGCTTTAAATTATGGAATATTCTCTATAGACCACAGGCTGATGATAACAAAGTTTTGTGATATTATTACTATTATGATACCTATATTTAAGAGCTCTAAATATAATGATATATGTAATTTCAAACACATTCAACATTTAAAGCATATCAATTATATAATAATATGATTCTCTAAAAAATTCCTTCTCAAAAATAAAATTAATGATTTTAAAGCATATTCTAAATTTCAAAAATAAAGAATTTTATAATAATATGATAAGATAAATATATTACAATATATAGATTCAGTGAACTGCTCCGAGGTATGTGTTTGGTTTTGATCAAGTCACTTCAATTTGACATGAAAAGCCTTTATTAAGTATCTACTAAACACAAGCAGCTTTTCAAAGTTGTGCAGATACAGACAAAATGAAAAAAAAAAGTTTGCTTTTAAGATATAAATGTACATTCTATTCTGTGGTTCAGTTTCTTATTGGGTATATTAAAGAGATTCAAGTAGATAATCTCTAAGGTCTCTTTTGGTTACAAAGCTATGATCCCATGCATGTGTTAAATGGAGACATTTGTTAAATATGATCCTTTAAACATATTTATTTAGCTATTATAAATACAGGTAAACTTCAACTCATGAGTAGATAATGTTTCAAATGTTTCTTATAAATTGGTTGGTGGGAAGTAAAAATACATTTTTCCTACACAGAAACAATTTACAGATGATTAGGTTTCCTAGCTATCTCCCCAAATCCATATTTAACCCATGATATAAGAAAATATTGACTGTGTGCCAACCTTTCTGTGCCTCTAGACAATTTTCTAAGTCATTAAAGAGTTGGTATTTACATTGTTTCAAAGATTTTACACATCATTGAGATTACCAATGAATTAGGAGTATTAATATGAAATAAATGAATTAATATATTTATGGGGAAAGAAAAGCATAAAAATATTCCCATGTAATATATTATCCCAAATTATCTGGCAATAGGAAAAGTTTGTCTTTCACATTATCCTACCTCCAGTTTGTCACCTCACTCCCTCTACCAAGTACTGTTTTCTCCAAGAATTCGTGGCTCTATATAATTCCAAAGCCAACTGTTCAGACCATAATAAGCTAGTTCTGTTTCCTCAGTGTTCTCTCTGTCCAGCAATCATCATCATCATCATCACCACCCCATTCCTTCTCTCCCACCTATTGAAGTATGTGTTCATCGACAGCAGCTTAGCTCAGGTACTTAAGAATAAAGATAAAAAAAAAATTCTCACCAAATGTGTGAATAACCATCATAACATTAATTCCCATTTAGAAAATCATGGGGGATAGAGCACCAGCCCTGGAGTCAGGAGTACCTGAGTTCAAATCTGGCCTCAGACACTTAACACTTACTAGCTGTGTGACCCTGGGCAAGTTACTTAACCCCAACTGCCTCACTTAAAAAAAAAAAAAAGAAAGAAAATCATGGGTTTATTAATGAAAACTGATATCAAAGGACAGTTACAACATTAAGGAAGAAAAATTTTGTATGTACACATATACACATTTGTGCCTAATGGTAGCATTTTCTAGTCTAGTGGGGGAGAAAAAAGGAAAAAAAAAGAAATTTAAAAAGTGGCTAGGTGGTGCAGTGTATAAAAAGCACCTGACCTGGATTCAGGAGGACCTGATTTCAAATCTGGCTTCAGACACTTGACACTTCCTAGCTGTGTGACCATGGGCAAATCATGTAACCCTCATTCCACCTCCCAAAAGAAAGAAATTTACATAACTTTATTATATATCTAAAAAAAAAAGAACTATTCCACACAAAATTATTTCAGGTGTTGAGGAAAACACTGCTATCTTTTTTATGTTATTTTAAATATATATATATATATATGTATATATATGTATATATGTATATATATATGATAAGTATTTCCATAATATAGTAAAATAATAAAAAAAGATGATTGCACAGGAAACTGCAAATCTATTATGTACAACTTGCTATTCCTTTTAAATGTATAATGGAGGGAACAAAACGGAGTCTAAACTCCAGGCAAAATCTCCCACACTGTCCCTCTTTTGCAATTCTCTTCCTCTATTATCTGAACTCCTCTCAAACCTCTTTGTTTACCTTCTCCCATGTGATCCCCATGATAGCAGCCTGCAACCATGACACAACAGGGACTTTTTGAATGTCTAGGTCATTTTAAAGTGGGGAATTGCCTTATGCCCACATGAAAAGAGACAGAAGGAAAAAATTCCAGGAACTGTGGGGCTAAAGTCAGAAAATTACCAGATATAAAACAGATGTGCATAGTCTGAGTGGTATAAACTCTAAAGGGGAGATTCCATGTTAAAAAATATTGCAAAATGTAAAAAATTCTATAAATGTACATTTCCCAAGCTGTTTTCTGCAGAGACCTAGCAATCTATGTAATGTGAGTAATGGTTCTGTGAGAAAATGTTGGCTCACAGTTTCTTGTCTGTTCCATCCCCACTCCCATTGCTAATTGTCTCTCTCAGTAGTGACTTCCTGAACATAAAATTTAGGAATATATCTCAAATTCAAAACTCATGATCAAATCAACTATGCCTTTGTTCCTGAATGAATTCTGTCAGTCTACTAACATGTCTACAATCATCATCTCACTAAATTTCTGAAACAAAATACCTGTCTTTGCAAAATACTCCCCCAAATTATTGTCTCATACTCTGAGTGTATAAGATTCTTAAAGTGAAGGATGATCTATTTTTTTTTGTATTTTTACCTCCAGGTTTTAATAGACAGGAAAAACAAAATAAAACAAACAAAAAATAAAATAAAATAAAATTTAAGTGCCTTTTATACATATATTGTTATTTCTTATAATTTATCTTTAATTTCCCAAAACAGAAATTAAGATTAAGAAAGGATATCATAGGTCATCCACTCCTACACATATTTCAAAGGACTCTGCACTAGAATAAACTCGACAAGTGGTCATCTAGACTTTATTTAAAAATTCTAATGAAGCAGAAATATTCCTCTGCTATATATTTAAAAGAAATAGCAAGTTGTACATAACAGATTTACAGTTTCATGTGCAATCATCTATATTTTTTACTATGTTAAAGAAATACTTGTATTATTTTATAAATTTGAAATAACATTAAAAAAAGAAAGTTGTGTTTTCCTCAACACTGGAAATTTTTTGCATGGAATAGTTATTTTATTTTAAATATATAATAAAGTTATCATGCAATTTTTTTCTTTCTTTCTTTTTTTTTTTTTTGTGGGGCAATGATGGTTAAGTGACTTGTCTCCATGGTCACACATCTAGTAAATGTAAAGTATCTGAGGATGGATTTGAAATCAGGTCCTCCTGAATCCAGGGCTGGTGCCTTATATACACTGTCAACTAGCTGTCCCATAAATTTCTTTTATTCCTTTTTTTCTCCCCCACCCTGAACTAGAAATGGCTACTATTAGACACAAATGTATACACACACTCACACACACACACACACACACAAATATATATATATATATGTGTGTGTGTGTGTGTGTGTGTGTATGTGCATAGGTATATGTATGCATAGGTATCCGCATATATGCTAATATTGTGCATGTACATTTATGTGCATGTTTATGCACAGACATATATTTATGTGTGTGCATGTATGTAAATTATTCTATTAATACTACTATTTGTGCTGACCTTGGTGTCAAGAAGACTCATCTTTGGGAGTTCAAATATGGCCTCGGACACTTAATAGTTGTGTGACCCTGGGCAAATCACTTAATCCTGTTTGCCTCAAGTTTCCTCAACTGTAAAATGAGCTGGAGAAGGAAATAGCAAACCCCTCCAAGAAATTTGTGACCCAAATGGGGTCACAGAATTGAACATTACTGAAATGACTGAACAACAACAATAAAACATGTGACTTCAGGTGCCAATTATCTTTTCCTGATCTAAATTTACCACTTTGGTTCATTTTACTACCTCAGTTTCTGAATCTTTAAAGGTGTCTCTATGTTTTGAGGTCCCATCTTTATCTACATCCACCATCATTCAAACATCTTTTCATAAGTACTTTATCTACAATTCAGATATTGACTAATTATAAAGCCATTTTGGGAGAAAGAGGGTATGGACCTGAGATTTAATTGGTGTGTTAAGGGCAAAAATTCTAGCTAGTCTGTCTAAAATATCTAATGAGCGGTCGCCAATAAATTATAAGCTTTAGCAAGAGTTAGACTTTTAAGCATTTATTAAGGAAAACAAGAATTTGGTAAAGAGAGAGAGAAAGGCCTAGATTTCTATCTATTAAAGGGAGAGCACATTTTTAGCTCCCTTCTCCGCCAGCGTCCCCAGGAAAGAGCCCCAGAGTCAGCGCCAGTCTCTTCCTTCCTCCTCCCACTAGTCCGCGTCACTTCCTCCCGCCAAAGAAAAGACTCCTGGTCTTGCCCTCAAAGACCTTCGCTTCATGGGCAGAACTCTTCTACAGTAAGTATCCAGCAGGTGGCGTCATTCCAATCGTTACAGTCCCCCCTGTTGTTCCTCAAGAAACAAAATGTTTCCTTGACGGAACAGTAAAAACAATATAATAACTATTGCTAACTAATAATATGTGAACAACAATATAGAAAAGGAAGAGAGGAAAGTTTTGTCCAGAGGGGCGATTTTTTTTTTGTCCTCATGAACCGACGCTTTGACATTAGTCTTGCAAAGGGAGGGCCTCTGCAGAGAATACATGTTACAGATGGTGTATATTATAACAGAAAGAGAAAAGAGAAAAAAAACAACAACAAAACAAAACTGTTCATTTAAAGTCTCTGAAAGTCTTTTCTTAGATGTCCTCTAGGTGTAGTCGTGGAATGGAAGTCTTTTCAGGGGTTGAGGTGTGGATGCTGGTAATCAGCCAGGAAAACTTCCTACAAAATTGAGCTTAACACAACTTTAAAATAGCTTTGTCAATAATCAAATCAAACTATGAAAGTTCTCAAAAACATATCTAAGGGAATTCAGAATCTTAGTTGTTACACATGAAACATATAACAAAACAAAAATTGAAACACTCTTTAAAATTATAATATTACTATAGTCCCCCCTTATGGAGGGTAATTGAGAAGACAATTGCTGCAATATTAATTAATAAAAGTAATTGTTATCTTTGTTTCATCACTTTTTGTGTCATCTGCCTAATTATTCTCATGCCATTATGAGAAATTAAAAAATCTAATATAATTAGTAACAGATGTCAAGGCCAAATTCAACACTGTTATTTATCATGACACCTGAGATAATTATGGGGGTTACCATAAAAGAACAGAGAAATGATGGGATATGAGCATTCCCACACTTGAGCAATATGTACTGCCCATACAGTATGCCAGGCTTAAAATAGATGGATGGAATATATGTCCATGCCACCGAACATATTGGAGGAAACTGAGTCAAACTTAATCAGATGCATGGGATTGAGATGTCCATGGCATCAGGCATATAGGAGGGAGCATAGAAGCCAGGTGTAGAAGTGAGATGGGTGGGATCAATACTTCCAGCCATCTGTACAATATTGTGGGGAAAAATAAAATAAAATATTAAAACAAGAGAATCCAACCTCAACATTAGTCAAAAGCCGTTCCCTCAGCCATACCTTGACTTCATGCATGTCTCCCCTCATGTGACAGTTCAGTGTCTGCTCTTGCATGTATTCCTCTTGTGATTGGATGGCATCTTGGCCAACTGGCATCTGATAACTCAGAATAAAGGCAATTAATGTCTTAAATGATAAATTCCCATAATCCAAGTCTCATATGGATTTAAAAATTGAGGATAATAAATGATTGCAAAAAATGTGAATACATCTTGACTCAGAACACAATATATAATTATGCAACAATTTCAAATAATACCCCTTTTTTGAACTTAGTATACAATTACTTTTTTGAAAAATCTGAACATATTTAAATACAAGTTAAAGCACAACAGAATCTCAAAGAAAACTTTTTTTTGAAAAAAGAAAACTTTTACAAATGTTCCCCTCTTTTTTTTTTTTTTGGAATATGCTTATCAAAAATAATACTTCTAGAATCAATTTACACTTGCCATGGCAACCAATTTGCCAGGGAAATGCTTTAAAGAGTTTGATCAAATAATCAGTTGAGAAAAAATAACAAAAACAAACAACTCAGAACATGGGAGCACAATACTCCTAGAATTAACATTGTATTATGAAATCAAAACCATCTTGCAATTTTTTAAAATTAGATAAATGTATAGAAGAAAATACACATGGAACAATAAAAGACAATGAAATTCAAACTAAGGAAATATAAATGAATATGAACTTAATAAGAGTATTATAAAATATAAACTTGATCACATGACTATAAAAAACTTTTACAAATATTCTCCTTGTTTTAAAAACTAAGTATAAAACACAACCTCAAAAGCATGAAAATCTCTATGAAAATAAACCCATACCATTAATTTCAAAATGTAGATGTAATAGCATAGAAATCCTATGTAACCTCTGAACTGACATTAATAATCTGAGTGAAGTTAGAACACTTTTGATTCTGATATCTAAAATCCCCAATACTCATATCAATACCTTGCTGCTTACTTCTACATTTCTGTAAAATATATACCCTTCCATGGCAAAAGAAGCGGAGTCTTGAACTATGGTGATGATTGTCATTCTTATTCAGCTTAAGTTTTTCTTCTTTAACCCCTCTATATTGTCTGTCAGTCTTTTCACCATACAAATGCTTTATAATATTACTAATTAAAGACAAAAGCAGGTTAGCAAAATTACGAACAAAACGGGCATATGTGGAACTTAAAGGGCTTTCTAAGGTTGTCTCAGAAGCACAGCCAGGCTGGGGAAGGGCTGAGCCTGAAGCTGCAAATGTAGTTAGAGAAAGTTGCGCATGAGCATTAGATTTCTGGACTTCCCAGGCCAGGGAAGCAATGGGCTTGGCCATGGGAGGAGTAGAGGGTGTGGTCTGGAGAGGAGGAGAGGGACCAGAGCAATTTGAATCAGACTTGATTTTGAACTCAGGCCTGGATTCCTCTTCCCCCACTTTGCCTCCAGGTGCTAGGGGATTAAAAGCTTCAAGAGGGTGGGTCATTGCCTCCAGACATGCAAAATTAGAGCAACAATTAGTGTTAGAACTGGGAAAAGTTGCAGGAATCTCTTCAGGTTTCTCTGAAAAAGCATGGTTGGGAGAGGGAGAGATATTTCCTTGTGTGAGTAAGTTGCTGGCTCTTTTAACAAAAATAAAAAGAAAAATAGAAAATCCACAAAAACAAAGCATTAACATGATCTTATCTCCCATTTGTCTGGTTAAACAGACTAAAATCAAAAATAGGGTAATTAGGGAGTTTAAAAGGTCCATTCGAAAAAATTTAAAGGGAAAACACAGCCAGTACACCAGTACTTAGCAGTTAAAGGGAGAGGGAGGGGAAATTTCTTACCCAACCAGAAGATCAGAAGTAAGGTTCAGCTTTCCTCTTCGTGGTCAGCCATCTGTTAAGGGCTAAAATTCTAGCTAGTCTGTCTAAAATATCTAATGAGTGGTCGCCAATAAATTATAAGCTTTAGCAAGAGTTAGACTTTTAAGCATTTATTAAGGAAAACAAGAATTTGGTAAAGAGAGAGAGAAAGGCCTAGATTTCTATCTATTAAAGGGAGAGCACATTTTTAGCTCCCTTCTCCGCCAGCGTCCCCAGGAAAGAGCCCCAGAGTCAGCGCCAGTCTCTTCCTTCCTCCTCCCACTAGTCCGCGTCACTTCCTCCCGCCAAAGAAAAGACTCCTGGTCTTGCCCTCAAAGACCTTCGCTTCATGGGCAGAACTCTTCTACAGTAAGTATCCAGCAGGTGGCGTCATTCCAATCGTTACAGGTCTAAGAAATTCCTGGTAAGGAAACTCTCCTGAACCAATGAAATTCAGTAATTACTTTGTAATTTATAAACTTAGAGAGTTGCAAGGGGAAGACTGTAATGGCTTGACCAAAATCACACAATTAATTTGTGTCAGAGGCACAACTTGTATGCAAGTCTTCCTTCAATTCTTTTTTCTATCCAAGCTGACACTTAGTTGACTGGAGTGGTCCAGGTCTTACTCTAAATTATTCACGAACAACATTTTAAATACCTGTAGTAGATCCTGGTAATTCTGGATCTGAATATATAATAAAGTTGTCATGTAATGTTTTTCTTTTTCTTTTTTTTTTGGTGGGGCAATGAGGGTTAAGTGACTTGTCCAGGGTCACACAGCTAGTAAGTGTCAAGTGTCTGAAGCCAGATTTGAAATCAGGTCCTCCTGAATTCAGGCCAAGTGTTTTATACATTGTGCCAACTAGCTGCCCTGTAAATTTCTTGGGGGTCTATGAAGGCTACTTACATACATTGTTATTGTGTTATATTTTCTTTAACCAAATTCATTTGAAGAAAATAAAATATAGGCAGCTAGGCTGCACAGTGCATAGAGCGCAGGCCCTGGAATTAGGGTACTTGAGTTCAAATTTGGCCTCAGACTTTTACTACCTGTGTCATCCTGGGCAAGTCATTTAACCCTGATTGCCTCCAAAAAAAATTCTAAATCTAATAAATTACTTCTTGACTAAGAATCAGGTAAAGCTTTCAATAGCTCCTTTAATTAAAAGGCTATCAGAGTTCAATTAATATATGACAAAAAATTCCTAGAGCTTTGAGAATGGTAGCAGAATGACTGAGCACATTGATGAGGAGGACAAAGAGAGGCATTATCAGCATATGAAAAGAAACCTAACCAAAGTTCTTTAGTTTGTAGAGGGGTGGTATTAAGGCTTTTTGTTTGTTTGTTCTGTTTTTGTTTGTTTGTTTTTAATGACCATTTTAAGCTAAATATCTGCAGAATTTCAGGAAATTAGTTAAATTGGTCACTTTTTGAGGATGATACTGAGCTCAATATCCCCAATACTACATTATGGCATCAGACATTTACAAAAAAGATAAATCTTTTTTTTGCTCCTGCCCTATTTCTACACTGAAATGCTGTGATCAGTCATGAGTGAGTGTGCTGCCAAGAAAAGTTTTTCAGAGGCAGGGACCATTCCAAATGGGAATTAATAGGAAGCTAAAATGATCTTTTCATATTCTCAACCTTCATAATATATGGCAATCTGTCTTTAGGTGGGGCTGTGAATCAATTAAGCATGAATGATGAATGTGATTGCAAAATGTGACCTTAACAAGTTGCCTTGTCCCTGCCTTGATGTTTCCATCTGTTTTGTGCAAAGAATGTGCAGATAATGCAGCAAGGAGACAGGTATGCTCTTAAAGGAAATAGCTATTATGGGTCACTCTCTTCCTGGACCTGATAAGTTTAATCCAAGTTGCCTGGGAGGTAAGAACTCATAAAATACTTTATCTGAAGCAAGTGAAAAAAAAATACTCATAAACTCAAAGGTTAATCACTGCACCAGAAGAACAGATGAAGGAGACAGGGCAGTTTTATGTTTCTCACAGTGGTACCCTGATTAATCATGTTGTGGGTGGCTTTTAAATATCTTCCCTGCTCTTTACTTTGATGCCTAAAAGGATGGACAGATAGACTCTAAAGAAAGGGGGGAAGTGATGCTATCCTACCCATCATCCTCCTTTCTAATTTGTAGCTGGATTTATGATGTAAAGACTAAAGGTGGAGAGGACACTGTTTTTTCCTCTCCCCATTACATTCTACTATCCCATACCCCATATTTTTTTTCTTGATGCATTTAAAAATACAGTTCTGTTCATTTAGACAGGGGTCTGACCAGTTAGTTATTCCATGTACTTGTCTTCATCAGGGAATTTATTGCAAAGTGACAGAGAGATAACTTTATCATTTGTGTAATGATCCTTTTAGAATTAACAAATTAATCCATAAGTGGATAGGAACCCTATGCTAATGTAACTACTGTTGATACATTGGCTGATAGATTTTCTCTGTGTACCCAGATAAATGAAGGATACGTGTATAGGGCCAAAACAATACAAAGAGATCTCTGTGGGTGAGATATTTTCATTATTTCCCAATTTCCAACATGTATTTTCATTTACCAATATGATTTAATTCATGTAGGGGATTCCCAGAGGGGAAACTCCCTCCATATTGAAGTTTGGAAAATTTAACTGAAGAATTAAACACCTTGCCTAGAGTCACATAGCTAGTATATATCAGAGGAAGGATTTCAACCCAAGTATTTCTTAGTTGAAATTCTTTCTTCTATTTACAGTAGTGACTTGCATCCATATTAATTGAACTTATAATAAAGCAAACAGGTATACACCCTTGCCAATATAATAGGCAAAGTAAGTCCAATTTTTTTATGCAAAAGAGTAGAACATTTTCAAAAATAAAATACACCTTTAATTTTGCTAAAGATAATTAAGTTCTCTAATAGGCCATTGGATTTGGAAAAAAGATTCTACATTATCATTCTTATTGAATGTACTACCAAATGGCTGTTGTATGACCACTAATTTATACAATGATTTGTTCTTAGGTCTAGTCTACCACCCACCATACATGTGAACATAACCATGAAGAAGTATAACTCAAAAAGACAAGGGAGGTAAATTACCTATTTTCCTAAATCTTGTCACATTTGTAATTAAGCACTTGTACATATTAGGTGAAATAGTATCATGATATTTCAACATTGTACAATGAAGGGAAAAGAGGAGGAAAATTGAGAACTGTGGACATGCGTGAATATGTGTGTATTTCCTTTCAAATATGTTATCCTGATAAGAAGTATTTGAGGCTCGGTGATCCTGAATGTATTAAGATGAAACGTCTCTGATGTCTTCTTGCGTTATGAGGTGATGATAATAAAAGCTGCTGTTAATAATAAAGCTTATTGACGTCGTTTTGCGGCAGGCCCCACGAGAGGAGCCAGGCTGCTGTTTAGCCTCCCCAGCGGGCTGCCGGCAAAGAGCGCTTCCCCACCTCTGAACAGGAGCTGACAACGCCAAGGTCCGGCTGACCCCAACAGATGAGGGGGGTGGAGGGAGTGCCTCTGGGGCTGGGCCCCGGAACTCTCCCCTCTATGCTGAGTAGCTGGGGGGCCTGAGCTGACCGACACCGTTGCCGTGGGGGACAAGCCGCGCCGGGCCTGGGACGCTGCCCAGCCGCCGTCGTGGGCCTCAGGCCCAGTCCTCACCATGCCTGGCATGAAGCTGACCACCCAAGCCTACTGCAAGATGGTGCTGCACGGGGCCTAGTACCCCCACTGCGCCGTCAACGGGCTCCTGGTGGGGGAGAAGCAGAAGCCCCGCAAGGAGCAGTCCTCCTACGGCGGCCCCCCACCCGCAACAGACCCTCTTCTTGGACTGCATCCCCCTGTTCTACGGCACCCTGGCTCTGGCCCCCAGGCTGAAGGTGGCCCTCACCTTGATTGATTCATGGTGCAAAGATAATAGCTATGTTATCAAGCCAATGAACGTGTATAGGATGCCAGTCCAAACCAGGTTGCTGAGAAGGTAGCTTCCAGAATTGCAGAGGGATTCAATGACGCTGCGCTCATCATGGTAGACGACAGGAAGTTTACAATTGAGCGCACAGAACCCACCATCCATGTGTACGAGCATTATAAAAACAAATGGCGGGGCAGAGATCCACACTATGATTATTGTGAAGACTGGTCAGAAGCCCAGAGGATCTCGGCATCTCTCTTGGACAGCAGGTCCTATGACACCCTTCTGGATTTTGATAACCACCTGGACTACATCCGAAGATCCAGAGATCAATAAAACTGTTCTACACATATGTTAGGGATGGATTCCACTGACTGATTTTTGGGAATTTCCACTACACTGAAGAGGAAAAAATAAATATTTTAAAATGTAAATAGAATAATTCTCCTACCTTGTATGGAAAGGCAACAGTTTTAAGAAATGGCATGTGGCTCAAAAGAGGCAGTGTCTAAGTGGTCACCTTTTTTAAAACAAAGATCTCTAGGGGGGATATAAGCTGTCATGTCTAGCTGTCCCTGTGGATTCTTTCCCACTTGTATGTTGCTCTAATCTTCAAAATCAAAGCAATTTCTGCTTGTCCAAGTGTTCTATTAAATGGTCTTAACCAACAACAACAACAACAACAACAATTAAATAAAGCAAATTGTACTTTTTTTTTTCCAACAAACATTTATTTTTTCCAGTTACATGTAAGGGTAGTTTTCAACATTAATTTTGTTAAGGGCTAAAATTCTAGCTAAAGTGTCTAAAATATCTAATGAGTGGTCGCCAATAAATTATAAGCTTTAGCAAGAGTTAGACTTTTAAGCATTTATTAAGGAGAATAAGAATTTGGTAAAGAGAGAGAGAAAGGCCTAGTTTCCTATCTATTAAAGGGAGAGCACATTTCTAGTTCTCTTCTCTGCCAGAGTCCTCAGGAAAGAGAGCGAGACTGAGCACCAGTCTCTTCCTTCTTCCTCCCACTAGCCAGTGTCACTTCCTGACGCCAAAGAAAAGACTCCTGGTCTTGCCCTCAAAGACCTTCGCTTCATGGGCAGAACTCTTCTACAGTAAGTCTCCAGCACGTGGCGTCATTCCAATCCTCACAATTTTCATGAGATTTAGAGTTCCAAATTTTTCTCCCTCCCTCCCTTTCCTCTCCCCTCCACAAGACATCAACCAATCTGGTATAGGTTATGTATTTACAGTCCACAAGTGGTCTTTTTATCAGTTCTTTCTATGGGGGTGGATAGTATGATTCATTAGTCACTTGGGATTGTCTTGGATCATTGTAATTCTGAGAGTAGTTAAGTCATTCATGATTACTTATCTCACAATACAGCTGTCACTATGCACAATGTCCTCCCAGTTCTGCTCACTTCACTATACATCAGTTTATATGAGTCTTTCCAGGTTTTTCTGGGATCATCCTGTTTGTCATTTCCTAAAGCACAATACCATTCCACCACAATCATATACTACAGCTTCTTCCATCATTCCTCAATTGATGGACATTCCCTTGATTCCCAATTCTTAGCCACCACAAAGAGTTGTTATAAATAATTTCTGTACAATTTTTCCTCCTTTTCTCTTTTTCATGATTACTATTGTTAATTGTTTCCCTCCATCCTATTCCCTTCCCCAGGATATTTACTCTATTATCTATTTTCTTTCACCCTATCACTCTTCAAAAGGGATTTGCTTCTTTCTGTCCCCTACCCCAATCTGCCTTCCCTTCTTTTTGCCCTTCTCTCTTTATCCCCTTCTCCTCCTACTTTCCTACAGGGTTACATAGATAACTCCACCCAATTGAGTGTGTATGCTATTCCCTCCTTGAGGCAATTCTGCTGAGATTGAGGATTTTGAGCCAATTCTGATGAGTGTTAGGCTCATTTACTGCCCAGATTAAATAGATTACTCCACCCAATTTGTGTGTGTGTGTGTGTGTGTGTGTGTGTGTGTGTGTGTGTGTTAACCCCTCCTTGAGGCACCTTTGAAGAGATTAAGGTCTTTGAGCCTATTCTGATGAGTATGAAATTCATGTAATACCCTGCTCCTCCCCCATCTTTTCCCCTACTCCATGAGCCTTTTCCTGTTTCTTTCAGGTGGGATTTCACCCCATGCTACCTCTGCCCTTCTCCCTCCACCAGTGCATTCCCCTCATACCGCAATTTAACCCTAAAGATGTCATAATGGGGCAGCTAGGTGACACAGTGAACAAAGCATCCACCCTGGACCCAGGGGGATCCCAGCCAAAACCCGGCTTCAGACACAAGACAGTCACCCACTGCAGGACCCCAGGTATGTCCCACAACTCCATTTTTTTTTATGGTTTTCTAGGGTATTGTATTTGAAAGCTAAATTTGCCTTTCAGTTCAGGTCTTTTCATCATGACTACCTGGAAGTCCTCTTTTACATTGAAGTCCCATTTTTTCCTCTGAAGCATTATGGTCAGTTTTTCTGGATACATGATTCTTGGTTGTAATCCCAATTCCTTTGCCCTCTGGAATATCATATTCCAAGTCCTTTAATGTAGATGCTGCTAGATCTTGTGCTATCCTGACTGGGGCTCCATAGTACTTAAATTCTTTCTTTTTGTCAGCTTGCAATATTTTTTCCTCAACCTGAGAAGGTCCCAGATGGTATGATTTAAGGAAGAGGAGGTTCTTCTCTCCCCTGGCCTGTTCCCTGGTCCATAGATGACCCCGGACCAACTTGCTAATCAACCAGCTGGGTGTGTTGTTGTTGTCAGCTCTGATGAGCCTGTGTCCCTCCCCAACTTGGGCCACTGCTACTCAAGCCTACCTCCTGGTTCCCTTGGGTGAAAAACTCACATTCTGCCTCAGCACCAGCATAGACCCCTGTAATTTCCTCTCTGCCAAGGGCTTAGCCTTCTCACCAGACTGAGCTTAATTTCAGACAACATTGGCACTGAAGCTGATTCAGAGGCTCTGCAAAGGGTGGGTGGGAGGGGGTTGCTTTCTCTGGTGAGGCCTTCCTGGGACTGGATCTGTGTCAGGGTGACAGTGGGGTTGGACTATACTCCTATCTCAGTACAGCAGCTCCCTCCTTCTGACCTTCCCAGCTGTCCTTGGTTGGAAGATGATTTCAGCATATTCTTCTGTGGCTTTAGCTACTCCAGGAATTCTCCTATGGCATTATGTGGATGTTTTTTTGGAGCAATCATGCCATGAATTTGAGAGATCACTCACTATTTTTACTTTTTAAAGGATTTTTCTCATTAGAAGTCTTTGAAGTAGTGAGTATAGATTTCCACCTGAATTTTGCAGGCAGAGAAACTGAGGCTCATTAAATGTTAATTAATTGACCTTTATCTGAGAGCTTACATGTCTGGCACAGAGTTATACCCTGGATTCAGTCACATATATTCTGGATCTAAGAACATTGGTGTGTGGTAGGTTTGATATTTGGTTTCTAATATTATGTAAGATCATACATACCTGTACTGAGGGACAACATGGCAGAGTAGATGGAAAGCAGACTATGGGGGCAGGAGAACTTGGGTTCAAGTCTTGGCTCTGAAAACTTTTCTGTGTGACTGCATAATTTACTTTATCCCCATGTGACCCCAGTAAGTTTTATAAAACTATAAAATACAGAAAAGGTGCCAGTCTGCAGTAGAGGAAGTTGTTCACCAAGAGTGCCTTACAATTAGGAAATCATATATTTTATAATTATATCTATATCTATATGCACCTCTATTTATTCCATTAGCATAATAAATTCCCACATGAGAAAAAAAAAACTCTACCAAAGCAGGTTGGCACCTCCTCTGCAATTTATAGTCTTAAAGAGGTTCTTAAAGTATCTAAGGATTAAGTAACTTGTTAAGTCACACAGCTAGTATGTGTTAGAGCTGAAACTTTTATTTCAGTGTTTCCTGGCTTCACAGATAGCTCTGTACCCACTACTATGTATATGTGTATATAGGTAGCCTGTGGCTCAAGCTCATTTGCCCAAGATTTTCAATGGTTGAAAATGATTACTCAATGCTGCATGCCTGTTTGAGTGGTAGAGTTGGTAATGTAATGATTGGAATTATGCCACCTGCTGGAGACTTACTGTAGAAAACCTCCTCCAAAAGGAAAAGGCATCTGAGGGCAAGACATCTGGCTCTTTGGCATCAGGAAATGACGTTTGCTTGTGGGAGGAAGAGGGAGCAAGGCTGGTGCTCTCGCTCTCTTTCCTCAGGTCTCGGGTGGAGAAGGGAGCAAGAAATGCACTCTCCATTTAATAGGTAGATCAATCTAGTCCTTTTTCTCTCTCTTTACCAAATTCTTATTCTCCTTAATAAATGCTTAAAAGTCTAACTCTTGCTAAAGCTTATAGTTTATTGGCAACCATTATATATTTTAGACAGTATAGCTAGAATTTTAGACCCTTATAGATGGTGACCACAAAGGGATAAGATGAATCTTTGTCTTCTGATCTTCTGGTTGGATAAGATTTCCCCTACCCTGTCCCCTTAAATTGGAAAATACTGCTAAGTATGGACTGTTTTCACTTTAAATTTTCAAATGTTTTTTCAACTCCCTAAGTACCCTGTTCCTGATTTTAGTCTGTTTAACCAGACAAATGGGGGATAAGATCATGTTACTACTTTCTTTTTGTGGATTTTCTATTTTTCTTTTTCTTTTTGCTAGAAGAGCGAGCAAGGTGCTCACACAAGGGAATATAAATATCTCCCCCTCTCTCAACCATGCTTTTTCAGAGAAACCTTTGACTCCTGCATTTTTCTCAAATTCCAATGCTTTTTTTTTTTTTAAGTGAGGCAATTGGGGTTAAGTGACTTGCCCAGGGTCACACAGCTAGTAAGTGTTAAGTGTCTGAGGCCAGATTTGAACTCAGGTACTCCTGACTCCAGGGCCGGTGCTCTATCCACTGCGCCATCTAGCTGCCCCTCAAATTCCAATGCTAAGAGGTTCTCTAATTTTACATTCCTGGAGACAACAACTCAGCCTCTAGAAGCCTTTAATCCCCTAGCAGTGGGGGAAGGGAAAACCAGTCCTGAGTTCAAAACCATGTCTAATTCAAATTGCCCTGGTCCGTCCCCTCCTCTCAGGACACCACCTCCTCCCCCTCCCCTGGCGCCACCTCCTTCCCCTGCCAGGGAATCAGGACCTGATCTTGTGCATGGACAGCTTTCTCTACCTGCATTTGCAGCTTCTACTCAGTTACCAGAGCAGTCAGGCCCAGCCCTTCCCCAAACTGGCTGTAATTCTGACTCGACCTGCTGTGGTTCTCCCAAACCAACCTTAGAAAACCCTTTAAATACCAGATATGCTCATTTTGTTCATAATTTTGTTAACCTACTTTTGTCTTTAATTAGTAACCTCATAAAGCATTTGTATTATGAAAGGACCAACAGAGACTAATAAAGGGTTTTAAAAACAAGAGATGCTTAAACTGAATACAGATGTACAAGACAAGCCTCATCCTCATAGTTCAAGATTCCACTTCTTTTGCCATGGAGGGGTACATGTTTTACAGAAATGTAGAAGTAAACAGCAAGGTATTAATATGAGTACTGGGGATTTTAGATATCTGAATCAAAAGTGTTCTAAATTCACTCAGAGAAATAATTTCAGTTCAGAGGTTACATAGGATTTCTATGCTATTGCATCTACATTTTGAAATTAATGGTATGGGTTTATTTTCATAGAGATTTTCATGCTTTTAAGATTGTGTTTTTATACTTAGCTTTTTAAAAAAATTTCCTTGGTTTGAATTTCATTGTCTTTTATTCTTCCATGTGTATTTTCTTCTATTCATTCATCTATCTAATTTTGAAACATTGCAAGATGGTTTTGATTTCATAATACAATGTTAATTCTGGGAGTACTCTGCTCCCATATTCTGAGTTGTTTGTTTTTGTTATTTTTTTCTTCTCAACTGATTATTTGATCGAACTCTATAAAGAATTTCCCTGGCAAATTGGTTGCCATGGCAAGTGTAAATTGATTCTAGAAATCACTTAACCCCAATTGCCTCACTTAAGGAAAAAAAAAAGTGTTTTGCTTTTTACTGCTCTCTCTCCCAATCTGTACTTCCCTCCTTCCCTTCCCTCCCTCCCCCCTTATCTCCCTCCCCTCCCTCGGGGCAAAAATATATTACCATACCTAATTGATTATGTATGTTAGTCTTTCTTTGAGCCAATTCTGATAATATTAAGGTTCACTCACTCCCCAACTCCTTCCCCCTCTTCTCCTCACCTCCATAAGCTTTTTTCTTGTTTCCTTCATGTGAACTACCTCTCCCCAGACCATTTCTCCCGTTCTTCCTCCCCCAGTCTATTCCTCCTACACCTCAACCCTATTTTAATGATGTCGTCATGGGTTAGTTAGGTGGCACAATGGACAAAGCACCAGCCCTTGACCCAGGAGGCCCCAAACCCAAATCTAGCCCCAGATATAAGACACCGCACCCTGTCCACCCCACAAATAACAAATCATAAATGCTTTACAGATATCATCCCATCACATTCAGTTCAGACCTGTGTCTTCAGTGAATTCCTTACTGAGATAGTTCTTATAAGTTCTAAGTATTATCTTCCCATGCATGAATATAAACAGTTTGATATTTTAATATCCTTCATGAAGTCTTTTTCTTGTTTACCTTTTTATGCTTCTCCAGGGTCTTATATTTGAAAGTCAAATTTTCTATTCAGTTCAGGTCTTTTCATCACAAATGCTTGAAAGACCTCTTTCTCATTGAAATCTCATTGTTTCCTCTGAAAAAGAAAAATGTACCAGTTTTGCTGGTTACGTGAGTTTTGGCTGTAGTCCCAGTTCCTTTGCCCTCTGGAATATCATATTCCATGCCCTTTGGTGCTTTAATGTAGAAGCTGCTAGATCTTGCTTTATCTTTATTGGAGGTCCACAGTATTTGAATTCCTTTTTTCTAGCTGCTTGTAATATTTTCTCCTTGACCTAGGAGTTCTGGAATTTGGCTATAATATCCCTGGAGGTTTTCCTTTTGGGATCTCATTCAGGAGGTGATTGGTGGATTCTTTCAATTTCTATTTTATCTTCTGCTTCTATAATATCAGGACAATTTTCCTTCACAATCTCTTGGAGGATGGTGTCTAAGCTTTTGTTTTGGTCATGGTTTTCAGGTAGTCCAATGATTTTCAAATTATCTCTCCTAGATTTTTCCAAGGAGATATTTCACATTGCCCTCTATTTTTTTATTCAATTGACTTTGCTTTACTGTGTCTTGGTTTCTCATAAGGTCACTAGCTTCTATTTGTTCAATCCTAATTCTTAGGCAGTTATTTTCATCAGACAGTTTTTTAATTTCCTTTTCCTTTTGGCTTTTCAAACTGTTGAGTTTTTTCTCATGACTCTCCTGCATCGCTCTCATTTCTCTTTCCATTCTTTCCTCCCTTTCTCTATATCTTCTTTCTATTTCTCCTACTTTCTCTTCAAAGTCCCTTTTGAGAGCTTCCATGACCTGAGACCAGTTCATATTGTTCTTGGAAACTTTGGATGTTGGAGCTTTGATCCTGTTATTATCTTCTTCTTCTGAGGTTGTATTGTGGTCTACCTTACCCCCAAAGAAGTTCTTCTGCTTTTTCATCCTGGGTTACTCTTTCTTGGCTTTTAATTCCTTCTTAATGTGTGGCACTGCTTCCAGGACACACTGTTCAAGCTACAGCATGGCCCAGAGGATGGTTGGACTTCTTCTCAGACTGCCTGGCCTTGCTTTCATTTGATTTTAAACTTTCCACTTGGGGTTGGAAGCGTGTGGATGCTTCTCAGCTCTGCTCCTGTTCCCAGCTTCAGAGGGTCCCAGGTGTTTTGCTTTGGGGGGGGGCAGTTTTAGTCTCACCTAGTCTGTTCTCTGGTCTGGAGATAACCTCAAGCCTAATTACTAAACAACCAACCAGCAAATCTTTCTGTGGTGTGGTTTTAGCTTCCATGAGCCTGCTCCCCTGCTCCCCTGCTCCCCTGCTCCCCTGCTCCCCTCACCAACCTTGGACTCCCTCCACTAAGGATTTCTTCCTGGTTCCCTGCTGGGGTGGGACAGTTGAATCCTTACCCCAGTCTACTGGTACCCCTGCAATTACCCCCCACACCCCACCCTGGCCTAGCCGTTCAACCCAACCATGGGCTCGGTTCCAGAAAATGCTGGTGCTACAGCTGATTCAGAGGCACTGGGGCAAATTCCTGGAGGGGGGGGAGGTATTTCTGGTGTGTCTGTCTGATTGCATGTTTAGGCTTTATTTGTGGCCCCCGCATGGCCCCCTGAAATCTTTCTTTAGCTGGAGAAAACTCTCAGCCCATATTTTTCTATGTTTTTCTGCTTCAAGGGTTCTTTTATTGCTATTTTTGGGGTGATTGTATCAGGAGCTCTTTGCCTTTAATGTCTTTCCTCCATCATCTTGGCTCTGCCCCAAAGTATCTCAGACACCTGATACAATCCTATTAGTTTAAATAATACAAATGTTTTATAAGTAGTTGGAAACATAAACTTTATCTTTGTTCCAATTGGAATAATCAATTATTATTCACGTTGTGAAAAAATCAAATTAGATAGAATGCAATAATCAAAAAATCAAAGGAGCCTAATATCCAAGTCAAATTTTTATTCATCAATAAAAAGTGTGATCTTCAATAAAAATAATTCTTTTCAGGAATTCTTTGAAAAATGAAAAATTATTTGATCAAAATGATGTATTTGAAAATATCACTAATAAAAGTAACATAAGAAAGCTAAACACAATTGTCAGTAAGAGTAAAGGTAGTTAAATCAACTGTGTCATCATTATAGTCTATCATTTTTTAAGAAAAAATCAAATGGAGGAGTGAAAGAAAAAAAATCAAGGAACAAAATGGATCTAAGAATTAATGACTTAAGGAAATTAAAATAAACAGAAGAAACTGGTAGAAACAATGAATTATTATCTATCAAATCATGTGGTTCCTAAATAGGAAGGTATGCATAAAAAAGAATTAAATGATAAATGAAAGCAAGATATATGCCTCTATCTATTCTATAGGTGAACAGGCAAGGGCTAATAATATCCATAATCTATTTAAAAGTTTGGGAACGTGATCAATTAGGACACATACAATGAGGTGAAGAAGTGGAATAGAGGAATAGAAAGAGATTCTTTCCCAGAATGATGAAACAAAAAGGTGCCACAAAAGAAAATTCCCATACTGTTTGTGAGGGAATGGGGTGGGTACATACAGAAAGCTCTATATCTTTGGTAAGTAGGGAAGAGACAATGTATGTTTGTGTATGTTAACAAATATATACATATGTATTATATGAAATCATATACATATATGTATATGTGTGTATGTATGTATATATAATTTCATATAAATTCATATATTTTTTTTAAGTGAGGCAATTGGGGTTAAGTGACTTGCCCAAGGTCACACAGCTAGTAAATTTTAAATGTCTGAGGCCAGATTTGAACTCAGGTACTCCGGATTCCAGGGCCGGTGCTCTATCCACTGCACCACCTAGCTGCCCCTAAATTCATATATTATTAGGCCATCCCAAGCAAAGATACAAAATGTAAGAATATATGATTTTCTAAGGTCAATCATCCTTCAAAACCAGATAATTGATAACCGTCTAAGGAGTGGTGAGAGATTGTGCTAAACTAATAGGGTTGGGTCTTTATATAAATGGGGTCCCATTACAGGGCACCATTTCCTTTCCTTGTTTCCTGCTTGAATGTTTTTTTCCGAAGTGTGAGGCACACAAGATGAGAAAAAAAAAAGAAAAACAAAACAACAGAAGAATGTGGCAAGATGTCAAAATTCAATGACACAGAGATAAGAAGTAGATAGTTAATCGATAGTGATAGAAAATAAAATGAAGAATTAATTGCCCAAGCCATGAAGTCATGAATATAATTGAGAATAAGAAATTGCTTTGAAAAAGCAACACATACACACGCACAATTGTTGTTGTAAATAAATTAAAAAGAAGGGATTGGAAAGAAAAAATTTTGGGAAAAAACCCTACTCAATTAGAAAAAGAAGGCTATGGGGGCAGCTAGGTGGCACAGTGGATAACGCATAGGCCCTGGATTCAGGAGTACCTGAGTTCAAATCTGGCCTCAGATACTTGACTCTTATTAGCTGTGTGACCCTGGGCAAGTCACTTAACCCCCATTACCTCACAAAAAAAACAAAAACAAAAAGAAGGCTATAATGATGGGGAGAAATAGATAAGCAAAAAATGAATAAATGGCAGAAAAGAGATAGCAAAGTATTTGCCATATAAATGCATGGATGTCGGAATAGGGCAAATCAATAGAAAAAGATTATGAGGAAGAAACTATGAGAATGGACAAACACCCAAGAAATATAAGCAAAACTACCCATGGGTGGGTGGGGGATATTGGGTTGCTGACTTAAAAGACTCAGGGAATAAAAATACAAAATAAATCAATGACAGCAAATTTTAACCCAACAATGAAGAATATAAATTTAACAGATTAAACAATCCAAAGGGGAGAGGGGCATAAACTGAAAGAGTTGAATGGATTGAATAGATAGCCCAAAGATTTGTCATCATATAAGAATGATGTCCAAAAAGCAAAGAAAATAAGAAACTAAAATAAAATTTACTTTATATCAGGAAAATTAATTAAACTGGGGATCTAATTAAACTATCATGTAAAAAGAAGAAAAATTATAAGGTAAGGAGACATGAACAGACAAATTATATTATGCTTAAAAGCTCCATTGAAAATGATACATTATTAACTTTAAAGATATGCATCTCATTCAAAATAATACAAATGCATAAAAAGTTAAAAGAAATCTTTAAAATTAAATCTAAAAACAAAATAACAAGGGAAGGCTTTAATACATCTTTCTCAGAGATGAATAACTAACACAATGATGAACAAAAAGGAAAACATAAAATAATGAATAGTTGGAGTAGGTGATTCTGAAAAATTCATTGATATTCTTTGAAATGGGATCATTGAATAACAAAGATATTTCTTAGTACCACAAGTTATCTTTACAAAATTAGGTCATGAGCTAAGGAGAAGAAGATTATAAAAATGAAAAAAAAAATAGAAACAACTGCTACATTCTTTAAAGGCCACAATGAAATATAAGCATATTTAAATCATGAATAAAAAAACCCACAACTATACAAGAACATATGAAGCCTTGATGATGACATAATTATAAATGCTTTGAGGAATAAATAATAGAAACAGTAACTATGTGAAAGGGAATAATTATGGTCAGACTACCTACAAACATACTTTCATAGAGTTAAGCATTCCGTAGAAGGGGAAAAATGCTTCTCTGTGATCATACATCAATAATTTAAAAATATTAATGTATTAAACATGAAATTTAAAAACCAATATAATAAAAACAAAAGGAAATCATGAAAATTAATAGAAAATAGATAATATGACTGAGTTAAAATTATTTTAAAAGGTAGTTATTTGAAAAGAATATCAAAATTTTAATATTTATTAAACCTGATAAAAATAGAAGGAAATCAAATTAGCAAGTCAAACACTACCATCACTACCTTCACATTATGATAAAGCATTGGGATTGAGCTTTATTGGAAATATTTGATTAACTACTCCAATAATTTCACATTTCTGTCATTCTTTAACAGTATTTGGCTTGTGGTGAGGGAGGTCCATTTTTGTGTGATATTTACCCCAAATTTTGGCCAGCAAAGCAAGCAATTTGTCATCTGCTTGCAACTGAGCCTGATGCCATTCATCACTGTTCAATATGGTTATGGAGGATTGGTTCAGGGTATTTTGTTTACTTACACTGATATTTTGAGCAAAATGTCAGGCAATTTTACTCTACTTTCCTATGTGAGAAGTTCTATCTCATTTCCTTCACCAATTTGTTTTAAAAAATCACCATGATATTTGAAATCTGAGACCTATGGACCGGGCATCTGGATTAGCTTCATTTCTTCTTTCACTGTAGATCTTACACTAAGTTACATTAAATCCAGTGTTTCTTTTCATCCTGGGCCAACCAATCCCACTTGTCACTTGTTAAGATATAGGTCAACTAGAATTCCATTGTAAGTATATCATATTTTCATTTAAATTGGTCATATTTCACTTCAAGTTCAAAAATTCTAACTTGTGAAAAGAATAGATGCTCTTATCATCACTGAATAGATTGCAGGCAAATTCCACAGAATTCTCACATCTATCAATATTCACAAGTCACTTAGGTATAAGATAAAGGGGTTGCTTAATGCTAGAGGGCTACAATGAATACCTTTTTTTCCTGGGTATTCGTTCTAAATTTTCCTTGTACCCCTTTCCTTGCAAATCTTTCCAACCATGTGATCATTAAAAGCTCTGGCTTTTGATGGTAATGGTATAGCATTTCGCAAATTTCTAATAATAGCTACATAGAATGTTTTTAGCATAAAGAATCTTTGGGAATGGCTAGGAAGTAGGTCTATTTTCTGGTAGTCAACATTCACTTCTACTAATAAATGATGTGGTTACATATTTGACAGATACTGAACAAGGATAAATCTTCCCACTGTATAATTTAGCAATTAGACTCAGAAGCCATAACATTTGAATAGTATCCCTTTATTCTCTCTCTCTCTCTCTCTCTCTCTCTCTCTCTCTCAATAATAGTCATTTAGGTAGAACAGAAACTTTAAGTAGTTCATAATCTGTATTATCTTCTCCATGGGCTTCTAAAAATTGACTTGTACCTTGGAAATCCTTTGTGACATTCCCTCAAAATTGAAAGTTCCTCATATGACAAATGAAGTCAATATCCTTCACTTCCTCTTAAAATGTGACTTGATAGTACTTGATTTAAAATGTTGAGAAATATTGATCAATTTCTACTGCATGATCTGATGTACTAATCTACCTTACTCTGTTTATTAAGGGTTCTATAGCTTACACAAAATCCTAGCTTTAATTTTTCATCATCCAATTGATATGGTTCTCTTCAAAATTATCTATAATTACTTAAGCACCAAATCTCATGTTGATTTCACAATCTTATCTTTCTTGTCCTTTTTACAACATATTAATGATCTTATCTTTCTAGATACTCTATCTTTTCTGTTTTTCTTCTCCCAGTGATTCTCATGGTTTTCTCCAAAGAATCTGAGTGATTAATCCTGGTTTCTTTCTTATTCTTGATAAACCTACTAGCTTTGATTATATTAAAAGGATCTGGTTTTGGGTCTCTTCTTTTTTTTTTCAACACACAGTTGATGACTTTACCATTTCCCATGGTCTCAGACATCATCTCTAATTATGTAGCATTATTTTGTCTCCTGTTATGCATTCCCATATCACCAATTTCCTAAGATATACATTTTAACTGCATGAAATCTCAGGTTTGGTCTATACTAAAGATAATTCATTAGTCTTTACTCACCCACAATCTACTCCTCTTCCAAACTTTTCTACTACTATGGGCCCCACTACAATTTCAATGACCCATCAATAGCTGTTATTTGATTCCTAATTTTCCCTTACCTTACATATTCTGGTTCCAAATCTTATAGTTTTTATGATCAACTACATTACATGTCTCCCTTTCTACACAATTCCATATCCACCATGCTATTTGAGAACTTTACCAACTCTTGCCTAAATTATTGCAATAGTCTCATTTTTGGCCATCCTGACTCAATTCTCTCTCCACTCTAACTGATTATATACACAGATGGCAAAATGATTTTTCAGCAGCACAAATCTAAATATTCTACTCTCATTACCTTCTTTCTAAACTCAAATGATTCCTTATTATTTTCATGATCAAATATATAATATTTTGATTTTAATTTATTCCAGTCATTTTGTCCTATAGAACCAAAAAAACTCTAAGGAATTTCTCCTTTTTTTAGGGGAATCCATATAATGTATTTAGAAAATTGTTGAATTTGGGTTTAGAAGATCTAGATTAGAATCCTACCTCTCTCTCCACCTACTTGTGTGACCATGAGCAAGTCACTTAACATCTCTGGGCCTCAGTTCCCTTATCTTTAAAAGACGAGGAAATAAAACCAGATTATTCTCTTAGAATCCTCTCAATTCTATATCTATCATCCTCTTTGTATAACTTTTTATTAGTCATGTATCCTTTCTGTGTCTCAGGTTCTTTATCTATAAAATAAGGGAGTTAGATTATTCCTCATGTCATGTTCAGTCTTGAATCTATAATGCTATGACTCAGGTAATGCAAATTCAGTCTCACTACACCAAGCCCTCTTCATCTGTTCTCATGTAACATTTAGAAATGTAAAATGTGATACAGCTTATCTATAATGAAGGTAATCATTGACCTAAGGCTTTGTCCAATGAGAACAATTCTGATCAGCTATAAAGGTATGGGCCTCAGATTTTACCCATGGAGTCAGTCAAATTAAATATTCACGTCATTTCTTCTTCAAAGCACAAATTGAATGATGTCATCAGCCTTTTTAAATTCACATCAATTCATAGTGATCTTGTGAGTCCTGAAAATAAAAAGAGCATCTAGGGAGAGTGACTAAAATCCCTCTTCTCCCTGGTTTCTTCTACTTCTCCCTTTGTCACTTTTTGACACTTCCAGGAGTGTACTTATTGTTAAGATTATTGTTGGGGCAGCTAGATGTCACAGGGGCAGCCAGATGTCGCAGTGGATAGAACACCGGCCCTGGATTCAGGAGTACCTGAGTTCAAATGCAGCCTCAGACATTTAACACTTACTAGCTGTGTGACCCTGGGCAAGTAACTTAACCCCAATTGCCTCACCAAAAAAAAAAAACCAAAAAACAAAAAAAAAGATTATTGTTGATTCTCCTCTTGCTCACAATGATAACCAAAGACTTGCCTCTCCTTTTGTGCTTTGTTGGTACTTCCAATGGGAGGACACCTTATCTTTTAAGCTCAAATCTCCCTGATTTCAACAGATGTGTGAAACTGACAGGCATATAAAATTATAGTCTTGAATGTCTGAGCTGGTTTGGATAGATATTGGTCATCGACTCCTTAATGGCCTCAAACTTCTTCTTTTTTTTCCCAAATACTTGAAATACAGCATAGGAATTTCTTTGTCACACTTTCTTCTGACAATTTATTTAATATTAATTTTCTTCTTCCATAGTCAATTGTATCAATTGTGAATAACTGGGACACTGCCGCTGCTTTTAAAGCAGCTGTAGCTAACAAAAACGATTTCTCATCTCAGGCCCTACTGATCACTTAAGTAGGCTTAATACAGTTCATGCACTCTGAGCTCACTCTGGCTCTTAGCATCACCAATTGCATGGCCTTCTGTAGCCCATGTTTGTAGCTAAATGCTTTTTTTATCTTCCTTTTTGGGTAGCAGCTATCAACTTGACATTGAGGTCTTTAATATTCTCTGTACCCAAAACAGAACTATTCAGAACTCTTCTCTTTCCCTCTTATTCTCCACTTTTCCTATCCCCTTTTCCTCAGAATCTAACAATTTAGCAGTTACTTCTTACAGTGTACATTCTCTGGTCAAATATCATTCATTTTCTCAAGTATTTGACAAGAAGGAGGAGGCAGAAAGAACACTAAAACTGCTACACTGATAAATATATATACAGATAGAATTAAAAATAGAACTCAAAAAGGATACCTGATTTTTGTCAATTGTTTTACCCTTGATTTTAATATTTCAATTTAATTGTGACATATGTATAATGGACAGCTAGGTAGCACAGTAGATGCAGCAGTGGCCCTGGAACTATGAGAACCTGAGTTCAAATCTTATTTGACACTTACTAGTTATGTGACCCTGGGCAAGCCACTTAACTTAAACTTAACTTAAACATCTGGGGACATCCACAGTCATCTTGCCACTGGACCCAGATGGCTCTGGAAGGTGACTTTCCACAGTCCTCTTTCATAGAAATCCAATTCAGTGCAAGTTATCACAAGAATTAAGGGCAAACAACATCATCATTATATGTGTGTATGTATATGTTTTTATATAATATACTCATTTAGATAGGCATAAACATATACATACATACACACATATCTAATCCTTTGACCCTAAGTCCTTATATCCTGACAGGCTTGTCTTATTGTAAGCAAAAAACAATGGGCCTGTCCTAAAATGTCTCCCATTCAGGCTTTGATTCCCAGCCTTATTGTTTATGCTGGAGGTCAAGGTTTTATCTCAATATATCCTTTCTAAAGTTTTCATGGATGTAACATGAATTATTGTTTTTAGTTCTTTTTGTATTGTTTTGTTTTGTTTGCAGTTCTTAATGCCTAGTATACATGGTGTCTGGTCAAATGTCATTCATTCCCAGGTATTTTGTTGGAAAAAGTAGGAGGCAGACAGATTCCTATGTTTTATAATAGATCAGTTTATCAGGATGCTTTCTCAATGAAAGCTTAGAGGGAACTGAATATAAAGTATGTACATTTTAATAAGAGCAATTGGGATTGGATGAAGGATATATCTGACAATGGAGAAGATGCCAAACTGAGAGACTGGGGTGAAGGTCTTGGGGCATATGAGTTTCCAGGAACAAGAGGAGTGGGAAGATACCAAAAGTACATTATTTGCTTACTTTATGGTTTGCCCTATAGCTATAACTGTTCTTAATAATGACTTTTCTTCCTAAGTTTCAGCAAAAATTCCCCTATTTTATTTCACCTACATCTTTACATATAGCACCAGTCAAATAATATTTATAATGGAAGGAAAAGGTGATATGTTATTCAACTAAAAGTTATTTTAGTAAATGAAAGAATCCATCACATCACCCTACATATTTTTAAATATGTAGCTTTTATGTCCTGGAAAACTTTAGAAATAAATAATGTAAATTGGAAACCTAAATGACCATCATTTCTTAATAAAGTTGACATTTGATATTTTTTTCTTTCTAGATAAGAACCAATAAATGCATCACAAATACTAATAACACAAAAATTCTGTGAATGTTAATGTTCTAAATTGTCTTTCATCAGACCATCAAACAAATTATAAAGATCAAAAAATTCTTTCACAACATTCATTTAGCATGAATTTCTTGCTTGGCAGGGTTGTTGTTTCTCAGGAGAAAGCTGGAGGATATTGGCAGTTGCTAAAAATCTACTCTATAACCCAGTATCAAATAGTACCACCTACTCCCTGGGACCGGTGACAGATAATTGCTTATTTGAGTAGCTGCTGTGTTAATCTGTCTAGTCTAAGGCATTGAATAAAACCCAAATGTCTCTATTAAAATGGCTTTTAATCATGCATTTCTATAATCTCACTAAGTGAAGTGCAGAACATTTGGAACACCTCCGGGAATTTCAGATTAGCCATTGTCTATGAATCCCAGGTTGATTTTGTTTTCAAGAAGGATTTAGCTCCGGGATAGAGTGTGGGCATGAAGGGTTTGCAAAGATATAGAATATAACATTTAAGCAAATTCTGTTCTACAACTTAACTAAGTTAAGTCTTTTTTGAGAGCATTTAGTATTAAAACTCAGGCATAGTTCTTTTAAGCCTGATTAATAGGATAGCTGTAAAAATATTGTAAACATAAGTTATCGCAGAGGAGATAAATATAGAGGTATAAAAGTCTAGCAAATAACAAGAAACAATTATACATGAAATTAATGCAGTTCATTGTTTTCTATGTAATAGGAGTACTTCATCAATCAAGAGAATCTCAGGCTATCATCTTGGAATTGATTTATTCAGTAAGATAGAGGGGATATGAATAAAGCAACTGAAAGATGATTTTCTTTTTGAATGCTTTGGACTGTTTCTTTTTTATGTAAGTATTTATTCATGAGTGGGTGGAGAGGTATTGTAATGATCAACTTCTACAAAATTGACAAGCTTGGTCACTTAATGAATATATGCTTAATAAGAAAGCTGAAATAAAGTGGCAAACTTATTTGATCCCTTGTGAAAATCATTTTTACTAGATATTTGCTAGATTTTTTCTAGATTTCCTAGATTTTCTACATTTTACTATATTTCCTAGATTTTTCTTACTTCAATCTATATACTATATAACTGAGCATTCTATAATTTTAAATTATGCATTCAGTCTTATCTATGTGATGAATCCATGATCTCATAATTGTATGTTTTCCCTCCACTAATAAATGTATGTATGTATGTATGCAGGCATATGTATTTGCATGTAGGCATGCATGTAGGCAAACATATTGTGATCTCTCCGAGACTTCTCCTCCTGTAAGATTCTTGTTAATATCTCTACCCCTTGGAATCACCCAAAGAAAAAACTACTTGATGTCCTGAGGTAAGTGTCTGTGTATGTGCATATAATTTATATTTCTGAAGGTTTTGTTGTTTTTTTGTATAGTAATTGGGCTATTCATGTGTCTTCACTATCAATACACACGCACCTCTATTTCAAAACAAAAATGTTCTTGATACCTTTTTACACTATTTCAAACATAAAGGCATTGATATTAGTTTGAGAAACACTGCCCTAGCCAGCTGAGACTTTTTTTTTTTTTTTTGGCTAGGCAATGAGAGTTAAGTGACTTGTCCAGGTTCACACGGCTAGTGTCAAGTGTCTGAGTTCAGATTTGAACTCACATCCTCCTGAATCCAGGGCCAGTGCTTTCTCCACTGTCACCTAGCTGCCCCAGGCATAATTAATAGTAAGATAATACTACAAAGTTTATTGTGCATTTCTTAAATCAACTCATCAATTAAAAAGTTTTTACCATTGATCTATTTCTTGATACAAAATATTCTCTTGCTATTCATTCCTGGATTTACTTTGAGAGTGTTTGGAAAATGAAGAATCAGTCTTTATTGAAGAAATTTATTCATTCACATATGCATGCATGAATGCATGTATAAATGTCTTCATACATTTAGAGTCTTAGAGTGGAAAAAGACCTCAGAAGCTATTTAGACCAACACATAACTCCATAATAATTGCAACAAGTTGACATATAATTTTTAATTGAAGATTTCTCATAAGGTTTGTTTTCCCCACAAGCTGATCATGAAAAAATTTCAGAGCATCTAAAAATGTAATAAGAAAAATTACATTTCTTTTTTCCCCAATATAGTTTGTTTCCTTTGTAATCTGATGTACTTTTTTTAAACACTTAAAAATATTCTGAGTAGGGTGCCATAGACTGTATGAGTCTATCAAAGGTCAAAGTTCTGTATCATAAACACACACACACACACACTCTTAAAACTCCATGAACTTGGGGAAAAATCAGTTACCTACTTCCCTTGGTATCTTATTCCATTATTGTATAGCATTAAATTTTAGGAAAGTTTTCTTTACATCAAACTGAAATCTGCCTCTCTGAAACTTCAGTTCACTGCTTCTTATTATTCACTTGAGGCCAAGTTGAACAAAAAAAAAGGAATTACTTTATTCAACAAGGTCTTCCTGAATGATGACATTGATCACATCATTTTATGATGGGATTAATAGTCTTTATCATTAACTTGGGTCAGGTTCATGCTTCCTCCCTCTTCTGTACCTCCTCACCACTTTTTATGCCACTTGAATATTATTTTAATTAGTTTTACATCATATTAAGTTTCAAATGTATCATAAACTCCCAACTACAAAGAAAAAATATAAAAGAAAAAAGAAGCAGTGGTGTAAATGTAATCCACATAACTGATTCACACTAATCATGCATTGTTGCACATCTAGAAACATAATATTTAACCATAATATTTTCAATGAATTGAAGTAGGCTCTTTTTATTTATTTATTTATTTGTTTGTTTGTTTTTGCACACTACATGATATTTATCGTAAAGGCAGGTCTATTTCCCCAGGGAAAGGTATGTTGTTAAGCAAGACCATTACGAACTCTTGGACTATCCATGTTTATAGGGGTATAGGAAAAGTTCCCCAAAGCCATGTCTGGCTCCCTTTGGGTAGTCAGGTAGGTTCCCCCAATTCTAGTGAGTCAGCCTCAGAGTCCAAGATGTCTGCTAACTAATGGAGAAAGCCAGGGCTTTAGTTATACAATTTATAGAAGGGTGTATATAGCTCTGTGTAACAGGAGGGGTTTGAGGATTTATTTGGGGAACACATACAGTATGAGACCAGGGAGTACCTTGGGGTCACCTAAGCTTATATGATACTTATGTCTAGAGAGTATAACAACTGGGAGTGACTATAATTGTTACTAAGCTCTCTTCTTGGATCCCTGTTTCTTCAACTCAATACTCATATTAATGTTTTTCAGTGCCCTAATCATCCTGATCAAACTCCTCAGGAAATTATCCAACTTGTCAATGTCCTTTCAGAAATCTTGCACTTAGAACTAAATACTATATTCCTTATGAGATTAAACCATAGCAGAATTATAACAAGACAATCACTTCACTCTTCTGAATGTGATGCATTTCTAAATGCAACTTTAGAACACATTAGCTGAACCACAAATATGTTATTGAGGATGAACTATATGTACATTTCATACTGCAAATAACCACATAATTACTAATTTTCAGAGTTCTAAGGTGCTTCAGTCTATACTGAACCTATAGTTCAATCTCTATTCTAAATTCAATCCCTACTACAAGATGACTAACACATGTTCATTAATCTTCTACCTGAAATATTCTAAGAAGAAAACCACTGCCTCCCGATCCACCAACGCAACCCATTCAACTTTTGGATAATTCTAATTGCTAGGAATTTTCACATATATACAAATCAATTTTAATCTTAATTTTTCCTCTTTTCAGCTTTCACTCAATTTTACTACTTCAGTCTTCTAGGGTCAAAGAAATTACAGAAAGTGAAGGTTGGATTAGATTTCAGTGGCCCTCTAGTCCAACTCAAAATAAAGGAATGTAGAAATGTGAGAATCTAATCAGCCTTTGCCTGAAGACCACCATGAAGAGGAAAACCCAACCTTTTGATGTAGCTCATTTCATTCTGGAATGGCTCCCATTATTAAGATTTTTTTCCTGACAGCAAACCTAAATTTGCTTTTTAAAAATCATCCATTCTTTCTTTATCTTTCTCCTTGGGCCATAGAAGATAATTTTCTCTTCCACATGACAACCCTTCAAATCCTTGCAGAGAGCTATTATAAGTCATCCTTACCCCCACCCGCCCACCCCTTCTTCTCTTCAATAGGATTAAATTTCTTAATTCTTTCAAGCAATCATTATATGACTAGGTCTTGAAGCCTTTCTCCATCCTATTTGCCCCTTTCTGGACTTCCTCTAGTTTATCAATTTCTTTCTTAAACCAGAGTACTTTAGATGATATCAGTTCACCATTCATAAAATCCCAAGATGGCAAGGTGAGAAAGGAATCATCTGAACCCCTTCTAAATTCCCCTCCAAACAATTAGAAAACCATATCAAAATTGATCTAGGAGCAGGCAAACAGCTTACCAGCTTGGCAAGAAGGTTCTGTCTCACTGCAATGGGAGGGAAGTAACGTCCAACAGCAGCAACAGCAATAACAGCCAGCCTCAAAGCAGGGCAGCTGCAGCAAGGCTCCAAGCCTGGGGAAATCCATGAGTGAAGCCTTGCCCCAATGACTATGCAGTAGTAAAGACCTGCTCTTGTAGGGGGGAGGGGCTGGCCAACAGTGAGGTCCTGCCAGCAGAGACTCTGTTTCTATAGCAACCTAGGAGCAGGGCCCCACCATGAGGCAAATCAAGATTACTCTTCCAGGACCCACTAGCAGAGAGGCCCTTTTTATTATAGCAACCCATAGTCAGGTGTCTGTCCTGGGTCAGACCAGGACCAAGATTCTTCCTAGATGGCCAGCCACCAGAAAGACTTGATTACAGTAGGAGCCAGGCAGAAAGACACCCATACTTGGACTGGCCAGCAGCTAAACCTCATACATAGGAGAGGCCAACAGGGAAGTTCTACCCCCCAGTACAAACTAGAAAGATAACATATGTACCAGTGAAAGCAAGTTCCTAAGCTCTGAAGCCTAAGGAAAGCCAGTAGGAAGACCCTGAGCCTCAACACAAAAAAGTGGGGATAGTGCAGACCCAAACAGAATTCTTGGAAGAGCTGAAAAAGGATTTTAAAAAGTAAATGAGGGGCAGCTAAGTGGCACAGTGGATAGAGCACTGGCCTTGGAGTCAGGAGTACCTGAGTTCAAATCCAGCCCCAGACACTTAACACTTACTAGCTCTGTGACCCTAGGCAAGTCACTTAACCCCAATTGCCTCACTAAAAAAAAAAAAAAGTAAATGAGAGAAGCAAAAGAAAAATTCAGGAAAAGAAATAAGGGCAATGCAAGAAAATCATGAACAAATGTAAAACACATTGGAAAAATTATGCCAAAAAATTTACCAAGGAAAATAAGTACATAAAAATAGAATTGGTGAAATAGAAAAGGAAGTACAAAAGCTCACTGAAGAAAATAATTCCTCAAACATTAGAATTAACCAAATGGAAGCTAATGACTCAATGAGAAATCAAGATACCATGAAACAAAATTAAAAAAGTAAAATGGGGCAGCTACGTGGCACAGTGGATAGAGCCCTGGCCCTGGATTCAGGAGGACCTGAGTTCAAATCCAGCCTCAGACACTTGTCACTTACTAGCTGTGTGACCCTGGGCAAATCACTTAACCCTCATTGCCCTGCAACACCCCCCTCCAAAAAGAAAGTAAAAAAAAGAGAGGAAAATATAAAATGTATATTGGGAAAAAATGTCCTAGAAAATAGATCCAGGAGAGATGATATAAAAATTATTAGATTAACTGAAAGCCATGATTAAAAAACCTTTAATAATATCTTTCAAGAAATTATCAAAGAAAACTGACCTGATATTCTACAATCAGAGGGCAAAATAGTAATTGAAATAATCTACCAATCACCACCTAAAAGAGATCCCAAAGTGAAAACTCCCAAGAGTATCAGAGACAAATGATAGTGCTCATACTTTAAAGAGAAAGTACTGCAAGCTGCCCAAAAGAAATTCAAATATCACAGAGCTACAGTTAGGATTACACAGGATTTAGCAATTTTCACATTAAAGCACCAGAGAATTTGTGATATGATATAGGGGAAGGCAAAGAAGGCAAGATCATAAGCAAGAATCACCTACCAAGCAAAACTGAACATAATCTTTCGGGGAAAAATGGATATTTAACAACATAGAGGACATTTAAGATTCCTTATTAAAAGACCATAGCTGAATAAACAAATTTGACCTCCAAATACAAGATTCAAGGGAGATATATATAAAAAAAAGAAAGAGAAAATATAAGAAACTCAATAAAGTTAAACTGTTTATATTTCTTTATGGCAAGATAATATTTGTAACTCTTAACTTTATGATTTTAAGAAAAATTGGAGTATAAATGAAGAGAGGCTGTGTCTGTAAGGTAATTGAAATATGATATTGCAAAAAAATAAAAATATGAAAAATAAAGTTGTACTGAAAAAAGGGGAAGATTGAATGGAGTAAATTATCTGACATAAAAGAAGCATGAAAGAGATACTATATTGGAGGTGAAGATGGATGGGGCATGTGATGAGCAAAGCTTATTCTCAAAATTGGTTCAAAGAAGAAATAACATACACACTTGGGTACAGAAATCTATCTTAATGAATAAGGGAGGGGCAGCTAGGTGGCACAGAGGATTAAGCATTGGGCCTGGATTCAAGAGTACCTGAGTTCAAATCTGGCCTCAGACACTTGACACTTACTAGCTATGTGACCCTGGGCAAGTCACTTACCCCCCATTGCCCTGCAAAAAAAATTAATAAGGGAGTAAAAAGGCACAGGAATAATAGAACGGGGAGGGGGGCTGATAAAAGGGAGAGTAAATTGGGGAAGGAGGCGATCAGAAGTAAAACACTTGTGAGGAGGAAGAGGGTGAAGAGTAAGAGAAAGAGTGAGGTAAAGAAGGGAAAAAAATAGAGGTGGAGACAAGATGGCAGAGAAAAGCCAGGAAATTACCTGAGCTCTCCAGAGTTTCCCTCAGAAACAACATTAAATCAAGCCTCTAAATGGATTCTGGAGCTAGGGAACCTATGAAAAGACAGAAAGAAACAATCTTTCTCCTTGAAATAATTTAGAAGACTTCAGGAAAGGTATGGCTCACTTGGGTGAAAGGAGAGCATAGCCCAGCTCAGCTCAGCTCAACCCAGCTCAGAGAGTACCGGGGCAAGTCAGACAGAGGCTTTTAAAAAATATATATATATTTTCTTTCATTTTAAATCTTAATAGTATTTTATTTTTCCATTTACATGTAAAGATAGTTTTTTACAATATTTTTAGTTCCAAATTTTTCCCCCTCCCTTCCTCCCTTCCCTCTCCCTTCCCCAAGACAGAAAGAAATCTGATATACGATATATATGGACACTAACATTAAATATATTTCCCCATTAGTCATGTTATAAAAGAAGAATCAGAAGAAAAGGGAAAAATCCCAAAAGAGAGAAAATATAGGAATAATATGGTTTAATCTGCATTCAAATTCCACAGTTCTTTTTTCTGGATGTGGAGAGCATTTTCCATAATAATAATACAAATATCCCCAGGACCAGATGGATTCACAAGTAAATTCTACCAAACATTTAAAGGACAATTAATTCCAATACTTCATAAATTATGTGGGAAAAATTAATTGAACTACTATCAAATGCCTTGTACAACATAAGCATGGTACTGATACCTAAACCACAAAGAGCCAAAATAAAGAAAATTATAGTCCAAATTTCCTAATGAATATTGATGTAAAAAATTAAATAAAATACTAGCAAAGAGATTACAACAATGTATTACAAGGATTTTACATTATGACTAGGTTGCATTTGTACCGGGAATGCAGTGGTAGTTCAGTATTAGGAAAACTATTAGCATAATTGACCATATCAACAACAAAACCAATAGAAATCATACAAATAACCCAGTAAATACAGAAAAAAAACTTTGACAAAATACAACCACCATTCCTATTAAAAACACTAGTGAGCATAGGTATAAATTGAGCTTACCTTAAAATGATAAGTAATCTTCACATAAAAACCTCATCTGCAATTGGGATAAGCTAAAATCCTCCCGAATACAATCAGGAGTGAAACAACGATGCCCATTATTACCTCTATATTTTAATATTGTACTAGAAATATTATCTATAGCAATAAGAGAAAAAGAAATTAAAGAAATTAGAAAAGGTAATGAGGAAAGAAAACTATCACTGTCTGCAGATGATATGATGTTATACTTAGAAAATGCTAAAGATTCAAGTAAAAAACCTACTTCTAATTATTACCAATTTTAGCAATGTTGCAGGACACAAAATAAGCCCATATAAATCTTCAACATTTCTATATATTAATAAGTCCAGCAACAACAGATAGAAAGAGAAATTACATTTAAAATAACTATAGACAGTATAAAACACTTGGGAATTGACCTGCCAAGTCAAACCCAGGATCTATATGAACTATTAAAAAAAAATCACACAAATAAAGTCAGATCTAAATACTAAAAAAATATATTATATGTTTATGGGTCAGCCAAGCCAATATAATACAAACTCCAATTCTACCTAAATTAATATTTTGTGCCATACCAATCAAACTATCAAAATATATTTTATAAACCTAGAAAAAGGAATAACAAATTGCATCTGGAATAAAGAAAGCTTGAGGGTTATCAGGGGGATCAACAAAAAATAAATGTGAAAGAAAGTGGTCTAGTCATCCAAGATGTCAAACTGTATTACAAAGCAGTAATTATCATATTTGCTACTGTCTAAAAAACAGAGCAGCTTATCAGTGGAATAGATTAGATACAAATTACATTATAGCAAATGACCCTAGCAATCTATTATATGATAAAGCCAAGGACTCAAGATTTTTGGACAGAAACTAATTATTTGACAAAAACTGCTGGGATAACTGGAAAACATCATGATAGGAATTAGGTATAGACAAACATCTCACACCTTATAACAGAATAACATCAAAACGGTTACATCACTGATACCTAAACGGTGATACCACAAGCAAATTAGGGGAGCATGGATTAGTTTATCTATCATATTTATGCACAAGGGAATAATTTAGGACCAAAGAAGGTATAGAGAACATTGCAAAATGTAAAACAGATACTTTTAATTATATAACATTAAAAGTGTTTGCACAAAGTTATAAGAAAAGCAGAAAATCAAAGTGGGGGAAGTATTGCAACAACTATTTCTGATAAAGGTATCATTTCTCAAATTTATGGAGGAATGAGTCAAATTTTTTACAAAAGTACAAGTCATTCTCCAGTTGATAAATGATCAAAAGATATGAACAGGAAGTTTTCAGGCAAAGAAATCAAAGCTATCTATACCTATATGAAAAAAAAAGTTCTAAATCACTATTGATGAGAGAAATGAAAATTAAAACAACTCCAAGGTTCCTCATACCTATCAGAGTAGCTAATATGGCAAAAAAAGAAAATGTTGAATGTTGGAAGGGATGTGGGAAAACTGGGACATTAATCTGCTGTTGATAGAGTTGTGAACTGGTCCAACTATTCTGGAAAGCAATTTGGAACTATGCCTAAAGGGCTATAAAACTCTGCATACCCTTTGATTCAGCAATGTTACTGCTAGGTCTATATCCCAAAGACCTGCAAAAAAGTGAAAAACACCTATTTGTAGAAAAATTTTTATAGACACTTTTTGTGGTGGCTAAGAATTGAAAATCAAAGGAATACCCATCAATTGGGGAAGGGAGAAACAAGCTGTGGTATATGAGGGCAATGGAATATTATTGTGCTATAAAAAAAAAGATAAGCTGGATGATTTCAGAAAAATATGTGAAAAGACTTACATGAGCTGATAAAGAGGGAAGTGAGTAGAAAGAATGTTATACACATGAACAGCAATATTGTTCAATGGAGAACTGGGACTGACTTATTCATTCTCAGCAATACAATGATCCAAGACAATCCCTGGTTACTAATAAAGAAGTATAATATAATATCCTTAAAAAGGAATAACTAACATTGTTTGAATACAGACTGGTGTGCTATTTTTCATTTTCTTTCTTGCATTTTTTAAATGCTAGTCTTATACAAAATGACTTACATAGAAGTGTTTTATATAATTGTATATGAATAACCTCTCTAACTGTACTCTCTCAAGGAGTGGGGGAGAAGAGGAAGGAAAAGAATTTGGAACTCAACATTTTTAATAATAATAATAATAATAATAATAATAATAATAATAATAATAATAATAATAATAATAATTTTTGCTTCTCTTAATGCAGATCAAATTGAATCTCTCTCCCATAGACAATTTTGAAAGGCATAGATCATGAAGTAGTGCATTCCAGGTATGGGTAGAGGCCTATGCAAATACATAGAAGCAAACAATGAAGCATAGAATTTCAGAGAAGAAAGAAATACAGAATTTTTAAATTTTGTATTTAGATGAGTCTTCAGTGTCCATCTTGTTGCTGAATCTTTTCAAGTGAGAGGGACTCTTCATGACCCAATTTGAGGTTTTCTTGGCAAACATAACAGAGTGGTATATCATTTCTTTCTCCAGATCATTTTACAAATGAGAAAACTGAGGCAAACATGGTTAAGTGACTTGCACAGGGTAACATAGCTAAAAAGTATTTGAGGCTAGATTTAAACTTGGGAAGTTGAGTCTACCTGACTCTAGGCCCAGCACCCTATCCACTGTTTCACCTAGCTTCTCTTCTGTGACTTTGCCCTCCTTTTTAAAAAAGATTTTGATTTTTGGACTTGAACTCAAATTCTTACTCTTCCTCCCTCCCCTTTCCCTTCAATTTGACAATAAGCATGTTGATGTAAGTTATGCATGCACAATCATGGAAAACATATTTCTACATTAGTCATGTCATGAAAGGAAACACAGAGCCTACCCTTCCAAAAAAAAATAAAGTTTTTTTTGTTCTTTTTTTTTTAAAGTATGCTTTGGTCTATATTCATATTTTATTAGTTCTTTCTCTGGAGGCGGATAGCACTTTTCATCATCAGTCCTTCAAAAATGTGTTAGATCATTGCATTTCTAACAGTAGCTAAGACAATCAGAATTAATCATCATGCAATATTGCTATTGCTCTATGCCATGTTTTCCTGGTTCTACTCAATTCCTTCTATATCAGTTCCTATGTCTTTCCAGGTTTTTCTGAAAGCCTCCTGCTCATCATTTCTTATAGCATAATAAAATTCTGTCATAATAATATACTACAACTTGTTCAGCCATTCCCTAATTAATGGGCATGCCATAAATTTCCAATTCATTGTCACCACAAAAGAGCTGTTATAAATATTTTTTTCTACATTTGAATCCTTTTCCTTTTGACCCAGTAATACCACTAGTAGGTCTGTATCCCAAAGAGATCATAAAAGGGGAAAAGGACCCACATATACAAAATTACAATGATGAGAAAACATATAAAAATTAATGGCATGCTGGGCAGCTAGGGGATGCAGTGGATAGAGCACCAGTCCTGGATTCAGGAGCACCTGAGTTCAAATCTGCCCTCATACACTTGACACTTACTAGCTGTGTGACCCTGGGCAAGACACTTAACCTCAATTGCCTCACACACACAAAAAATAATTAATTAAAAAAAATTAATGATGTGCAATGAAAGTGGTTCTTCGGGGAAAATTTATATATCTAACTGATTACTTCAATGAAATGCATAAAAAGATCAATGAATTGGACATGCAACTAAAAAAAAAAACCCTAGAAAATGAAGAAAGTAAAAATCCCCAGCTAAACATCAAGTTGGAAATCCTAAAAATCAAAGAAGAGATTAATGAAATCGAAAGAAAGAAAACAATTGAATTAATAAATAAAACCAAAAGCTAGTTTTATAAAAAAGATAAACCATTGATTAATTTGATAAAAAATGAAAGAAGAAAACTAAATTACTAATATCAAAAATGAAAAGGGTGAACTCACCAGCAATGGAGAGGCAAATTTAGACAATTGTTAGGAATTATTTTGCCCTATTAAATGCCAATAAATTTGACAATCTAAATGAAATGGATGAATATCTACAAAAATATACATTAACAGACTAACAGAAGAACAGATACAATACTTAAATAACCCAATTTTAAGAAAAAGAAATTCAACAAGCCATCAATGAACTTCCTAAGAAAAAAATCTCCAGGATAAGATGGATTCACAAGTGAATTCTACCAAACATTTAAACAATAATTAACACAAATAATATATAAACTATTTGAGAAAATAAGTGGAGTCCTAACAAATTCATTTTATGAGACATACACACAAATTGAGAAGACTCAAAACAGAGAAAAGAAAAATTTACACCAATTTCCCTAATGAATATTGATGCAAAAAATCTAAAATAAAATACAAGCAAAGATATTAAAAGAAGACATCACAAGGATAATGCACTATGACCAGGTAGGATTTGTACTATGAATGCAGGGCTGTTTCAATATTAGAAAAAATATTAGCATAATTGACTATAGCAATATCAAAACTAACAGAAATCATATGATCATCTCAATAGATGCAGAAAAAGCCTTTGCCAAGATACAGCACTTATTCCTATTAAAAACACTAGACAACATAGTAATAAATGGAGCTTACCTTACTTAATATGATAAGCAATATTTATCTAAAACTATCAGTGAATATTATTTGTAAAGGACATAAGCAAGAAGCCTTCCTGATACAATCAGAAATGAACAAGATTGCCCATCATCACCTCAATTATTTAATATTGTACCTGAAATGGTAGCTATAGCAATAAAAGAAGAAAGAGAATTTAAAGAAATTAGATTAGGTAATGAGGAATGAAAACTGTCACTCTTAGAAAATCCTAGAGAATCAACTGAAAAGCTATTTGAAATTATTAACAATTTTACCAAAGTTGCAGGATTCAAAATAAACCCACATAAATTATGAGCATTTCTATATATTACCAATAAAGTCCAGAAATAGAAATTCTATTTAAAATAACTATAAACTGGAGGATCAATGGAACAGGCTAGGCATAGGAGACACAGTAGTAAATGACTTTAGTAATGTACTATTTGATAAACCCAAAGACTCCAGCTTCTGGGATAGGAACACAGTATTTGACAAAAACTACTGGGAAAACTGGAAGATAATATGGCAGAAATTAGGCATAGACCAACATCTTACACCTTATACTTAAATAAGGTCAAAATGGGTACATGATTTAGACATGAAAGGTGATACCATAGGTAAATTAGGAGAGGAAGGAATAGTTTACCTTTCAGATCTTTGGAAAGGAAAACAGTTTATGACCAAACAAGGTAGAAAATATTATGAAATACAAAATGGATAATTTTGATTACATTAAATTAAAAGGGTTTTGTACAAACAGAAGCAATGCATCCAAAATTAGAAGGGAGTCAGAAACCTGGGAAACAATTTTTATGGCCAGTACTTCTGATAAAGGCCTAATTTCTAAAATATATAGGGAACTAAATCAAATTTATAAGAATCCAAGTCATTTCCCAATTGAGAAATGATCAAAGGATAAGAACAGGCAGTTTTCTGATAAAGAAATCAAAGCTATCTGTTGCCATATGTAAAAATGCTCTAAATCACTATTGATTAGAGAAATGCAAATTAAAACAACTCTGAGGTACCACCTGACACCTATCAGATTGGCTAATATGACAAAAAAGGAAAATAATAAATGTTGGGGAAGCTATGGAAAAATTGGAACACTAATACATTGTTTGTGGAGCTAATCCAACCATTCTGGAGAGCAAATTGGAATTATGCCCAAAGGGCTATAAAGCTGTGCATACCCTTTGACCCAGCAATACCACTTTTGGGTCTTTTTCCCAAAGAGATCATAAAAAGGCAAAGGACCCACATGAACAAAAATATTTATAGCTGCTCTTTTTGTGGTGGCAACGATTTGGAAATTGAGGGGATGCCCATCAATTGTGGAATGGCTGAACAAGTTGTGGTATATGAATGGAATGGAATTCTATTGTTCTGTAAGAAACAATAAGCATGGGGAGTTCAGAGAAACCTGGAAGGACTTACATGAACTGAGCATGAGTGAGATGAGCAGAACCAGGGGAACATTGTACACAGTATCATCAACATTATGTGTTGATCAACTGTGAGAGACTTGATTCTTCTCAGCAATAAAACAGTACAAGATAGTTCCAAAGGACTCATGATGGGAAAGGCTCTCCAAATCCATAAAAGAAAAAAAGAACCATAGAATATGGATGCAGTTTGAACCATACTATTTCTTTTGATTTTGGTGCTGTTGTTTTTCTTTTTTGAGGTTTTTACTTTTTGCTCTGATTCTTCTCTTATAACATGACTAATGCAGAAATATGTTTGTTGGTTTTTTTTGTTTTGTTTTGTTTTGTTTTTGGTGAGGCAATTGGGGTTAAGTGATTTGCTCAAGGTCAAACAGCTAGTAAGTGTCAAGTGTCTGAGGCTGGACTTGAACACAGGCCCTCCTGTATCCAGGGCCAGTGCTCTATCCACTGTGCCATCTAGCTGCCCCAGAAATATGTTTAATGTTATTGTACATATATAACCTATACCAGACTACTTGCTGTCTTGGAGGGGAGGGAGGGAGAAAAATTTCTAGATATCTTATAAAAACAAATGTTGAAAACTAAAAATTAAAATAAGTATAAACAATATAAAATATTTGTGAGTCTACCTGCCAAGACAAACACAGGAAATCTATGAACAGAAGTATAAAATGCTTTTCACACAAATAGATCAGAACAATTGGAAAAATATTAGCTGTTCATGCATAGGCTGAGACAATATAATGAAAATGACAATCCTACATAAGTTAATGTATTTATTTAGTATCATACCAATCAAACTATCAAAAAAATCATAGATATAGAAAAATAATAACAAAATTCATCTGGAAGAATAAAAGCTCAAGGATATAATGGGAATCAATGAAAAGAATTGTGAAAAAAAATGTTGCCTAGCAATACCAGATCTCAAACTGTATTATAAAGTGCTAATTATTAAAACAAGCTCGGGGCAGCTAGGTGGCACAGTGCATAGAGCACTGGCCCTGGAGTCAGGAGTACCTGAGTTCAAATTCAGCCTCAGACACTTAACACTTACTAGCTGTGTGGCCCTGGGCAAGTCACTTAACCCCAATTGCCTCTCACACACACACACACACACACACACACACACACACACACACAAAATCTGGTACTGGTTAAGAAATAGAGAGGTGTGCATCCCATTCATCCCTCTCTTCCCTCAAGTCATCATCCCTGTTCCCCTCCTCATCCCCTTCTCCTCTTCCTCATCTCTTTATCCCTCTTCTCATCCCCCACATCTCTCCTCATCTTACTCCTCATCCCACTCTCAAATCCTTCTCTCCTCCCCCTCCTCATCTCCCCTCTCATCCCTTCCTTCATCTCTCTCCTTGTCTCCCCCCTCCTCATTCCTCTCTCCTCATTCTCCTCCCAGCCCCATCTCTTCATCCCCCTCCTCATTCTTCCTAATCTCCATAATCAGTCAACTCAAGTGGCTTCCTATCACCCCCAGATTCTCTGATTGGCATTCAAAGCCTTCTGTAACTTTGCCCCCTTCTATCTTTCCAGTCTTTATTGGTATTCTTCATCCCAGTGACACTGGCCTCCTTTCAGTTCTTGACACAAGACACTTGGTCTCTTAGGGGCCAGCATTTTCTCTAGCTGCTCCCCGTCCCTGGAATATGCTCCCTCTTCATCTCTGTCTACTAACTTCCTTTAAGTCCCAACTAAAATTCCATCTTCTGAAGGAAGTCTTTCCCAACTCCCCTAAATTCTAGAGCTTTCTTTCCCTTAGTTCTTTCCCATTTATCTTGTACATGGTATGTTTGTTTATCCATCATTCGCCATCAGACTGTGAGCTCCTTGAGGGCAGGGGCTGTCCTTTAACCTTTCCTGTATCTCCAGAGCTCAGTACCAGGCCTGGCACATAATGGACACTTAGTAAATGTTTCTTGACTGACTCACGCCCCTCTTCTTTCCTCTTCTACACCTCCAGTCATCTCCCATTCACCTCATTCCCTTCATCCTCACCTTACCTCACTTCTTCATTTCCATTTTTTCCCCTCATCCTCTCTCATAGCTCCTCATTCTACTCATCCCCATCTCCCTGGTCACTCTTCCTCATGCAATCTCATCTCTCCTCTTCATCCTTCTCTCTCCTCCCTTCCTCATCTTCTCTCTACCCCTTCATCTCACATCTTCATATCCCCCTTTTCCCTTATCTGTCTAAATCTTAACCCTACTCATAATTCCTTCATGTCTTTTCTTCATTATTCTTCCTGCCCTATTTTCATCATCCCCTCATGAGCTACATATATGACCTGGGCAAGTCACTTACTCACCAGAGTCCCAGTTTCCTTCTCTGTAAAATGATGGGTTGGGTTGGATTGCCCCTGATATTCCTTAGATCCTTTAATTGTTATTTCTCTTCTTCAGCTGTTTTTCCTATGCCTCCTCAATCCCTTGTCCTCTTACCCCTCATTTTCATCTCTTCATTTTCTTTTCTTATCCCCTTACCTTCTCTCCTCATCCTGCCTCCATTCCTTCTTCATTTCTACTCATTATTTCTTCCTTAATTTTCCATCCCCCTTATTCTCCTTTCTTACCACCACTACTTTTATCTCCACTTCCCCTGTCTTTTCTCTCATCTCTCCCCAACAGTTTTGCTTCCCTCTCTGTGGTACCCCAGTCTCTTCCACCTTCTGCCTTGGATTAAGGGAGGAAAGTAAGGTTCAATAACTTGTATAATCAAGCAGTTCTTTGATTTAAAAAGGGGGAGTAGGAAAATAGGGGGAGGTAGTGCTTCTTTACTTCCTCCTCTTTGGATTTCTTTGTTTTCTCTCCCCCTTTTTCCCTTCTTTGTTCTGTGCTGTGCCTCCCTTGATTTATATAGCAACAAATATGCACATTTGGCATTTGTAGAACTCCTACAGGAAACCAACTCGGGAAGTGGATTGTGGCCCATTTTCCTTTTCAGCAGTGGCCCAGGCTCACCAATGGGTGACCCATTGGAAGGGTTTCCCCAGAGCTCTTTTTCCTTTTCTTTAGAAAGCCCTCAGATGATTTTTCTGGTAACATACTAAAAAAATTAGAAAGTCTATGGTCTTCCTTCTCAGACATCCCCAAGCATGGCTTTGGACCAACCTTCTAATCTTACAGAGGAAGAAACAAATTCAGCACCCAGTGCCACACATCAAACAAGCCAGGACTGATAGCTCCCATTCCAGAACTATTTACACAACTCAGTAACATGTATGAAAAATAAAATCCATAATGTATAGAGATATATTTTTTTAAAAAAAGAAAAATAGAGAGGTGGATCAGTATTATACAATATGTACAAATGTAGTAAATTACAGAAGTATTCTAGCATTTGATAAACCCAAAGATTCAAGATTTTGGAACAAAAACTCATTATTTGCCAAAAATTTCTAGGAAAACTGGAAAACAGTAGGCAGAAATTAGGTATAGACCAACATCTCACACCATATACTAAAACAAGGTCAAAATTGGTACATGATTTAGACATAAAGGGTGATACCACATGCAAGTTAAGAGAGCTTGTAATTATCTATCAGATTTGTGGATAAGGGAAAAATTTATGACCTAGGAAGATATAGAGAGCAATACAAATTTGTAAAATAGAATGTTTTGATTATATAAAATTTTAAAAGCCTTTGCGCAAACAAAACTTATGTCACTGAGTTTATAGGGAAAGCAGAAAACTGGGAAAGAATTTTTCGAACAAATATCTTTGATAGATATCTTATTTCTTAAATATATAGAGAATTAAGTCAAATTTATGATATTACAAATTATTCTGCAACTGTTAGTTAGCTAAATGACATGAAAAGACAGTTTTCAGAGAAAGAAACCAAAGTTATCTATAGTCATATGAAAAAAATTATCTAGATCAATATTGATCAGAAAAATGCAAATTAAAACAACTCTGCGGTATCACTTTATACCTATAAGAGTGGCAAATAAAACAAAAAAAGGAAAACATTTAATGTTGGGAGGGAACTTAGAAAAACAGGACATCAATGTACTGTTGCTGGTGTTGTGAACACATCCAACCATTCTGGAGGACAATTTGGAATTATGCCCAAAGCATTATAACACTGTGCTTACTCTTTAATCCAGCAATACCACTGCTAAGTTTCTATCTCAAAGACTTCTCAAAAAAAAAAAGACAAAAAAAGGCTTTGGGCTGAATCTAATAAGATATTTGTACAAAAATATTTATAGGAGCTCTTTTTGTGGTGGCTCAGAATTGAAAATCAAAGGAATGCCCATGAATTGGGGAATGATTCAACAAGCTGTCACATATTATTGTGATGGAATAATTATTGTGCTATAAGAAATGGCAAGCAGGATGATTTCAGAAAGGCCTGGAACGACTTATATGAACTGATGTATAGTGAACTGAGCAGAAACAGGAGAATGTTGTGTGTAGCAACAACAATATTGTTGTATGAAGAACTGCAAATCACAACTATTCTCAGAAATACAATGATCCAAGACAATCCCAAAGGACTAATGATGACTAGTGAGAAGATGAGTTTTGGGGGTCCCACCAGAGGGCCCCCCACTTGAGGGAACCTTGCCTGACCTCTTTTAAGACCAGCCCAGAGTCAGTAGAATTGCAAAGGAAATGTAAATTGACCTTTCTGACTACCTAAAGGAAGTTAATTCACTTAGTTGACCCTCCAAGTCATGTCAATCAATGGACTAGACAATTAGCTTGGGTCAATTACTTAGATACAGATACCAAGGAGAGAGAGAGAGAGAGAGAGAGAGAGAGAGAGAGAGAGAGAGAGCTAGGCAGCCATATGCCCCGCTCGCTCTTTCTCTATTCTTGGTAATGTAGCGCTTCTTAACTTTCAGAACCATATGTTCTCTCTTTATTAACATTTAATATGTTTTAATACATGCTTAATGCCAAAGACTGGTGCTATAGCCGCTAATTTATAAATAGTAATATATTAGAAACCCCAGTTAAGTTCCCATATATTTTCAAATGACACAGTAGTATGCTATCCACCTCCAAGAAAGAACTGATATTGATTGAACACAGGCTGAAGGATGCTATTTTTCACTTTCTTTGTTTTTTCATTTATTCAAGTTTTCTTGTAGAAAATGACTGATATGTTAATGTTTTATATAATTGCACATGTATAACCTATATATGACTGCTTACTACCTGGAGGGAGGAATGGAAGGAGGGGTAGAACTAGAGACTCAAAACTTTAAATAAAAATGTTTATTATTTTAACAGCAACTACAACTTTCTTATTGGATTTTTCATCCCAGAACTTAAATTTTTGAGGGTGCTCAGGTATGTCATGTCTCTTTTTTCTTTTCTATTTTCCCTACTAAATAGCTTTTTAGCTTTTTTTTTTGTATGGTTCTGCCCCATTAGAATGTATGCTTCTGGGGGGAGGGGTAGAGACTGTGTTTCCACTTGTATTTATATTTTGAGCATTTAGCCTGCTTTAAAAAATGCATGTTGGAAGAATTATATTTATTAACATAACTTTTTGAACATTGTTAGATTTTAGCTTGATTTATGTTGAATTTATCTTATTAGATTCAGTGCAAGGCCTTGGCTTATCAAGATCTTTTTAGATCTTGAGTCTATCAACAAGTGCTTTAGAAATGCATCTTAACTTTGTGTCATCTATAAATTTAATAAGAATTCCACCTATATCTGTATGAGGGAAAACAATCCTCTTCTCAATAATTCTCAGGAACTCAATAGCGATGTGACAAAGGCTCTTTTATTTCCTTCTCATGAGAAGGAGGCACCCTAGTGTGCAGCTAGTGGGTGCAAAGAAAGGGGCCTCACAGGTCCTGTTTTAAACCCTAGTTCCTAACATGAAAGGACCCTCCCCATTTTCATCATTGGTCATATTAATCAAAGGTTACAATCTACATGCAAAAATTAGCTAATCAGAATGCAGTATTCCTATTCCTTGTCCTTATATGGGCATAACTCAGGAGTAGACCTTATTCTTCCTTATATGGACACAATTTAGGAGTGGACCTTATTGAAACCAGGGCTCCTTGAACCATGTGATTTTGTTAGCCAGAGGGGGAGGAGGGGATCTGAGACCTTTGTCCTAAAAACAGGTCAGGAGGAGTATGATTGACTGTTATATCCCCATTGAGAGGAGACAACTACCCATTTTCTCACAATCTGTATCTAAGTAATTGAAAAAAATTCAAATAACATAAAATCAAGTTTAGATCCCATTGTTTAGATTTCATTGTTGATACCAAATTAACATTAAATCATTAATGCTTATTGTTTTAAAAGAAATTCTTCCATTCAGCCATTTCAAATCAACCTGATTTTTGTTGATGCTGAACCCTACACCTGATCTCTTTTAAAAAGTCTGACATGACCTGTTTTCTGGTTTGTTTGTTTGTTTTTTCCATAAAGTCAACCTGGATCTTTATGAAGACTACTTTCTTTTCTAGATGTTCATCTCTCTGATGACCTACTACAGAATTTTCCGTTTTATTGTCAGACGTATAGTACTCAATAAATGTATGTTCAGTTAACTTTAAGTTGAACTCTTCAATCTATAGTTTCCAGATTAATGTTTCCTTCCATTTTCCTTTACATTGTTCAGATTGGAGATTTATGGTCCTTTCCATCCTGTTACACCCTCCTAGTTTTACCTGATGAAAAATGAAGAGGTATTATCTCTTTACTTTGAGCCCAGCTGGTTGCAGGCAGTGAGATATAGTACAACTGGATTTGGACTCATAGGATCTTGACTGAATGCATAGTTTGACTTCTGCTTTTGCAATTTGGCAAGTAACTTCACCTCTCTAACATTCAGTTTCTTCACTCATAAAATAAGGCCTTGGACTTGACTTCTAAGGTCTCTTTCAGTTTCAGATCTTTAACCCTTGAAATAAAGAATATTTGTAGTTGTGCTGTTATTTTTTCACTCATGTCTAACTCTTTGTGATCCTATTTGGGGTTTTCTTGGCAGAGATACTGGAGGGGTTTGGCATTTCCTTTTCCAGCCCATTTTACAGATAAGGAAACTGAAACAAACAGGGTTAAGTGACTTGCACAGGGTCACAAGAGGTAGTAATTATCTGAGTCTAGATTTGAACACAGGAACATGAATTTTCCTGACTCCAACACTCTATCCCCTGAAATACCTAGGTACCTCAGGGAAAAAAAAATATATATATATATATATATATTCTGTATAACATGATAAATTTACTTAAAATGCAGTTCTCACAATTTTATACATTATCTTGATGCTAATAAGCAAGTATTACAAATAGTATTTTAATCATATTTCTAGAAATTAAACTGAGGTTAAAATAAGTTAAGCAACTTGCACTAGTAAGTAATAGATACTTGAAGGAAGATTCAAACCCATTTCTTTCCTGCTGAATTTCATTTGCCATTCTGTCTGCTATAACAGGATATTTCTTCTACAAGGAGTTCTGTAAAAGTCTTCTCATTTGCATATATAATAACTATCACTTGACTATCAATACATGTTCTTGTCAGTCACATTATTATAAAATCAGGCTTCTGTGTCTTCAGAATGAAAATCTTTCTCTTGAAGAATGGTGGTAATAATGAATTTGTATACTTGCCTCTCCTTTGCCCCTAGCTCCTTTGCTTTCAGGTTTGCCTAAATTTCCATAATTAAGCTGGGAGGGTTGTGTTGAGGGGTTAATCACAAAATAACATTTTAGCTAATTTATTTTTCTTAATTAGATTCAGTTGCTTGATTTAAATTGGCAATCTGAAAAAATGTTTCCATTTACCTCTATTCAATTGGATACTAGGAAATTCAGAAGATTTAAAGCTTCTCTTTAGAAGTTGCATTGGTAAATGTAAAAGAAATGGATTTCATTAAGATATGACTTCTTATATTGTCATTCTCTAATTGTGGAAACCTGTAACCTTATTTTGCTTATATTTAGTCCTTCCATGGTAATCTGGAGGGGAAAGTTGGAGTTTTTAGGCCAAAGCTCAGAAGTGATACAAAGACAGATGTTCTGTTTCTTCTTAGTCATATCACTGAGTCAAACATGCATTTACAAAGTAAAACCTAGTGGATGATTCCAGTGAAGATTTGCTGTGGGCAGGCATTTTGAGTAGACATCTCCCCCCCTCTTTTGATTATATGATATCATCATGGTCTCCGATAAATGGAATTAACTGTGTATTCTTTTGTTTGTTTGTTTGTTTGTTTTGGGTTTTTTTTTTTGTGGGGCAATGGGGATTAAGTGACTTGCCCAGGGTCACACAGCTAGTAAGTGTCAAGTGTCTGAGGCCAGATTTGAACTCAGGTACTCCTGAATCTAGGGCCGGTGCTTTATCCACTGTGCCACCTAGCTGCCCTCTTAACTGTGTATTCTTTTTTTTTTTTTTTTTAGTTTTTTTTTTCTTTTTTAGTGAGGCAATTGGGGTTAAGTGACTTGCCCAGGGTCATACAGCTAATAAGTGTGTGTTAAGTGTCTGAGGCCGGATTTGAACTCAGGTACTCCTGACTCCAGGGCCGGTGCTCTATCCACTGCGCCACCTAGCTGCCCCTTAACTGTGTATTCTTAATACTTATTGTATGTCCTTAATTCTGGAGAAGGAACAATGATATCAGGAAGGTGATGTCTTGACTTGCAAATGAACTGGACATAAGTGAGCAGAACTGTGCAAAGCCTTCTCTCATTACTCCAGAGTCATGGAAAGCTAGGTGCAAGAAATAGGTCAGGATGACTACAGATGGATGCAGTGGGGGCGTTGACCTTTTTAAGCTAAAATCTTTCTAGGTCTCCATTTTTTTAAGACAACACACAATTAGTACTTAAAGGTTAATTGAGAAAAAAAAAAGATGCCTAGTTTGCCTAAGACAAAAGAATCAGTCTAGGAGGGGAAGACTCTCAGAATTTCTGGACAGAATGAAAATGATTGTTATTTACACTCACTCTGAGCCATCAAATTCCATATATTTATCAAGAAAAACTTGGGCTGGGACCTATTATTGGCCAATTAATGAGAACCAGAGTGATATAGGTTTAAAGGCATATTCAAGAATCTCCATTTGGATCCAAGTGGGATTTATCAAAGCCTGGTTTTCCAGAGCTATATAATAAGAAGACACAGGCCATTAGGCAAGGTTTGTTAATATTTTAATAAGAGCTTACTTGTTATGATAATAATATTTGTTGAACTGATTTTTTTAAAATTGTAATAAATGTTGGTAAAAGAAGAGACAGATAAATAAAGATGGAGACAGATAAACAGAAAAAAATAACATTAAATAGAGAGAATGTTTATTCTAGGAAGTTGAAAGACATTGATACCCAAAATGAAATGGAGTACTAAATATCTTGCCCTTTGATTTAAGGAAACTTTTTGACTAGAATGAAATAAATTTTATTCCTTTTGCCCATATTAATTATAGTAAAAAGAAAATGGATCAGTCACCAAACCAATATACAACTATGTTTTCATTTAACTGCCTACTTAATTTTTAAAGCTTTTTTGATAGTTCTGTTTTTATATCATCTAGATTTTCTCCTATATTTGCCCCTCTCCCCTCCCAGAAACCCTCCTTTTTAATAAGATTTTTAAAAAATTAGCCAAACTGATCAAACATTAAAAAATATGACAATCAATATATGAAATCAATGCTTCTAAAGCTGGAATTCGAATCTCTCTATAAAGAAGCTGGAAGGAGTAACTTTCAATATTTCTTTTGTGAGGTTATTTTTTTCATTATAATTTTGCAAAAATCAATGACTATTTAATTAACAATATTTCCTAACTGAAAATTCAATGAAAAGAGATTGAGACAAGATGTTAGAGTACAGCTTGGGAATCAGCTGAATTCTCTCAACATTCCTCTCCACACAACTTTAAAACACCTTAAATCATATTTTGGAGTGGCAGAGCCAAAGTAAAAGTCTCATGTAGAAATTTATGCATTCTAAGACAATTTAGAAGGTCTGCAGGAGAGATCTATAACAAACCATGGGCACAGGCTTATAGGGCAGCAACACCAGCAGAGGGGCTCCTTGGAGGCTGCCTCTATAACAGCAGCAATAACAGCTTCAGGAGCTCTAAACCCAGAGATGGTAAGGGGATCAGACAACTGGTGAGAAAAAAGATTACAACAAAAAAGATTACAACAAAAGATTACAATTAAACCCTCTGCCATAGCACTGGTTCCAACAGGCATAGATTGGCATCAGCCTTTCCCCAAAGTAGTTCTATTAGCAGGGATGGGGGGTGGGGGTGGGGAAGGAGTGCTTGTGACTGGTCATAAGGGTAAAAAAAAGTTCTAGGGCCAAGCATTTGTAACTGCAGGAGATTGGGAACTTGGTCACAGTTCCAGAGGAGCACTAGTGGCTACAATGCAAAAGGGGTACTTTTTTGTAAAGACCAGGTTCTAAAACAGAAGTACAGTGACTGTACTTTCCCCCACATCATACCATTTTTGAAGGACCCAAAAACTTGAAGATACCCAGAACTTGCTCTGAAAACAGCAGCACAAAGAAACTTGATGCCTGGGACAGTGTCTCCACACCACTAGATGATCAAAAAACAACTTTAACAAGAAGTTCAAAGTTAAAAAATAAGCTGGAAAAATGGGCAAACAAAAGCAAAACAAAACAACAAGAACAACAAAAACAACAAAATAACTTGACTATAAAAATCTACTATAATGACAGGGAAGCCCAAAATAGAAGCTTAGAAAAAGTTAATAACATGAAAAAGCTACAAGTAAAACCACAAAGAAAAGTGCTAATTAGGCCTGAGGCCAGCCAACATTCTGGAAGAGTTAAAGAAAGAGATAGGACTGATAGAAGAAAAATTGGGAAAAGAAATGAGAAAGATGCAAGAAAATTATGAAAAGAGAATTAAGGGTTTAGTAAAAGAGGAACAAAAATATTGAGGATAATAATAACATAAAATCCAGAATTAGTTTCAGGGTAGAAAACGTATACAAGTTCACTGAAGAAAAAAACTTCAAAAGCAGAATAGCCTAAATGGGAAAGAAAATCACAAAAGCTCATTGAGAAAATGATTCTTTCAGAAGTAGAATTGGGATAGTGAAAGCTGATGACTCCATGAGACTTCAACAACAAAAAAATAGAACAAATTCAAACAAATGAAAAAAAATAGGAGAAAATGTTAGCTTTCTCAATGGAAAAAAAGTGACCTGGAAAATAGATCAAGGGTAAATAATTTAAGAAATATTGAACTACCTGAAAGGCACATTCAAAAAAAGTGTGTACACCTGATATTTCAAGAAATGATAAATATCTTAGAATAATATATCTCAGAACCAGAGGGTAAAAAGCAATTGAAAGTATCTGTGGATCATTTTTTGAAAGAGATCAAAATGGAAAATTCCCAGCAATATTATAGCCACATAAAAAAGCTCTCTCAGGTCAAGGAGAAAATATTCTAAAGAGCCAGAAAGAAACAATTCAGATATTGTGGAGCCAGAGTTAGAATAAAGTAAGATTTAGTACCTTCCATGTTAAAGATAAAGAGTACTTTTAATATGATATCTGGAAGGGAAAGGACCTAGAATTACAACCAATAATAATATAGCCAGCAAAACTGAGTATAGTCCTTCAGGGGAAAAATGGATATTTTATAAAATATGAGTACTTAGATCATTCTGATGAAAAGATCAGAAAATTTGACATTAAAATAGCAGATTCAGATGAAGCATAAAAAGGCAAATATAAAAGAGAAATCATACAGCACTCAATAAATTTAAAATGTTTGCATACCTATTTGGGAAGATGACACATGTAACTCCTAAGAATTTTATGATCATTTGAGTAGTTAAATGGAATTAACAGAGACAAAGAGCATGAATGTGAATCTATTATGTTGGAATGTTTGCCAAAAATTATAAAATGAAGGTGTGAGAAAGAGGGATCCACTTTGAGAACAGGGACGGAAGAGGTAAAATGCGGAAACTTAATTTTTTTTATATAAAAATACCATGCAATTATGGGGAAGAGGAAATGGGGATAATTACAGGCAATATTTGAATCTAACTCTCATCAGAATTTGCTCATAGAGGTTATTAGAAGTATACCTTCTTTGGGTATAGAATTATATTTTATTCAGTATAGAAATCTATCTCACTAGGATTAGAAAACTTCCCTACCCAAGAGGTGAAGAGGAGGGGAAGGGGATTAAAATGAAAGGGGATTAAAGGAGGCAGTGGTCAGAAACAAAATACTTTTAAGGAGGGACAGGATAAAAAGAGAGAGAGAAGGATAAACAGAAGAAAATAGGATAGAGGGATATACACAGTAATCATAACTGTGACTGAATGGAATGAGTTCACCCATAAAGTGGAAACAGATAAATTAAAGGATTAAAAATCAGAATTCTATAATATGTTTTACACAAAATACATAATTAAAACTTAAAGATACACACACTGTGTTAAATTAAAGAATTGGGGCAGAATCTTCTTTGCCTTAGCAAAGGCAAAAATAAAATGCAGGGGTAACAATCATGATCTCAGACAAAGCAAATGCAAAACTTGATCTTGTTAAAAGAGATAATCAAGCATACTATATTTGCTAAAAATGTACCATAAACAGTGAAACAATTTTTTTAAAATGCAGCAAGTTTTTCTGACAAAGATCTTACTTCTCATATATACAGGAAAGTTGAGTTAAATTTCAAAGAATCAGAAACATTCCCCAATTGACAAATGGTCAAGAGATTTGAACAGGTAGTTTTCAGAAGAAACCAAAACTGTCTGTTGTCATACGAAAAAATACTCTAACCTATTATTGATTAGAGAAAAAAAATTGAAATAGCTCTGAAGTACCACCTCTCACCTATCATAAATGATAGGCCAACCATTTTGAAGACCAATCTGAAACTATGCCTAAAGGGATACAAAATGTTGCACATTCTTTGATCCAGTAATACTACCACTAAGGTCGTATCTCAAAGAATCCAAGAAAAAGGAAAAGGACCTATATGTCCAAAAATATTTGTAGTAACTCTTTTGTGGGAACATAGAATTGGGAATTGAGGGGATGCTCATCAATTAGGGAATGACTGGAAAAGATATAGCATATGATTGTGATGGAGTATTATTGTGGTATGAGAGGTGGTTTCAGAGAAAAAAAAACAACAACATGGCAAAAGGCATGAGCTGGGGGAAAGTAAAGTGAGAAGAAACAGTAGATCATTATGAAGAGTAACAGTCATGTTGTAATGGTGAACTGTGAAAGATTTGGCTACTCTCATCAGTACAATGATCTAAGACAATCCCCAAAAATCATGATAAAAAAGTATTTCTTTAGAGGGAATAATACTGAACTCTGATATTTCAAATATGGGGCTATGTTTACATAATTTCACATGTATAATTGATAGCATTGTTTGCTTTTTCATTGGGTAGGGGACAGGTGAAAGGAGGCAAATAATTAAACTCAAATTTTTAAAAGAAAAGTGTTAAAAGTACATAAATTATAATCACAAAGGAGGAAAAGTTCATTTTATTGTAAATATTTTAATCTACTTACATGCTGTATCAATAATACTCCAAATATCCAAAGTATCCATCAGTGTGGGTAGACCCATCAAAGATACATATCAAAACCTATTCATTCCTGCCTAGGTTTATGACTCAACCATTTCCACCCATAAAATGTACATGGGGATTTCATTAACCATACTGGGAGATTTTTTTAAAAAAATTTTTATACCTCACTTTCCAGATATGTCTGTGCAATAAATTGGCAGTGAAGATGTTGGGACATTTTCTTTGATGTTCTAACTTGTCCATTTTCTATGTAAATGCTATCAAATATCACAAGACTATAAATTCAAGCCAGTAAGTTTTATTGAATAAAATAGTGAAAATATATATTGAGTCTCTGGATGTCTTAAATATTTTCCTTAGGGCTATGAGGGAGAAGAATGAGACATACTCTGGAGTAGTTTAAAAATCAGCTGAGATGTGGCATAAAGGCAAGAAAATAGTGAATAAATTCAAATTTAAATGACAGTTCAAGATAATGAAAGAAGAGAGGTTGAAAGGGAGTGAAAACTTACCTAATTAATGTTATAAGTAGCTTCTATAGGAGTTCATACAAGAAGAAACAATACAGTACTGGAGAGGTAGTCACTCCAAGGACCTAAGTTCACATATTCCTTCTAATATTTGCTACATTTGTGACATTGATCAAGTCACTTAATTGTCCTGGGTCTTACAGATTCTGAAGCCCTCACCAGCTTCCAGCCTATCTTATTATAGATATGCTATCTAGGAGTAATAGTAACTAGAATTTATAAAAAAGTACATTGAAGTCTTTAAGCCCCTTATATACATTTTTTTATTGAGAAAGAAATTACAGAAGAAAGGAAAGAACAAGAAAAGAAATAAAGGAAGGATGTGAAAGCTACAAGCAACCAAAAGTCACAGTTGGGGGGAAAAGCCGCTGAAAACAGTCCATTTATTCCTTCCTCTATAAATCATTACTGTGAGAACTCCAGCTGGGAATATATGTTTGAAAGAACAATCCAATACAGATACCAACCCAATATTGGAAGTGTGAACTAAACATGAGAAAATGCTAACCTTGTCCATTAGCAGATAACAAATGACCTCATCTAATACTATGTTTTACTCATTAATGGAATCAACAAACTAAAAGTTTCTGCAAAGTAGACACTTTGGCCTGCCTTTCACTTTCTGAAGCCCAGAAATAAAACTGATAATTCTGCCATTAGACCTGATGATAGCTAACTAGTTCTAAGTGCTAGGTTGGTGAAAAAATTCAAGAAGGTTTGAGAGGAAGATACATTAGGGGAAGAGATGTCATTCATTCAGAAAATTCTCCAAGAAGAGAAATAACTGAGTAGCCTGTCAAAATTTATTTAAGGTGTTTAGGCTTCAATTTCTCTGTGTGTGTATGTGTGTGTGTGTGTGTTTGTGTGTGTGTGCGTGTGCACATGCATGTGTTTGCATGTGGGTAGATAGAAATAGAAACAAGAAACAAGTATATACATCCACTCATACAAACACCTGCACACACTATATATTCCCTTAATGCGCTGCCCAGTGTTCATATTGCTTAACTGTACACTCATTTAGAAATAATCAGAACAGAGGACATAAGCTTACATATATTAGGTGAGTGAAAAATTGTCATGAATGATATAAAACACATCACTAATGACATGAAAAAATGCCATTCCTAATGTAGGGACTTTTCTTTCAAAAATGTATAAGGAGGGGCAGCTAGGTGGCACAGTGGATAAAGCACCAGCCCTGGAATCAGGAGGACCTGAGTTCAAATCTGGCCTCAGACACTTTACATTTACTAGCTCTGTGACCCTGGGCAAGTCACTTAACCCCAGTTGCCTAACCCAAAACAAACAAACAAATGTGTAAGGAGGAATAAAAGTAACTTCAATTTACTCTGACTTATGGGGTGTTCTAGTTAAAACAATTTTATCTCAAATGACTAATTATTGAATGAAAAAGCAATAGCAATACAGAAATACTTTTCCAGAGAGAATCAAATTTATTTATGTGCAACATCTATTCATTTCTTGATTTTATTATAGTGTTCAAAGGTTGAAGATAATCACTTCAGTGGCTGTCTCCTGAATATAATATTCTCTCTCTGGCTCTCTCTTGCTCTGTCTCTGTCTGTCTATCTCTCCCTCTCTCTTTTAGTTTGTGTGTCTGTCTCTTTCTCTCTTTCTCTCACTCTCCACATACATATATAAATATATGAACATATGTTATATGCATACTATATGCACACAGACATGAATATACTATTCCCACAAGCTTCTATTTACTTACCCCTCCATCTATCTATCCATTCTATTTTTCTATCTTTTCTCACATATAGATAGAAATACATTTGAGAAATGAAGCCTTTATCAAAGAAACTTGCTGTGAAATTTGTTTCCCTGCTTTCTGTTTTTCTCCTAACCTTGGCTGCACTCGTTTTGTTTGTGCAACCCCATTTTAATTTAATATAATCAAAATTATCCATTTTATATCTGCCAATTCTTTCTATCTTATTTGGGCATAAATTCTTCTGTTCTCCATAGATTTGACAGGTAAACTCTTCCTTCCTCTCCTAATTTGCCTGTGCTATCACCATGTCTAAATCATGGACCTATTTTGACCTTGGCATATTACATAAGATGTTGGTCTATATCTAGTTTCTTCCATACTATGTTCCAGTTTCCCCAGAAGATAAATTCAGAAAGACTGACAGAGACATGGGCAGAAACAATAGACTAATCTTCCTAATTTCTCTGTTTCCATTGAGAGTGCCAACATTCAGCTAAGCACTAAGTACAATAACATCAGATATCCTTGTATCCTTAACTCTTTCTTCTCTAAAACTCTTCATATCCAAAACTCATACCAAGTCTCATTGATTCTCTCTACATTATATCACACATTGATTCGCTTCTCTTTCCTCATATGGTCACCCTTCTAGATCAGGCCCTTATCATTGGTCACCAGACTATTGCAATAGCCTTCCAATTTGTCTCCCTATCATTTTCTCCTTTCAACTTAATCTCACACACAGCTAATAAATCGATATTTGTTAAGACCCAGATGTGACCCTATTACTCCCCATTTTGAGAAACATCAGTGAGTTCCTCTTGACTCTAGGATAAAATCTAGTTTTCTCTCAGCTTTGAAAACCCTTTTAAATCTGATTCTAGTCTTCCTCCCCCCCCCAACATTCCCCCCCCCCCGCCCAGGCATTGTGGTCATTATTCCCTTTCATTCAATCTACCTTCTAACCAAAGTGGCTTGTTTGTTGTTCCTTGCATGTACCATTCTAGCCTTGTTTCTGGATGTTTGCACAAGCTGTCGCACATACCTATAATATAAGCTCATGTCCACCATACAACATCCCACTTTCAATCCAATATTAACTCAAGTATACTTCCTGCAGGAAGTCTTTCATGATTCCATCAGTAACTAATGTCCTATCTATGAAAATAACTTTGCACATATATTGTATTTAATTGTTATGTATTGTTCTTCCCTTTCCCAAAAGAATCTAAGCTCCCCGAGAAGACATTGTTTCTTTTTTTTCTTTGTCTTTGTATCTCCAATGCCTAACACATTTCCTGACTCTTAGAAGTTGAGTAGAATAAATTGTGTTCTCTTCCATATAAATAGAATATATTTGTGTTATTATATCCAGTTTCACCCTCATACCCCAACCCCCACTCCTACAAAAAAACAGGAGGAATTACTTGCAAAATAATGCATGGGTTAGTGTATGGGACAATTTGCCTCAGTTTACCCAAATAATTTGAGGAGACCACCAAGTCAAGCAGAGGCAGATTTATTTCATTCTCATGTGAATGCACAACCCCATGCAGGGGATGAGTAGTGCACAGATGAGCTCATGAGTTGGGTTTTTATGGAAGTTTTGAGGGGGGTTCCCCTCGTGCACAAGGTGAGCTCAAAATCTAACATCCAATCCTTTATCACCCAGTATGCATGTTCAGCTCATGATCAGGGTATGGATACACGTTCCAAGAGCAAGGGGGGAAGGGGAGGGGGAAAAGGGTAAAACCACTCCACCCGTGTAAGTAGGGGCAAGGGAGGAGAAGGGAGAGATGGTACCAGGAGCTGATACCAGGAACTAGGGCTTAGGAATGCAAGAAGGGAGAGGTAGTATCAGAGTGGGGTCTGTGCTAGCAAGAGACAGCTTTCCTGCCTGGTCATAGAACAAGGTTGGGGGGGGGTGGGGAGCAGGAGGTGTGTTGTAGCAACAGGATGGTTAACAACAACAAGGACTATGGGCTTGGAATATAGGCAGGAAGGGATGGTACCAGGGTACATCAAGTTCAGCAAAGCAGAATACATGATTCCTATTATTAGCAATGGGATGAAACATGAACAGAATGATCTGACAATAACAGGGACTGGGGGCTGGGTATGGTCCAGACCCTATCCTCAGAATCTGAACTGACTCAAGTCCACTGTATCCCATTCAGTTAGTATACAAATGATTGTTCAGATAAATGGATCTCTATCCTATATAACTTTTGGCAGAGTTCCAGGCATGGCAGAAATCTTACTTCATTGTTGTGATCTCTGATATTGTTTGGCTATTATTTTCAGAACGTTTCATAATCTGGCAAAATTAACTATGTAATGACAGACTGGTGATCTCTGAATTATGGATGAGGGCTGTATCAAGTTATTTTGAAGATCAGAATATTATTATCTTACTAGCACTAAAAGGATATACCATGCAACACTTCTCTTTCATTAAGTAGTTGGGTTGGCAGCTTAGATTCTGCCTCTTTCACCAGTTAATTTGTACTTAGAAATTTATTCAAACCAAAGATGAACAGGAATTTGTGATAGAATCTCACTTTCTTTTTCTTTTTTAAAATTTTTTTGAGGGGCAATGAAGGTTAAGTGAATTGCCCAGGGTCACACAGCTAGTAAGTGTCAAGTGTCAGAGGCCACATTTGAACTCAGGTCCTACTGAATTTCAGGGCTGGTGCTTTATCCACTGTACCACGTAGCTGCTCCCCTCCATTTCTATTAAGATAGAATCCCAGATTCATTAAGTATGAATCCTCAAACTGTTGCTGAATGCAGACAAGATACTGTATAAACCACCTACAAATAATTCTATGTTCTTTGAACAGATTTATTCCATAAACAAAATAGACCATTCATCAGATTCATTTTTAGTTGATAACTATCCTGGGTGAGAGAGCCTGTCTACTGTCGTAAAGTGTACATAGATGTGGCAGGTACCTTGCTCAAATTGGGGTAAACATCCAGCTGAAAGTTTTGAAAAAATGGAGGGAGGGGAATGAAGCTAGTGACAGTGTCGTTTTTCTGATTCTTGAAGTTCAGAAACAGAGGGTTATTTTCCATTCAGTTGAGGTTGGCATTTACAAGTAAGTATTGTTCTCCTATAGGTGGTGCCATTCCCTTTAATCTTTTTTTCGGCATTTGATTTTTTTTTTTCAGAAAAGGACTAAATAGCCTAGGACACAGATTAGTGGCTTCTAAATGTTCCAGAAAATGTTACAATTTAAATCACACAAAAAAGTATTTGACTTCAAGAGCACATGACAATTAAGAGCTATTCAAATTTGCTGACTTGAGACTTTCTCAAAGTAGATGGTCATGGGCATTTTATTCTCAGGGAAGAATGAGAAGGGAAGAGTGTTTAAAACTTATAGCAATTATTAAATACACACAAGCATGCATGCACACACACATATACCATGAACGCTGTTTTATGCAAGAAATAGAAAAATTATTATAGGGGAGAATTCAGTGGCATCAAAATAAAACCATCTCATCTGACTAAAATATATATTTTCACATAGGTTCATTTAAAGAGAAATCTTCCAAGTCAAGTTCAGAAATTTCTTTAGGCCTGGTTTTTAATAAAATATTGCAACTATGTTCAAATAGATAAATGACATAAATAACAAAATCATTTGATCCAAGTTGGGATGGGAGAGCCCTTAGATTTCATGTATTCCAACCTGAACAAGTATGAGCATTTTTATTTACATCAATTAATTAATCTTTCAGCCTTTATTAAGGTATTAAAATATATCAGGTGTTATGGTAGGTTCTTGAGATACAGGGCTAATGCAATAAGGCACCTACATAGAAAGTTCAGAGGCAACATGCATCAGAAATTGAAATCACTACCATCATCTTGACCATTATTTCCCGTAAGAGTGATAAAGATAGACTTTCCTTAAGCCTAAGAGCCTTGGGAATAATAGTTCCAACGTCTCCTCACCCTCCAAATTATTACAATTATTTCTAGCCCAGTACTTATACCAATCACCAAAGAGAGATATCATTGTGGAGAGTGGCTCTTCTTCAACTTCTAATTGACACCAAAGGGGCACAAGAGCACAACCAAAGCATGTGTCTTGATACCTGCTCTGCTTGCAGAACCATCATTCAAGAAAGCATCTTCTGTGTCAGAAGGACCAACCATCCTCATCAACTGCCAATCCACTCTCTTACTTGTCAAGAAAGCCAGCTAAACTGAAGCAGCAAGACATCTTGATTGAGAGAGAAAAGATAGCTTGCCTCAGGCAGTCTCATCACTATATCTTGTTTTGGTGGTTTGGGTGCTTGGCTAGCTATCCCCCATGGCTGAAATGCTCATTTTCCTCACAACTCTCTTTTATGACTAAACTCAAGCACTTCCTTCTACATAAGGCCTTTCCTGATGGATCTAACTGCTATTTTATCCTGAAATTACCTTGCATCTATTTTGTAAATACGCACATACTTTTCTTTTCAGTCGAATGCTTTGTTAATTCCATGAGAACAGGAACTATTTCACTTCTATATTGGAAGAAATTAATGGATGAATGAATGAATGCATGAATAAAGCATTTATTAAGGGCACAAAGCACTATGCTAAGTCCTAGGGATATAAACAGAAGTCTAAGATAGTACCTACTCTCAAGGAGTTCACATTCTAATTGGGAATACAGCTCATAGGGAAGGTTTAAGTTTCAAATGGGGTAGAAAGGGCTGATGGCTTTTAGAGTGCAGTGGGAAAGTATATAACATTGCTTCCTCTTTAATGTCATCTCCACAAATGTTATCCTATCAGTTTCTGATGCTGAATTATTTAATTGTACCAAGGATTTTGGTGACAAGATTTTTTTTTCTATAGTAACTGTGTCTATAGAAACTATAGGAGTAATTGGAGGCTGAATTTCCATAGGACTTGCTTCCAAGGATAATAGCTTTAGGGCATGAGATACAAATCTTAATATCCCTGTGGCAGTTGAGTTTAGCATTCTCTCAATACAACCTGTCAACTTCATGGCAACTTATAGAATTAGAGGGCTGCCTGGATCCTTGAGAGGTTGAAGGATTTGCCTAGGGCAATAGCCAGTATGTCAGAGGCAGGATTTGAGAGCTGTTTTGCCTGTCTTTGAGTACTGTTCTTTACACACTTTTCCATGCTATCTATTTAAACAAAAGAATATACCGCAAGTGGATGAGAACTGGGGAAAGAATCCACTAGAAGTTGGAGGGAAGTAGGAAAAACACATATAGTCAGGTAGAAATTTGTTGTTGGGGGGCAGCTAGGTGGTGCAGTGGATAGAGCACCGGCCCTGGAGTCAGGAGTACCTGAGTCCAAATCCAACCTCAGATACTTGACATTTACTAGCTGTGTGACCCTGGGCAAGTCACTTAACCCCCACTGCCCTGCCCGCAGCTATTGTCTATGTAATGTAATGAGCACCACATGTGGCGTCAGAAAATACTAGGATTTGAGTTATAGATCAGAAATAGTCATTGTGTAACTCTAGAACTGTCATTTTACTTCTCTGAGCCTCAGTTTCTTCATCTTTAAAATAAGAATGTAATTGATTAGAGTACTAATCTCCCATTGTTGTCATGATAAAAATATTAGAATCATAGTAAAGAATAAATCTTTTGTCTTAGAGTTGTTAATGGGCCAGGTGATAAAAACTAGCCCATAACTACTAGTAAATTCTATTGTGTCATAGATTGAAAGAGATCTTTCACATGTTGAAAGACCTGCAATAGTAAGCAACCTACCACCTCTGAAGGCAACATCTATTGTTCTCTTTTCTCCATCTCATTTGTAAAACTTCAGTTTTGTAGCTTCTACCTATTGATTCCAGGACTACTTCACAGGGTCAAATGGAATCAATCTAATCTCAGAGCGATTAATTTATATCTACTGTGAATTACTAAATGACATTAATGCCAGATTTTATAAGGTTACATTGTGATGGTCGTATCATTTTAATAGTGTTATTTTTGCCATTAAATCAGTTGAGGCAACATTTTATAGCATCTGTCCAAATAACAAAAGGGTATTGGTCAAAGGATCAGGATTTAAGGTTTTTCTCTGCTGTTAATTGGTATCGCTCTTTGATATCCCAATCAGTTTCCTTATATCCATGTTCCTATGCTTGGAAAAGATTACCACTAACATGAAAATCTACATATTATATTCTTTTCTGGTATGGTATGGTATATTCTGTTCTATCCAATTGTATTCTGGGTCATACTATGCTATTCTACATTAGGACAGAGACAATAAATATTTTCTTAATTTAACTTTTTACACAAATATCATTTTAGAGATATTCATAAGATCAATTTATTTTTCATGTTTTAGTTTCTACTAAATGTAGAGACAAATTTATTATATGAATCTTGTTAATTGAGTACCTTGTGCCCTTGAAAATATTCATTCTTTCTGCTTTCAATTAAAGTCTTTGTTTCATTTATTACTTATGTACCTTGGCTTATACTGTATTTTATTCTATGAGTCAATTAAATTCCTTTTAGAGTAGACCAGGTAAAAATTTTAACCCAATATTATATAAACTATGTTTATATAAATTATTTTTATATGTACATATACATACATAATTTTATGTGACATGTACAAGGATATTGTATGTATGTATATACATGTGTATATGTACACATTCATGAAGTATGAATAAAAACATGCATATGCTATATGTGCTATAACCAGTTCCCACCATCTCTTCAAATTCTAAGAGCTTAAGCAAAAATCTCAAAAAGGACTCCCTTACCCTTTTTTAATTGCAAAACAAATACCATGGTTCTCCACCCTCTCTGACATATGGTATTTGGTATTTATTCTTGTTCTGGTATTTACTCTATTGAGAAAGAGAGAAAGGGAGCATTTGGCAGAAGTTGTCTCTTTTTCTTTACTTGTTTTCTTGCTTAACCTTTAACTAGCTGAGACACAAGTTGGGAAGTTTAGTTCCTAGAAAAAGGAGAGTAAATTTGTCCCTAAGTGTAGAAAGTATATTGTGTTTCTATGTAGCCATAGTAGAATCATATAACAGGATAGCCATTTCATCTTAGAGTTGTTAATGTGCCAGAAGATGAAAACCAACCATAATCTAATGCATATTAAAGTGTCTGAGGTTATATTTGAATAAAAATTTTCCTGACTGATGAAACATAAAGAAATCAATATTCCAAAGATAAACACTGGTGAGAACTTCCATTTAGTGTAGGACAGCAACAGAAGATGACCAGAAGCATGCATATGTATTATTCAGAGTACCAGGGAGATCTGAAGACAGACTATTTAGAGTTTCTTGGTACTGGCACCAGGAAACAATAGATACTCCATCGACATATTAGAAAGTAAGTATAAAACAAAACATAATGGCCAATGCCATTGATGTAGATAAGGCCTGAGGATAGTAGCCTTTATGTCAAGATATTTTAGGAACTGTAAGGGCAGATTAAAACATGCTTCCAGGTCTTCCAGGAAATAATTTCCTGAAGCCTGGAGATTTTTGACCATTCATCAGAGTTGATCAGTGCCAGAAAAAAGGACTAGGTTGAATGATGCAGACCTATAATAGGTGATTTCATGCATGCATGCATGCATGTACACATACACACACGCACACAAACACACACCCTACAAATAACCTGGAAAAGGGTGGTATGCATTGGTCATTCAGAAATTGGAGGGAGTAGCAATAAATTAACGAAGATTGAGAGGGATGACCATAACTCAAAGGAGTTTCTTCCCCCAGGTTATAGTTATAAAAGACCAAGATACTCTATTCAGAACTGCTAGAAGACAGGGACACTGGTGTTTATGTTACAATTAAGACATGACTTCAGCCTAGTCACTCCATGTGTAATGAAAGGAGGAGGAAGAACCTGGTCCAAGAATCATACAAATTTCTATAAAAAAAGTAGAGTATTGAGACATGAGGAAAAAAAAAATTTTAAACTCCTAAATCAGTGAAAAAAATGCTTTAGAAGAATCCCAAGATAAATTCCAGGAATTTAAAGTAATCTTTCAACAATCAAGTGAAGCAAACTAAAAATGATAGCGGATTTTTTTAAAGGAAGACTACAATTCAAGTTCTGCCCTGGCCACATATAGATTGCGTGATACTAGAAAAAAACAATATTTAGACATTTACAATCCTAAGCAATTCTCTAAGAACATAAGTTAAAGATAAGTTGTTTATATTGATATAGAAAATTCTTCAGTAGAAGTTCTCAATATTTGGTAATATCACTAGTTAAAAAAAGTCAGGGATTCCAGTCCAGAACAGGACATCCCAGTGCATATGCAGCCCCAGAAAACCAGGAGCAGGCCTTGGGAGCCACTGAATCAGCAGCAGCAGCAGCAGCAGCAGTAGCAGCAACTGTTTCTGGAACTCAACCCACAGAGTGTAAGGGGGTTGTACAATTATTCAGAAGGAGATTACAGTGGTGTTTTTGCTAGCACAGAGTTAGGTCTCTGTTGTTTTGCCCATACTTGGATCCAGTTCCCAGCCTTGGGTGGCAGCTCCAGGCTTGAAAGGAGCACTAGCACACCAGAGCATACAGCCACAGTGGAGCACAAAGCTTCTAATAGATGCAGGGCAGAACAATACGCTTGTGGATTCTTGTAGACCAGAGCACAGGCCAGGAAAGCAATAAACATACCTCCCAGTAAAGCATATCACCTTGGAAGTGGAAGTCTGAGGCCGGATTTGAACTCAGGTACTCCTGACTCTAGGGCTAGTGCTCTGTCCATTGCGCCACCTAGCTGCCGCACTATGCACCATTCTAAAGCCCTTTGGTCACAGAAACTGTTATTCTTAAAAAAAAAAAAAAAGCACACAATCTGGGAATTTTAGTGGGTTTCAATCTCAATATAAGAAGTAGTTAGAAATGCTAATTTAATGTTGGGCTACATTAAAAGATATATAGCTTCCAGGAACAGAAAGAGGACAGAACCATTTTATTCTATTCAAATAAAAATACCATCTGTAGTATTACATTAAATTTTAGATAAGTTTTGAGTTTAAGAATGACAAGTTGGAAATTTTTCATGGAAGGACAAATGGAAAAATAAAGGTCTTTTGGTTTATGTCTTCTAAGGTTTGGTTGAGGGAATTGGGCAGTGTGGGTATATAGAAAAGAAGACCTCAGACAGGAGGGTTTTTTCTTTCTTTCAAGGAAGGGGTTACAGCAGACTTTAAATATTTAAATTCCATACAATCTACAGGTTGGGTAGAATTGGGTCATGAGAAGGAATTAGACTTAATCTGCTGGACTTTTAGAAGTCAGAATTCTAATTAATTAGCAGAAGTCATTGAGGCAAATTTAATCTACATCATGGGGAAAAAAACAATTAGAGCTGTCCAAGACTACAAAAAAAGGCTAGATTAGCTGTGGGGTGGTGCATTGTAGAGGGGATTAGGATTTTTTCCATGCATTGGTTGAACTAAATTGCCACTGCTATTCCTTCTAGCTCACAATTTTGTTGATTATATGAAATGTCAACCAATTGGGGATGATGCAGAAAATCAATCCTCTAAAATAACAACTGCCTTATGCCCCTTCCATAAGAAAAATTTTTTGAAAAAGGAATGAAATAATCTATTATCATGTTTAGGTAATATCAGAAAGACATTTTTTCAGAAGTATAGCTGAAAAAAAAAACAGAGCATTTTAACATCAGTGAAGCTGATCAGCTTTCCAATGAAATTAAGAGTAGCCTATATTTCCATCCTATATTTTGCACCTGATATTAAAAAGGTTACTTTCAACTAGCTTAGCTTTCAAGAAAATGTTATTTTCAGATAACAAAACACTTCATAAAACTTTATATTCTGCCAATATTATTCCCTCATTTTTTTCAACTTCTCTCTCCATTCATGATAAGAAAAGCTCATTTTCTCCAAATCTCGAGAAAATGTTTTTGGCAATAGGTCTGCCTCTAAAAGTCCTTTTTCAAATTTAAAAGAGACCAAAAAAAAAAAAACCAACAACACAAGTAAACAAAAACACTTAGCCTTAATTATTTGAATAGTCCCTTTTTTGGTGAGGCTTACTATTGAAAAAGAAATGACTGCTGTCTGATCAATCAGAAAATGCAACATGCTGCTCCTCTTTTGCATTGAACATTGTTTCTGGTAAATTACTTTCATTTTGCTTTTCTGTTTTTATCACTGAACAATATTATGGAGTTCAACTAATGACTTATCTTGTGTCAAGTATTAAATTACATATTTCAGTGTTAATGTGCACAAAAACATGCATTTACATACAGATATATAAACATACAAATGTGTAACACATATACACACATGTGTATATATACATACACGTATACATATACATACACATACACATACACATACACATACACATACACATACACATACACATACACATACACATACATATACATATACTGACACAAATATAGTGTGGGGACCAATTTTTAATTGGGGCATGTTAGGTAAGTGCCTTACCGCAATATTGGGGCAAGGAAGGAGACAGACTGCCTCCCTCAAAACAGAACAGGATTTATTTAACAAGATCGAACTTAAAAAAAACACAAACAGGATCAGTAGGATTAAGGGAAAGGAAATAAAATGGGGAAAGGGGAATTATACAACCTGAACAACACCACCACCCAGGAATCAGCTGAGAACACACAGCAGCATCCTGTCACTTTCCAGCTTCAAGCTAGAATGCCGGAAAAACTCCCTTCTTCCCAGCAGATCCCAGGCTGACCACACATAGCTCCCAGCCAATTATCTGGCCCCTCTGACAGTCACATGACTGCCCTCACTAGGCTTCCAATCATTATAATTTTGCCAGGCCCATGTAAGTGTCGGTGAGTAGTGATGACATGAGGTGCCAGCGCCATGGCAACAGCTACAAGCAGTGGGTGGAGCACCATGTGGTTTGTGGAGCACTAGAAGTTAGCATGGGTGCCAAAGTTTTCTTTTTTTTAAATTCTAGCAAAAAAATGGGGTCATAAAACCTCAAATAACAATTAATTCTTTCCAATAGATATATATGTTGATAGAAATAGAGGTGAATAATAGGGAGATATCTGCTAAGTAGACAGAGAGACAGACAGAAAGAGAAATAGAGATATACACATGAGTTACCATGTTATGGTGGAAGAGGTATTAGACATGGGGTCTAAGGACCTAAGCTCAAATTACAATGATGAAATTCCTATCTGTATAGCATTAGTTCATCGACTTAACCTCTCTGGTGCAGTTTGCTCACCTATGTAATAGTTGTGCATGAACTAGATGACCTTTATGTCTTTTTTATGTTCTAAATATATGATCCTTTGTATTTTCAAATCTACAATGATATATATGACAAGTTCACTAATAGAAACCATTGGTAAGTTAGTGTGCTCAAGAATTTATTAGCTGGTGTCCCTACTACTAGCAAGAACTAATAAAGTTATAACCAAAGAATGAATGGAGTCTCCTAGGTTTTTCTCTTCCTTTCTGGATCAGACATTGCACTATTTTCCCTGCTACAAGTCCACCTTTATCCATGGCTTCAACTGAACTTGTCCTCTTGCTTTCTATTTTTTCAGCTACCCACTGATGCCAGATGTACTGGGAGGTTCCAACATTGAATCTGCGCTGCCCCCTCCACCCCATGGATGATGATAACCTACCTTCATGCCTCAATGATTGATAAACTCCCTTTCTCTCACATCCTTCCTATCTCAGTGATCCAGAACTCCTGCCTGAGACTCCCATTCTCAGAAGCCCATTTTCAGTTCCCCACAGCCAATTCTCTTATTCCCATCTCATTCAAGGCTATCTTCCCCTAAGGTTCCTCTCCAAAGGTAAGATTGCTTTTATCTTAAACATTTTCTATTCCCTTTCCTTCTATCTTCTTGGATGCCCTACAATATAGGTTACCTCAAGATTATACAGCTTACCTTTCCTGAACTAGTATCATGTTTATTCATCCTCCTGTCTGATTCATTGAGATATGGGAGTTGGAATGCTTTTTGTTCCCTATTGTCACTCCACTATCACTCTGTAGCTTCCCCTTCTTTGAGGTTCTCTCATTCAGTATTCACTCCCCAAGCAAGATTTTGTAGCTGTTATCTACTAACCAATGTGACTATTCTCTCATTCTCCTTTGCTGGATTTTCTTTTTCTTTTGTTAATATATTTATTTAGACTTTTCCCCCACCTTACATGTAAAAACAAATTGTAACATTGATTTTTAAAACCTTATGTTCCAAATTTTCTTCCTCCTTCCCTACCCCCATTAAGAACTCAAGCAATTCAATATAAGTTATATATGTGTAGTCATTCAAAACATATCAGACAAAAAAAAAACTTTAGCAAAAGGAACTAACCATCACAACAAAAAATATACTTCCATTTGTATTCAGATACCATCAGTTCTTTCTCTGTGGATGGATTGCATTTTTCATAAGTCCTTCAGAGTTGTCTTGGATCATTGCATTACTTAAAATAACTTGTCATTCACAAGCAGATGATCTTATAATATTGTTGTTATTTTGTATAAAGTATATTTCACTTTGCATTAGCTAATGTAAGTCTTTCCAGGTTTTTCTGATAGCATCCTGCCCATCTTTTTGTTTTAAATAATGAACTACATTTACATAGTACTTTAAAGGGAGATTTCCTTACAAAACACCCATGAGATTAATTATTGCAACAAAGATAATAGCTAATATTTATAAAGTACCTTATACCTGACAAATAATTTACTTCACAATAGCCCAGCAAAGTAAGTACCATCATAATCATCATAATCATCACCCTCATCTTGCATTACTCTTGCCTCTGCTTCAAAATTTTCCCCAGTTACTATTGCTGTTTCCCTCCATCCTATTCATCCCCATAATATTTGCTCTATTTATTTTTTCTTTTCTTTTTTCTTTTTTTTGGCAGGGCAATGAGGGTTAAGGGACTTCCCCAGGGTCACACAGCTGGTAAGTGTCAAGTGTCTAAGGCCAGATTTGAACTCAGGTACTCCTGAATCCAGGGCTGGTGCTTTATCTACTGCGCCATCTAGCTGCCCTCTATTTGTTCTATTTTTTATCTTCTTTTGCCCTAGCCCTCCGCAAAAGTGTTTTGCTTCTGACTGCCCATCCCCCTTTATTCCTTCCTTCCCATTTTCCCACAGGGCAAGATATATAGTAATATATAGTAATATATATATAGTAATATATATAGTAATATATATAGTAATATATATATATATATATATATATATATATATACACACCCATTTGAGTATGTATGCTATTCCTTCTTTGAGGCAATTCTGATGAGAGTAAGGCTCCCCACTCCCCCACTGCTCCCTCATCTTTCCCTCTGCTCCATAAGTTTTTTCTTTATTTTTTTTATGAGATATTTTACCCCATTTCACCTCTCCCTGTCCCATTCTCCCAGTTCAATCCTCTCACCCCTTAATTTTATTTTACTGATGTCCTTATGGGGCAGGTACATGACACAGTGGACAAATTACCCACCCTGTACCCAGGAGGACTCGAGCGCAAATCCGGCCTCAGACTTAAGACTTTCACCAGCTGCACAAAACTGGGCATGCCACCCAATCCTGACCACCCCATTAAAAACAAAACAAGGGGCAGCTAGGTGGCGCAGTGGATAGAGCACTGACCCTGGAGTCAGGAGGACCTGAGTTCAAATCTGGCTTCAGACACTTAATACTCACTAGCTGTGTGACCCTAGGCAAGTCACTTAACACCAATTGCCTCACCAAAAAAAACAAAAACAAAAACATAAAACAAAACAAAACAAAAAAATAATGCTTTACTGATATCATCCCTTCATAATCAAATCCCACCTGTGCCCTATATCTATATTTATTCCTTTCAGCTGCCCTAATACTGAGAAAGTTCTTATGAGTTAGACATATCATATTCCCATATAGGAATGTAAACCATTTAACCTTGAAACATCTTTCATGATTCCTTTTTTCCTGTTTAGCTTTTTTTGCTTCTCTAGGGTCTTGTATTTGAAAGTCAGATTTTCTATTTGGTTCAGGTCTTTTCATCATGAATGCCTGAAAGTACTCTTTTTATTGAAGTCACTTTTTTCTCCTGAAAGATTATACTCAGTTTTGCTTGGAAGGTGATTTTTGGTTGTAATCACAGTTCCTTTGCCCTTTAGAATATCATATTCCATGCCCTCTCATCCTTTACTATAGAAGCTGTTAGACCTTGTGTTATCCTGACTGTGGCTTCACAGTAATTTAATTTTTTCTGACTGCTTGCAATAATTTGTACTTGTCATGGGAGCTCTGAGATTTGGCTATAATATTTCTGAAAGTTTTCATTTTGGGATCTCCTTCAGGAGGTGATCACTGGATTTTTTTCAATTTCTATTTTATCTTCTGCTTCTAGAATATCAGGTAAATTTTCTCTGACAACCTCTTGTAAGATGATGTCTAAGCTTTTTTGTTTGTATGTTTGTTCATTGTTTTAAGGTAGTCCAATAATTTTCAAATTATCTCTCCTGTATTTATTTTCCAGGTCAGCTATTTTTTCCAAGGAGATGTTTCACATTTCCCTCTATTTTTCATTAATTTGGATTTGCTTTATTGCATATTGATTTCTCATAAAGTCATTGGCTTCCATTTTTTTGAGTCTTTATTCTTAAGTAATTATTTTCTTCAGAGAACTTTTGTACCACTTTTTCCATTTGCCCAAATTGGCTTTTCAAGCTGTTGACTTTTTTTTTTATGGCTTTCCTACCTCACTCTTATTTCTTTTTCGATTTTTCCCTCTACCTCTCTTACTTTATCTTCAAAGTCCTATTTGAGCAATTCTATGGCCTGAGACCAATTCATATTTTCTTAGAACATTTAGATCTAAGAGACCTGACCTTGCTCTCATCTTCTAAGGGTGCACTTTGATCTTTCTTGTCACTAAAGAAATTTTCTATGGTTTGCATTTTTTCGGTCTGTTCATTTTGCTACCTGATTTCTTGACTTTTAACTCCTTTGTAAAGTGGGTCATTGCTTCCAGCATGCATTGTTCCAAGCTTCAAGTGTTATAAGGTGGTATGATTTAAGAAGAGGCAGGTTCTCCACTCATATGGCTCATGCTCTGGTCTGTAAATAACCCTAGGCCTACTTGCTCTTTAACTTGGAAACAAAATTCTGTTTCACTCTCATTGCTAGCTCTGGCAAGCCTGTGCCCCTCCTCCACTAGAGACTGCCACTCAAGACAGTTTCCTGGTTCCAGCCATAGGCAAAATAACTGAGTTCTGCCTTAGTCGCAGCAGAGACCCCTGTTGTATAAATGGGGAAAATATTTAGCAAGTTGAGTTATTACTCTTTTTAAATATCTTTTTATGTCTTAATGAGACTTGAATATTAACCTCCCACCAAGCTATACTACTATTTATAATCAAGATACTGAATAGCATTTTAATCATTTTGTCAATGAACACTGTGATTCTCTTTGTTGTGTCACTGATTTCCCCCTTGGAATTAAAAATGACTTGTGCTATATTCAGTTAAATGAATTAGGTTCTTCTTTTTCTTTCCCTCTTTTTTTTGACAACTTACACTATAGCCAAGAGTAGATTTTTCACTCAAGCAGCTGGGGCAATATAAGAAGTTTGAGAACAGGGAAAGGGTTCTATATAACCCATTATGAATTCAATGTCCACTAGAGTTCAAACAAGTTAAAGTTCAACAGTTGAGTAAAGGACAGAAAGCAGAACAAATCACTATTCCTGGCACAGAAACTTAGGAGTCACCTCCAGTAATTTCAGCATATAATCTCATGAAAAATATATGAAACAGAAATATAAAACACATCATTTAATTGATTGCCATTCAATAAAAAAAGTTAGTGACAGTTTAAAAAGAGTTCAAATTTAAATGAAGATTAAATAATTTAATTCAAATTAATTGGTCGATCACAATGTATAGAAACAATAGAAAATTTAATCAGATAACAGGACGGTAATGAGGGAAAATATTTAAACATTTGGAATATAGAAAAATTAAAAAAAACTTTGTTAAAGTTTTGATATCTGTGTAACTGTACAAACTGCATTATCTTAACTGTATACTAGTTAACTGTTAACTATGTACTAGTTGAGGATTATGTACTCTACATCAGATGAAAAAACAAAGAATCAATGAATTAGACATACTACAAAGATGGGAACAAATTAACATAATCAAAAAAGTTTTAAATATCAAAGAAGAAAAATAAATAAATAACCAAAGAAGATTAAAAAACAAAAACAAACTTAAGCTGATCTGAAAGAGAAGAAAAACCAAATTTGTAATAGTAAATATTAAATATAATATTTAATATTGTAAAGTTAAATATTAAAATGAAAATGTATTATTCAAAATAAATGAAGAAATAAAGGGAATTTTAAGAAATATTTTTCTTAATATTTTTGTTAACAAATGGAGTAAATTGATAATTACAAACATAAAACATATTAAAATTTAAACAAGAAATAATAATTTCAATCACCCTATATCAGAGAAAATAATTTATCAATTCATTAAACAGCTTTCCAAGAAATAACAGAAAATAAATATACACGGGTATAAAATAAAATTATATCAAAAATTTAAACAAAAATTGATTCCAAAATGACATAAGTTGCAGGAATAAATAGGTTAAAAAAGGTCTTGTCAGACCCTTTCTATGAGATAGATACTACTCTGATACCTAAACTAAGGAGAGATATAATAGAAAAAGAAAGTGATAGACTATATGAGTACATTCATATATACATAAAATACATTTATATGTTGAACATTTGTGTGAATATATTGACTAAAATATTAGAAAAAGTGGTAGCAACATATGAAATTATTACATATTACATCCAGTTTGCTTTTATGACTGGAATGTGTTTGCTTCAATACTAGTACAAAGATAAATATCCATAATGGGAAATATTTAAAGGCCTTTCCAATTAAGAGAAAGGTAAATCACAAATGTTCATTGTTATCACAATTATTTCTAGTGCTTCATGTCATGTTAGCTACATAAATGACAAGGGAAAAAAGTGGTGTATGGAATAAGATCAACCAAAGAGGAAATAAATATATTGATTTTTGGCAGATGAGATAATGCTTTCCATACAGAACACTTAAAGTTAACTAAAATTTAATTGAAATAATTTTTATACCAAAATACTAGGATATAAAATAAGCACACATAATCATCAACCTTTCTATATACTACCAAAAAAATTGATCAGGAAGATACAGAAAAAAATATTACATTCAAAATAAATAGAGTATAAAAAAATTTCTGGGAATCCAGGTACTTAGACAGTCATAGCAGTTATATGACTATATTGCAAATCACTCTTACAACAATACAAACATACCTAATTAATTATAGTAATATTAAATTGCCATGTTTTGCCTGTCCTGATATAATAAAACTTATACTACTTTAATTAATTTTCACATTTGATGAGAAAAGAAATCACCAAAGTTAACGTTAGCTAGAAAAAAATCATTCATGTGGAAAGAGAAAATGTTAAGAATATTTTGGGGAATGATTAAAAAAATAGGAAGAAATGAGTCTTAGATATATCAGATTTCAAACTACATAAAGCAGTTTTTAAAAATATAGGGTAGTGGTTAAAAAAATGGAAGGCAAAACTTACTTACACAAGACCTAAAATCTAATAAAAATGGCAGCAGTTTTCAAAAAAGACATTAACTATTGAAGGTAGGATTTACTATTTCACTGAACCTGCTAGAGTATCTGAAAAGTAAACCAGCAGAAATATTACTTTTTGACCAAAATTTCACTTATGAAAAGATATTCCAAAAGGAAATATGAAACAGATGTAACTAGCAATATTATAAACAAATTAGAGGATTTGTTTAAGCAATACATTTCAAAATTATAGGAGAAAAATTTTTGATAAATGAAAATATCACAAGATAGAAATGGCCAAATTTGGTTATATAAAACTGAATAAATTTTGATAAATGAAATCAATGAAGTTAAATAGACAAAGATAAAAAATTAACTGGGAAAAATCTTGACAGAAAATTTTCCTAATGAAGTTCTATAAACCAAGCTACTGAAATGTTACAAATATATAAGAACATGAGAAATTAATTCCCTAATAGGTAAAAGGTCAAATAATATTAAGAGGAAATAATAAAACATAGAAGGTTATTTATGTGCATTTTTGTTTATTTATTTATTTAGTTAGTTGTTTTAATATGAATTAATGAAGTTTATATTCAGCCTACTTATATAATGGAATTTTTTGTTATTGTTATTACTTTTTTGTTATTTTTTTCATTAAAATACAGTTATATATTAAATATTTCCGTGAGTATATTGACTAAAATATTAGAAAAAGTGGCAACAACATCATTACATATTACATCCAGTTTGCATTTATGACTGGAATGCATTCAGTTCAATACTAGTACAAATATAATTGTCCATAATTGGAAAAATTTTAAGGCCTTTCCAAATAAGAGAAAGGTCAATCACAAATGAACCTGAATGAATAATACCCTTCTACAATATCAGGTTCCCAAATGGATTCAAATGAATTCTGAGGATAGAAGAATATATATCAATCCCTATAATCCGTCTCTGCTTTCCTGTGCTTTATATATGATTCCTTCTTCAGCTGCATTTTAATTCACTAAGCCCATTTTATGCTCTGAAGTAATTGGACAGAGAGGAATCAGCCAAATATTGTCTGATGACAGTATGCAGTGGGTTAGTGGAAATGCTGCTTTGCATTTTGAAGCATCTTGACTACAGCTGTGAACAATTGCATTCATGCCAAATAGTATGTCATGTTATCATTTGAGAAGGGTTTTATTAGCCAGCATATATTTAGTACCATCCATCTTGAAATTAGCAGCAGAACCACATGGAAGTCCTTTGAGGGGTTTAACTCAGGATGCTTGTCCTCCGTTTTATGACTCCTGATTCTTTTGAAAACAGAATATATATAGTTTTATAAAATCTTGCAGCAGGATAACAAAAGCAGACAATGTTGTGAGACTGTTCATAATCTTTCAAAGGGGTGAACTGAAAGGGAACAGAATATGGACAGGCAAGACACATGATGAATATTTTCAGAAATTTAATAAAATCATGTCATTCAACAGTACATCAATTTGGATGATTAGGGGAAGAGTAACTGACATCTAAGAAAGGAAACTTTACCTTTCATTATATTTTTCTATTTTTTCAGATGATATCCAGTAATAGAGTGAGTGGAAGTAAATACAAATGTTTTGGCAAAGGCTCATTAACAATTCCTCTCATTTTCCAAATTCCCTTGGTCCATTATGAATGTAATCAAATATCTTAATCTCCTGGCACAGGACATCCAGTAAGTATATGTAATAGGAAATCTAGTGCTAAGACTATTCTAGGTGTTCAATGAGAATTTTATTTGTATGAAATTGTATGTAGTCTAAGAGAAAAATTTTGATGGTGAGTTGACCTTAAAGAATGGGTTAGGGGCAGCTAGGTGGCGCAGTGGATAGAGCACTGGCCCTGGAGTCAGGAGTACCTGAGTTCAAATCCGGCCTCAGACATTTAACACTTACTAGCTGTGTGACTCTGGGCAAGTCACTTAACCCCAATTGCCTCACTTAAAAAAAAAAAAAGAATGGGTTAGATAATATTCCCTTTCTCTAAAATGAGCCCTGTCTCTTTCATCTCATACCTCTTTATTTTGATAAGGTTAATACCTTGTTAGATCACATTCTGTGTACGATAATCATGATAACCAAATTATTAAATAGGTAGAGTCCTTGATCTAGGAAGATCTGAGTTCAAATCTAGCCTGTGATACAGAAGATGGGTAGCCTTGTACAAGTCATTTAAGCTCTGTTTGCCTCAGTTTTATCATCTGTAAAATGAGAATGATAATAATACATATGTTGCAGGGTTGTTGTAAGGATCAAATGAGATAATAATTATAAAGCGCTTAATACTAGTGCCTGGCACATAAATTATTCTGTATAGATATTATGTTTTATTGTTGTTATTATCATTATTGTAATTGAACCCTTTTTTAATTTCTTTAATAATTGTAAACCTAGTAATGTTACACAATTTCAATAGGCCAGTGGAGTGGGTGTTATATTTTAGGGGGATATCCTGATTTCTCTAGTCTTTTATTCACTTCACCCAATAAACCTAGCAGGGATGTGTATGGTAACTGCTTGAAGCTTGAAACAATAGGTTGAGATTCAGTCTTTAAGTCAGAAAGACCTAAGTTTAAATCCTATCTCTAACAGTTTCTGGGGTTTGAATCTGGACAAGTCACTTAACCTCCCAGGGTCTCAAGCAACTAACTAAGATTCTAATGGTTTGATCAAGATTGTTTTTTAAAAATCCATCATATTATGATGAAATACTATTGTGCTATAAGATGAGCAGGATGTTCTCAGAAAAATTGGGGCAGACATAAGTCGATACAAAGTAAAATGTACTGTGTACAAAGTAACAGAAATATTGTAAGATGATCACCTGTGAATGATTTACTATTCTCATCAACACAATGATCCAAGATAACTCTGAAGGATTTATAATGAAAAATGTTGTGCATTCTCAGAAAAAGAACTGAGGTTATCTGAATACAGATTGAAACATTTTTTTTACTTTATTTTTATTGAGGGGTTTTGCTCTCTTTTTTTCTCCCACAACAAGACTTACATGGAAATGTTTTGTATGACTACATGTATATAACCTATATTGAATTGCTTGCCTTCTCAATGGGTTTGGGGTGGTGAGGTAATTTGGAAATCAAAGTTTTAGAAACAGATATTAAAATTGTTTTTACATGTAACTGGAGAAAATAAAAGAAAAAAAATTAAAAGAAAAAAAAATCATTATAAAGACTTCCTTACACCAATGAAACCCAAGTTTCTATCTACTGAGACACAATTATAAAAACAAAATTCTCACTAAAATAATTTTATTGATACCAAAAAGATTGAAGAAAAAAAGAAACCCTTGCATGAGTAACACAGAGTTCTGAAGGTTTATATAAGTTCTCAGAATCTTTCCTAGTCTTAAATTTGAGGACTCTGAAAGAAACTCATCACAAGTTTAGGGGTGGGGTTTTTTTTGCTTGCTTTGTTTTGTTTTTGATCTTCTAATTAAATTGTGCATAGCAGGTATATACGAAAGTGCTTTAAAATGTTTTTCTCTGTCATACATCATGATTCTCTCCCTGTACATAGCATTTCTTCAAGTCCATACAGATTTGGTCTACATAACTCTATGAAAGAAAGGAAGGCTTATATGTGTTGACTTATTTATAAGTGTAATCCATTATCAGAGTGGGATTCACTATAAAGAAGATTAAAGTAGCTTCAGCTGATGGTGACCGTGCACAGAATGTATCTATTCTTTATGATTCCATACCCCTGACACAGGTTAAGAATTATTTTATTTGAAAATGTGAGAACAGGGGAGAAAGAATATCTCTTTTCTCTGAATTAAGGACAAGTCAACAAGAATTTATGAAAAATCTACTATGTATAGATACACTGTGTTAAGATCTGGGAATATAAATACAATCAAAAAAGGAAAGTCTCTGTCATCAAGGAGCTTACATTTGAGTGGAGGAAGATAACATATAAAAGGAAGCTGAAAAACACGGTGGAAGGGAAAGAAATTAAGTCTAGAGAGAGTTTGAAATCAAATCCAGAGAGGATTGAAGGAATAAAATAGTAAATATGAGTGTCCTGGATGCTTTCATATGCAATAGGCCTTACTTTGTATATTCCCAGATCTCCTAAAATGGAGACACCTCTGATTTACTGCATTTTTCTACCCTATGGGTGGGAGTGTCCTCGTTTGATTGGCCTCATAGCCATAGCAGACTGTGTAAAAACCAAACAAAAGAAAAACAAAACAAAACAAAAAAGAAAACAACTGCTAGAGAAGGACAATATTCATTTCCTCATGCTCTTTCCTGTGTAATTTTGCTTGCTGTATTCAGAAGATTAATTTCCTCCACAATATATCTACAGAGCAGGTGCCATGAACTAAGTCAGAAGGCAGAATGGCTTCCACTGTCTTTCTTTTACCAATGCTCTGAGAAATCAATGTGTGACATGAAATGAAAAAGCCATGGCAATTTTTATTGTTCACTAGAAATATGCATCTAACATCCATCTAAATATATCTAAAAACATAGAATAACTCAAGGTTAAAGCAAACAATAAATAGTTTATAAACTTATTACTTATTATAAACTTCCTCTATACCAGGCACTGTATTGCATTCAGGGGGTAAAAAAATGAGGCAAAAGTCAGTCTGTCTTCAGAGAGCTTAAAATCTAATAAGAGAGCCAACATACAAACAGCTATATACAAGGCGAAATATTTACAGGATAAATTAGAAGTAATTAGAAGAGGGAAATCACTATAAGGCTTCATGTAGAAGGTCAGCTTTTGGTAAGACTTAAATGAAACCAGAGAGGTCAGTAGTTTGAGTGGAGCAGGGATTAAATTCCAGGCACAGGAGACAGTCAGAAAGAATGCCCAGAGCCATGAGATGGAGTGTTTTGTTCATGGAAGAGTCAAGAAGTAAGTGTCACTGAATTGAGAGTAACTGTTGGACTATGACATAAGAAGACTGGAAACATAGGAGGGGAATAAGTTTATCATAGTGGAAATTACAATAAAACAATTTCATCCCCCTGGTATTTGATAAAAAGGGAAAGAAACAAAGTGTGTGGGGAGGTATATTGAGAAGGGAACTAAGCAGATGAATTCAAAGGTCATATGTAGAACATAAATTAAACAGATTCACAACTTTTTCCTTCCTGGCAAATCAGGAAAATTTATTCTGTTTTTTTTTTATTACATCAATTAACAAAAAAAAAATTAATCACAACTTCTATAGTGTGGGTTTTGCCCCCCCCACACACACACTGCTTAATTATATTTGTTAGTTGATGACAGCATCACCAGCATCTTTAAATTTTTACTTAGGCAATAGCAAATTTTAGACTCAATGTTTAATCATCATCCCTGGTATTTACATAGAGGACTGATTGGAAGAATATTGCTTTTTTACCATTTCACATTATGGAAATTTCTGTCTAGCTCTGGCATATTAGTATGCAACAAGAATGGGTACCCCCAGGATAAAAGGATGTGTGGTCTGGAATTGTGCCCTGAGGATTTTAAAATGTTTAAATGCCTTTGATTCTCTGGTCATACTTGTATGTATGTAGACATATGTAAATATTTATGTATACACACATTCATATACATGTCTATATGCACATGCATAAGTATAGGTGATTCACATATGTACACATGAATATGCGCCTTGTGTATAGACATACATGTGTCTATATAAATGTCTATGTAATACAAATATATAACAATAATTATGTATTTGTGTGTATATGTATATATACATGTTAACATGTATAAGTACTTACTTGATCATTTTATTTAGAAAAATAATATGGTATGTAAGAAAATATAATGGATTTACTTTCAGAAGACCTGGTTTAGAATCCTAGCTCCCTCATGTACTAGATCTTGGAAAAGTCACTTACTCTCTGTAAAGATCAATTTCTTCAAGTATGAAATGGGGTAAATATATTGGCCCAACTACCTCACAGTCTTCCAGTGAAGATCAAATAAGGTAATTAATATCATCAAAAGAATGATACTATTAGAATAATTACCCACTTTTTGGCTTTACATAACACCATCCCATATTTCTGTCAGTCATGGTCTGGGACTTAAGGGAGCATCCCTTATTTTACCATAGCCTTTAGAGTCCCTTTATGTATATTGTGAGTGAAATTTTTTCCCACCCTTTAGATTTAAGTGATTTAACTATGGTAATAATCAGTATTTAGACTACAAATTGTGATGCAACATGTTTAGGTATTCTTTAGTAGCTTATGCAGATAATAATAGAATAAGTAAGATTGATATTGTTAGAGCTAATATATATGTCATATTATAATCTGATTTTGAAGAACTTAGAGTTCATCATCTCAATATCAATTCACCATCATCCAATTGTGATTAGGCATCTACCAATCAACTTAAAGGTCAAATACCAAATATAGTAACTCCTGAGATAGAAAGGATCATTCACAGTTTAGAAGAGAAGTCAGCAGATAAAAATGGATAAGTCCTCAAGGTGCCATCAAAACATATTATCTAAGAATTAGCAAGCTGGATGATGTCTCCAATGATTTGGACAAACCCAATTGCAAGGGGTCAGTAAATTGGATGATGAGCTTTGTATATCTACCACTTGGGTGATGTGCAATTGTGGGAAGAGTTTGTCTAAAAATAGTAGGGTACAAAAACTGGGGTACAAAAACTACTGGATCCCTAGGCTTGGGATCTTTGGGTCTTAGACCTGAGACCAGCTTTATTGTGTGTCAGGATCCCTTTCTCAATAAACTTATTTTCTACAGTTTGGAGACTTCATTGTTTCTTTTTGATAATATGACATTTGCAATATATAATATATAATATAATGCATATTATATACAATATTTTTATATATTTTAAATATTCAATTTCATATTTTAATTCATACAAGGAATGTTGATATACCTTTTAAAATCAGAGCAGGAAATATACCAGATATAGAAATAGGAACAAATCCCTGTTCTTAAGGAAGCTAAACTTTAATAGTGGAAATATATGTATACAAATGATTAAAAATTTTAAAAAAGAATATTACAGTGAAAGAACTGTGAACAAAATCCTATAAAAGTTCACAGGAGAAAGGAATATTTTCTTTCTAAAGGGATAAAGGAAGACTTCATGAACATAGTTTTTTATCTAGAATTGGTGGAATGGATGAAATTTCAAAAGGTAGAAATGGTGGCATTAGGATTGACATTAGAAATGGAAAGTGGGGGCAGCTTGGTGGCACAGTGAATAAAGCACTGGCCCTAGATTCAGGAGGACCTAAGTTCAAATCCAGCCTCAGACACTTAACACTTACTAGCTGTGTGACCCTGGAAAAGTCACTTAGCCCTCATTGCCCGAAAAAAAAATTGAAAGAAAGAAAGAATAAAAAGAAAAAGAAAAAAGAAATGGAAAGTGTTAGATATGTCTAGGGGATAACTAGCAGTTTGGATAGAAGACAGAACATATGATCAGAAGAGTAAGCATTAAGACTGGAAAGGATGGAAATCAGATTATGAATGACTGCATAAAGGGTTCCCAATTTGTTTTATTGTCAATAATGAACCATTAAAGTTTTGAGAAGCCAGTGAAAGAGGATTAGGTCAAAACAGTCTGTTAATACTTCTGTACTCCACAAAATATGTATTCGCAAGGCTTCAAGTATAGATACCTGTCTTTTATCTCTTTTCATGTCCAGAGTTTTATCTAGTGCCTTATATATTGTAGGACCCCATGAATGTTGATTAGTAATGTTGATGAAGAGAAAGAAGGATTTTTTTTTTTTTAGTTTTAGTCTTTATCAAAGACTTTTTTCTTGGCTTGTTACCTTGAGTATGTTTCCATGATTTAACTCAATTGTTGATGTCTGGACATCGAGAAATAGTTAACCAAATTGATTTGAAGAAAAGGAGGAATTGACAAAAAAAATATATCATTCACTACAACATTGCATACTCCACAGTTAAATAACAGGGGGACAGAAAACTTCTCTTGTGGGTAAATTTTTGGAGTTCTAGAAAAACATATTTTTCCAATGCTGCTGTTGATTCCAGCTGACTTCTATTGGTTCTGAGACTAAGCCAGAATATGCTGGGGATTAACCAGAGTGTAATAGGTATGTATCTACTCTTAACAAAAGCCTTAACCTGCAAATTCTAAAGTGAGTCATTATCCAGGAAAGAGTAAATCGTAATGTCAAAATCAGGGAGCTGTTCAGCTGAACAGGCAGTACCCCAGTAGATACCATGAAATATTTATCAGTAAAATCTGAGATGCTGGAACTAAGCAGGAATGCATAGTCTGAACTGTAAAATAATCATCCAGAAAAGGCCCACATAGAGAAAAACATTTAGCACGCAGTACCTGACACATAGTAGGTGCTTAATAAATGTATAATGAATTAATTTGAAAAGTCAGCAAAACTATGTAAAGACCATGGAGGCTCAACAATAGAGTTTAGCTTTGTACAAAGGAAACAGCTTAAGAAAATATGTTAGGAATTATTTTAATCATGCCTCTGAAAATTAATTCAGTCAAAGGTAAGACTATATTATGTTCTCATTCAAAGAGATTCCCCCCATATTTTTTTTTTGTTTGTATTTATGCTACCATCACAACTAGCAATGTCCAAGATTTTAAAAGACTTTTAAAAAAGAGTCTGGTGATATTTTTCCTGATAATAATAAGAGATGTACTTGGGAAATTAACATCTTACTTAAAATACTAAAAGATTACTTCTCTTAAATATCATTAAGTATTCCCCCTCTTTAGGTGGAAAGCAGCCTCCTGAAAATAAGAGGAAAGAGAGGATTGTGAACAAATTTAAAGATATTCACTATCTTTAGATAAAAGCCCACCTATTGTCTATTTTGTTTTTCTGTTAGTCTCTTGCCCTTGAACTTTTCAAGATGTTTCATAGAAATCATCATTGGTGATGTAGGTGGTGGTGGTGATGATGATGATGATTTGGGTTTAATTATATGAAATGTGATTAAGAAGTAAGAGACATATTTCAAGCTTAGATTTGGACATCACTGACTCATATGAGTCCTCCAGAATATTATTTATTGAATGTCCATGATGAAAAGCCCTATCAAAATGTTATACTTAGTATACAGTTTGAAGTTCACCGAATATGTAAATTTGCTCTTTTTTATGGAAGAGAATATTTAGTAGGCAAGGAGTAAGTTCTCATTTCTACTTAGTCTAGGGAGATATGGAAATCTTTGTTTTTAATCTTAGCTATACATTTTGAAAATAATAATCATAACAATAATGAGAGATAGCATTTATATAGAGCTTTGTGGATGTTTTTGCAATTGAAATTATAGTAAACTGAGGCACAAAGTTCCAAGCACATTTAATTCTTTAGTAATGCTAGTGATGACCAATAAAATGGTTCTCTTGGCTCCTCAGTAGGCCAAGAGACCACAAAGTAGGCCTTACTAGCCTTTACATAGTTTTGGGAAGTACAAGAGAACAGAGTACAATGAGGATAACATATGGAAAACAATATGATTGGTTACAAAGTGTGAAGAGGTATTGATGATGGAAAGCAATATGATTGAATGGAAGTGTGGAAGACAGGGCTAGGAACAACCACTCCTTTCATCTTGCTGCTATGGGAAGTTTATTAGTGGTATATACATCTACATACATAGCTAATGTCACAGCAATAACAGACCAGACTTTGTTGAAGGACAGCCAGCGTTGCAGAAATAACAGAGCTCCTGGTACCCACCTGCATCTTACAATGCTTGTTAGAGAGATAACAGATCTCCCTTAATTGTACATGGGCAGTTAGTAAGATAACAGTTCACCCTTAATTGTGCATGGGTAGTAAGATATGTAGAGATAGTATGCTTCTTTGAATTAAGGTGATTTATGAGACAACTTTGCTCAGAAAGGAAAGCTGAACTTCTGAACTTAGAAACATGGCTTAGGCAGTTAAGGAATAGAAGCAATTACAGAATGGAAATAAATTAAAATTCTTTATTAATATTTTATTTTCTCAATTACAAAGTATTTTTGTCATAACCTTATGAGGTAAGTAGTACAAATAATATTACTGCTATAATAAGTGTAACCAATTTGAGGGCAGCTAGGTGGAGCAGTGGATAAAGCACCAGCCCTGGATTCAGGAGAACCTGAGTTCAAATGCGACATTAGGCACTTGACTCTTACTAGCTGTGTGAACCTGGCAAATCACTTAACCCTCATTGCCCTGCCAAAAAAAAAAAAGTGTAAACAATTCTATTAAGTATGTAAGACTGGTTTCCCCTTATTTTTTACTATTGGATTTAAGTTATTTTCATTGTCTTAGCTCCCTTCCATCCCACTTTAAATTCCTTTGTCTTAAATCCAGCTGTTGTTAGTAAATTACTTAACCCTAAGATCATTATAAAGGACAATAATTTTCTCCTTAAAAGATTATACATTGTCATATCTAGGAAATACTTCAGCAGCAAATATTTTTAGCACCTTTGTCCTTAACAAAACTACAAATTTATCTTATCTACTTCTAGTCATTGAAAGCTGAACAAACCAATCTTGGCGCTTTTGATCTGATCCTGATCCAGAGGTTAACCTAAAGAATCAGGAAAACAGTAGCTTAGAAACTTGCCCATCTAATAGTTCATCCTCAGGATAATGAAACCACTGCTTCTAAAAGCTATTGTCCCATAGAAATCAAGGTTTGGAACATCTGGCAGAATGAGGAATTCTATGTCTACATGCCAGGTGATGGCATGAGTGATTAATACTTTCAATGCTTTCAATACTTGTAAAATATGATGATTACCTCAGGATCCAACTTCTAAATGCAGAACATAGAAAAGACAATTATTTTTAATTTAATGTAAATCAAAATCATCCATTTTGCATTTCATAATATCCTCTTTTGTTTGGTCATAAACTGTTCTCCTTTCCAAAGATCTGAAAGGTAGACTATTCCTTCTTCTCCTAATTTACCTATGGTATCACCTCTTATGTCTAAATCATGTACCCATTTTGACCTTATTTTAGTATAAGGTGTAAGATGTTGGTCTATGCCTAATTTCTGCCATACTATCTTCCAGTTTTCCCAGCAGTCTTTGTCAAATACTGAATTCCTATCCCAGAAGCTGGAGGCCTTGGGTTTATCAAACAGTACATTACTAATGCTATTTACTACTGTGGAAAGGACAATTCTTAAAGTCTCTAAAATTCTGTCAGAACAGGATATGGCTTACTCATATCCTCAAATTTTGCTTCCCAACTGTTGTCTCTTTTTTTCCCCTCTCATCTTCCCTGTGTTCATTTTCAAAACTACTGCTCAGAAACACTATTACAATAATCTGCAAATGTCTAAATGTAATCCAGAGAGAATCTGAGACTACTTTAACATGATCCTGCCTCTGGGGGGAAAATAGGTTTTGAAACTGAGGTTCAAAGATGTTAAGCCAATTCACTTATGGCCTCCAATGATCAAACTTTTATGTAGCACTGTGAAGATTCACACAGAGGTCTTTTACTTTTTGGTCTTTTTTTAACTCTGCCACACTATATTACCTTACTAACCTAGAGACAGGATGTTTCAGTCATAATATGAATAGAATAAAGTGGGATGATGGTTTTATCATTCTAAAAATAAAATTCAAAATTTTGAGTTTGCCAGCCAGGGATAACGTGCTTTGATAATGGTAGTATAATGCATTGCTGTGGCAAGTGATACATTATATAAAAGGACCTCAGAACATAAAGTATGGTAGACAAATGGCAACATTCAAGAGAGTAACAGCAAAGCCTATGTAAAAATAAGCACAATCATCACGATTATAGCAGATACGAGCTAATATACCATCTGTATACAGAAATTTGATGCTTTTGCATCGATGTTTCTTCATTCAAACAGAGTTTAATGAGATTGTTTAATGATGATTTTCATGCCACAAAAACATTAATCTGCAGGCAAAAAAAGGGTCTCATCACTTAAGGGAAAATGGACTATTTTCTCTAAAGTACTACATGGATATTTGTCACATAAATATGCCTCTTAAAGGGGATTTTAATGATGAATACTTTTAAAAAGAGTTGAATATTCTTATCAAAAGAATATCAAACTTCTCATTTCATAAGTTGCACAAAATTGAGTCTGTATAGGCTCTTATCAAACAGCTTGTGTATATTTTCTTTCAATTTAATTAAAAGGAATAGGAAAATAGAGGTACCATGCTGGACCAGCCAGTTGGTTGAAGTTGCCTAGGCTTTGGAGGGTAGTAAAGGCTTAAAGCCAAACAATGAATTGAGGTCAGAATAGAATTAGCAAAAACTTTCAGGTTTTTAAAAGACCAGCCCTAACAGAAGAATAGAAATCACATGAAAAAGGGTGAAAACAATATTCTGGGTAGATAATATGCCAGTGACTGTAAAATGTTTAATGGTTTATACCATATAAACTTTTTCAACCACACCTTACTGCCTTGGGGAATGGATAGAAAAGGGAAGATTTATGGGGTCACTGGATAATTTCTACTTCAAATACCTTATTTTGCAGTAATGGAATACCTTACTTGAAGTCTTTTAGAAAGGCAGAATTGTCCTTTATGTGGTATATTGCAGACAGGCTAAAACAGGTTGATAGTCACTAGCAGATCTCGAACTCCTCAGTGAGTTAGAGGTATGTCTACCCCAAGCACATGAAGATTTCCCAAAGTGGAATGGACAGATGAAAACAATCTGTTCCAATGGCCATAAAAGCAGCTGAAGCAAGCACTGTGGAGCATTTAGAGCTTGGTTAGACATTGCTTCCCAGAATGTTGTCAGTCATTTTGATATTCATCTTCCCATTAAACTTTAGTGACTCTAGGAGACAGAGTGAGGCTGACAGTTTTGCACAACTGCCTCACTTAAATCCAATTTACAAGTCAAGACACCACTCTGTGATGTCATTGGTCCTCTCTGAAAAACAAAAGAACAACAACCCTACCAGCAACAATATTACATAAAAAAAAATTCTTATTAAGGGTCAGCTAGGTGGCAAAGTGGAAAAAGCACCAGCCCTGCATTCATGAGGACCTAAGTTCAAATTTGGCCTCAGACACTTACTAGCTGTGTGACCCTGGGCAATTCACTTAACCCTCATTGCCAACCCCCCAAAAATTCTTATTAAGATATGTGTCAAACTGAATGGTCTGAATCCTCTTTTTTAAATTTATTTTTAAACATTTTTTCTTTTTACATTATGAGCTCCAAAGTCTCTCACTCTCTCCCACCACTCATTTTGCCATAGAATAGAAATAATTTTAAATGTTATACTAATAATAGTAGTAGTAGTAGTAGTAGTAGTAGTAGTAGTAGTAGTAGTAGTAGTAGTAATGATAATAATGATAACACTTAGTTTAGATAGACTCTTTCAAGCAGAAATACTTCTTGTTCCCCAGCAGGGCATTGTGTGATAACTTGGAAGGGCTTAGGACAGTAAATTGGAGGGTAATTAGAATGAGCAAGGATCAGTAGAAGATAGTAATCATACAGGGACATATAATGAGAAATGATGGAATATGTTAAAGACTGGGTCAGTGAAGGGGAGAATGAATAAAAAATCTCAGCCATGGAGAAAGGACAGATATCGCCTTGATGGGTGGTAAGAAAATGGTACCTAAGGCACTGAGTTGGTTGGAGGTAGCAGTCAAGCCTTCTACTATTCTTACTAAGCAACATTATGATGACATTTTATCTTATTTTGGTCAGTGATGAGGTGTCATCCTTTACTAATATGGCACTAAATTGAATGTTGAAACAAATATTCCGTCCCCTTTTTAGTTTCCATCTCTCTTGATCACTGGCATTTAAGCTTGAGAATACATGGAAAAGAAAGACAGCTGCAGTTTTCACCCAGCAATTCACACTATTTAATTACCCTTACAGACTATTTAAAGAACATCACTATATTATTTGGCACTGATGTGGGGTGTGTTGATAGCAAGATATAACTGTTAGGTATATTTGTTATGGAGCATTTGGCAGTTATTCCATTGGGGAAATAGAATGAAAAATGAGAGATAAATAATGAGGCCTGTGGATAGAATATTGGGAAGTGACTGTAAAGGTAGGAAGGATACAAGGTGAGATCTTTAAATGCAATTCAATGTTAAATACATGAGATGTGGGTTCTAGAGGTAGTCAGAAACTGTTTACTAAAAAGGGTGTGAACTCAGGGTAACCCGCTACTTCCTATGGAGCAATATAATCATTTAATCATATGGAAGATAAACCCTGGAACACATAAAGTTGCGACAATTAAAGTTGTGAACTTCTGGTTAGAAGCAAATTTACCTAGAATATGGATGTGACACTATGTGTTTGTAGTTCTGTGTCAATCATTGTAGGAAAACAAAATTTAAGAATCAACCTGAAAAGCTTTAATCAAAAGTACAAGAAAATTAAGAAGAGTAATGGGATGAAGTGATACAATTTCTTCTATATATTTATTTTTAATCTAGAGCAGTGTTTATTGAAACCCTATGCTGCTAAAAGTAGGAAGATACTGAAAACATTAGTTCTATCTGGGTCTGGATCTAGTTATTGCATCTGGCTGCTTCTTCTCAAGTCCTTGATCACACTGTCCAGCCTCACTGTGTCCATCAGTTCTTTGCAATATCCCTAGGCTTTCAGGTTCACCATCTGAGACTTAAGGCACTCTCTATAGTTTGTGAAAAAAGCATTTCCTGACCTGGGAGTCTGGAAACTCTTTCGCATAGGGTCCAGGTATGTCTTGTACTGTCCAATAATCTCATTCATTCTGCTCAATTATAAAAAAATTCAACCCTTCTTCACACAGGGGTTGAGGATCAGGTTCTTCTGGAGGCTGCTGAGGAAGTAGAAGACGAAGCCCTCTCATTGGCATTTATGTTTGCACAGGGACACCGGGTTGATGAGGTCCCTCCAGAGGATGCAGACTGGCTGGCATTGCCTCAGCAGTTCCTGAGCTGACAACGGGGAGAACAACTCCAGGAAGACGCTCTTGGGCAGGTCATTGACAGTGGCCATGGTCCTTTGGCATTCCTCTCTGGTCCGCAGAAGCTCTTCTTCCTGTCCAGAGGACTTAAGATCTGTCCTCAAACTTGACTCAGTTTCCAAAGTGATACAATTTCACAAACATGTAATTTTGTATTTATTCATTTCTATATTCTAGTCATCAGAGAAAACTGAGAATATGGGGCTTTAGCTAATGAAGTAACTTAAAGAGAGATTTTAATGACACTAGTTTAAGTTTTGATAATGTTTTGAAGATTTACAGAGAATCACAGGAATGTCGGGTTAGAAAGGTCCTCAGGGGGCATTTGTCCAACTCATAGGCAAAAGGAATTGCCAGTATAGTATATTTGACACGTCTTCAAATTTCAACTTGAAGACATCAAAGGAGGGGGGGACCTACTGTCAAGTGGTCTCTTGCACTTTTGGATAGTTCTACTACATATCAATTTATTTTCTTTTGTTCATTTCTTTGTTTCCCCTTATGCTAAGTCATGTTTGACTCTTTGATGCTCATCTTCCTTCCCTCTAGACTGAAACAGAATAAATAAAATCCTTATTCACCAAGATATTCCTTTAAGATCTTGTCTTACTGAGTTTTCTCTTTGCCAGATTTAGAATATTTGGCTCCCTCAATTGATCTTCATATAAACAATTTGGTTGCCATCCCCTTCAACTCCCCAACTTATTAATATCCTTTTGATATGAGGGTATTTTGAACTGAAAACAATACACCAGATATTTTTAATTAGATCATTGTATAGAGAGACTATCACTTTTATGTCTCACATTCATGTGTGTATGGTAGTACAATATCATTATCTTCATTGTAAAGATAAATAAAATATTCATAAACTGATATTAAATGAAGCTAAGTAAATCATCAACAGTGTCCCAGCAATAGAGGCAAGATTAGAACCCATACCCACTGATTGCAAGTTTTGCACTTATCCATGGTAATTCTGTTTTCTCTTTCATATGTAGAAGACAAAATTTGTACCACATGAGTATATTGAAAAATACTACAAGTAATATATTGATCATTCATACATGCTAAAAAGTTTTGCTTTTTTAAAGCAAGTAAACATAAGAAAATTCCCATCACACTTTATATAACATTATTATACATTTAGCAATATGTATAATTGGAAGTGGAGGAGATGCCTATCAATTGGGGAATGGCTGGACAAGTTGTGGTATATGAATTCAATGGAATACTATTGTGCTATAAGAAATGATGAGCAGGAGGAGTTCAGAGAAACCTGGAGGGTCTTGCGTGAGCTGATGATGAGTGAGATGAGCAGAACCAGAAGAACACTGTACACAGTATCATCAACATTGAGTGTTGATCTACTGTGATGGACTATATTCTTCTCACCAATGCAATGGTATAGAAGAGTTCCAGGGAACTCATGATAGAAGAGGATCTCCAAATCCAAGAAAAAAAAAAAAGAACTGTGGAGTATAGATGCTGAATGAACCATACTATTTCTTTTGTTTTTGGTGCTGTTGTTTTTTTTTTTTCTATTTTGAGGTTTTTCATCATTGCTCTGATTTTTTCTCTTATAACAGGACTAAGGCAGAAATAGGATTAATGTTATTGTGTTTATATATATGTATATAGATATATAGATATAACAGATTATAGATCAGATTACCTGCTGTCTAGGGGAGGGGGGAGGGAGGGGAGGGAGGGAGAAAAATCTGAAATTGTAAAGCTTGTATAAACAAAAGTTGAGAACTATCTTTACATGTAACGGAAAAAAATAAAATACCTTATATGTAAAACAAAAAAGCAACTGTTAAAATATTCATCTCAGTTACTTTTTCTGTAATGGCATAAAAGATGAATATGCTTGAGAACCAAAACACTCCAAATTAATTATTTACTTCAGCATAAGGTCAAGATTATCCCTTTAGTTTTAGACTATCTATCTATCTATCTATCTATCTATCTATCTATCTATCTATCTATCTATCTATCTATAGTAGGAAAAACAATTGACCAGGAAGTAGATCAAGGAGAGAAAATTTAATCATGTTATTGGACTGCATAAAATTTGTGATCAAAGAAACAGGTTAGACATCATATTTCAAGAAATTATTTTTACAACTGCCCCTATTTCCTAGAACATGATGGTAAAATATAATTTGAAAGAAATCTACCAAACACCTCAAAAAAGAAATTCCAAAATGAATGCTTCAAGGAATATTATGGCTAATTTCTAGAGCAACCGGATCAAAGAGAAAATACCTCAAAAAGTTCAAAAGAAATCATTCATATACCTTAAATGCATAGGAAGGATCACATGAGATTTAGCTACTACCATATTAAAGGAGTGGAAAGCTTTGGGTATGATATTCTGGAAGGCAAAGGAGCTAAGATTACAATCAAGAATAACGTAACCAGCAAAACTAAGTATAATTTTGGAGGGTGAAAATATATATTTAATGAAATAGAGGACTCTCAGTCAGTCATGATGAAAAGACCAGAGCTTAGAAGAAAATTTGACTTTCAAATACAAGACTCAAGAGAAACTTAAAAAGGTAATCATGAAAGAGAAATCATAGGGGACTCAATCAAGTTAATTCGTTTACATTTCTACATGGAAAGATGACAAAATAAATTTCTAAAATATTTATACATCATTAAGATAAGAAGGACTCTGTGTAGAAAGAAGGAACATGAATTAAATGAATTATAGGAAAAAATAGAAAGTAAAACTATAGTAGTGGGTGAGCTAAACTTTCCCTTCTCAAATATAAAAAAATCCAACCACAAAATAAAATTTAAAAAGAAGCTAAGGAGATGAATATAATTTTAGAAAATTGAGTTATCAAAGAACCCTGGAGAATATTGAATGGGGAAAAGAAAGAAAAAAAAAGAAAGCCCTTTTCAAAAATTTTCCCTTCTCCTGTACATGACACAGTCACAAAAATTGACCATATATCAGAGCATAGAAATCTCACAAATGCAGAAAATCAGAAATATTAGATGCACTCTTTTCAAACCATAATGTAATAAAAATCCCAATCAATAAAGGCCTGTGGAAGCAGAAATAAAAAAAAATTGGAATATAAATAATCTAATCCTCAAGGATGAGTGGGTCAAAGAACAAATCATAGAAACAATAATTTCATTAAAGAGAATGACAAGAACACAACATACCAAAACTGGTGGAATGCAGCTAAAGCAGTATTTAAAGGAAAATTTATATCTCTAAACACATACAGTAATAAAAGAAAGAAAAAACAAATCAATGAATTTGGGCATACAATGAAAAAACTAAAAAAGGAGCAAATAAAAATCTCAAATTAAAAAAAATGGCAATCCTGAAGATCAAAAGAAAGATTAATAAAATTGCAAATAAAAAGATCAGATAATAAATAAAAGTAGGAACTGGTTTTATGAAGAACAAGAAAACAATAAAATAGGCAAACCATTTATTAATTTGATTTAAAAAGGAAGGTGAAAACCAAATTGCTAGTATCAAATATGAAAAAGAGCATACCAATGAAGATAAACAATTAAAGCAATCATTAGAAGTTATTTTGTTAGTGGCAACTAGGTGGCACAGTGGATAAAGCACCAGCCATGGATTCAGGAGGGCCTGAGTTCAAATCTGACCTCAGACACTTGATGCTTACTAGCTGGGTGACCCTGGACAAGTCACTCAACCTCCATAGCCCCGCAAAAAAAAAAAAAAAAAGAAAAAAAAGAAGTTATTTTGTTCAATTACATGCCAGTAGAACTGATAATCTAAGTGAATTCCATGAATAATTACAAAAATATAAATTTCTCAGGCAAATAAAAGAAGAAAACATATCTTAAAAGGGTAGATCTTAGAAAAATAAACTGAATGAGTCACCAATGAACTAAGAAAAAAATGCTCAGTACCAGACTAATTTATAATTGAATTCTATTAAATATGTAAGGAAAAATGAATTGTGAAATTACATAAAATATATTAAAACTCTGTAAAGGAATAGTCCTACCAATTTCCTTTCATGGAACAGATATGATTTTCATACCAGAAAGAGTAAATGATGAGAAAGAAAAATATAGGCCAATTTCTATAATGAATATTGATACAAAAATTAAATAAAATACTAGAAAGAAGGTTGCAGCAATATATCACAAGCATTATTCACTATGACCAGGTGAGATTTATATCAGGAATGTAGGACTGGTTCGATATTAGGAAAAGTATAAGTACATTGAGCATGTCAATAACACGAACAACAAACATTATATGGTGAATGCAGTACCCATTCCTATTAAAAACAATAGAAAGCATAGGGGAAATGGAACCTTTCTTAAACTAATACTAGGTCCCTAAAACCAAGAGTCACTACTATCTGTAATAGGAGTAAACTAGAAGTCTTCCCAATAAGATTAGAGTGAAACAAGGACAACAATTATCACCAATGTTAGCTCCAACATTAAGACCATAGAAAGAACTTGAAGGCATACAAAGTTATTTAAAAAACGAACCTATCACTCTTTGCAGATGATAAAGTAATAGGGTGATATCATAAACACATAAGGAGAGAATGAAAAATTTTATCTTTTAGATTGAAAGACAAGGAGCAATTTATGATCAAAGAAGAAATAGAAGGAATCATGGGAAGTAAACAGGATAATTTTATTATATGAATATCAATACATATTAAAATATTAATACCATATTATAATATATATTTAATAATATATTGATATATAATGTCTATTTATAGCTATACATCTATCTATATCCACATCTACATCTATATCTATATAAACAAACCAAATGTAGCCAAAATTAGAAGGAAAGTAGGAGATTGGGGAGGTGGAGGGGAGTACAGCAATTTTCTACTAAAAAAAGCCTCATTTCTCAAATATATAAGAACCAAGCCAAATTTATAAAAACAAAATCCATTCCCCAACCAAGATAGTTTTCAGAAAAAAAATACGTTATCTATGGTTATATGAAGAAAATAGTCTAAATCAATATTGTTTTAAAATGTGAATTAAAAAACTCTGAGATACCAATCCACACCTATCAGAATGCATAACATTATAGAAAAAGAAAATGATAAATTTTCAAGGGAATATAGAAAAATGGGCACACTAATGCACTGTTGGTGGAGTTGTGAAGTAGTATAAACATTCTGGAGATAGATTTGAACTATGTAAAAGGAACTACAAAACTGTGTATATCCTGAACAATACCACTACTAGGTTTTTATCCTAGTTCAGAGAAAAGAGAAAATAATCTATACGTAGAAAAAATATTTATAGTAGATATTTTAGGTTGTACTGTATGATTGTGGTGTAATACTATTTTGTTGTAAGAAGTGATGGCCAGGATGATTTTGGAAAAGCCTTGGAAAGCTTATATGAACTCATGCAACATGAAATGAGCAGAAGCAGGAAAACACTGTACATAGGAATAGCAATATTGTATAGATTATCAAATGTGAAAGGCTCAGGTGTTCTGATCAAGATAATGATGTAAGATATGATAAAAAAAATACTACCTAAATCTGGAGTCAAATCTCATGAACTCTGGATGCAAACTGAAGTAGACTATTTTCACCTCGTGTTTCTTCACTTTTTTTGCTGCATGACTAATATAGAAATATTTTTTTTATAATTTCAGTTGTATTTTTATATATTGTTTGTTATTTTAGTGAGTGGAGGAGAAGTGGGAGGAAGGGAAATAATTTCAAATCAAAATGTTTAAAAATGAATGCTATGAATGAATAAATACATTAATGAATAGATAGATAGATAGATGGATGGATGGAGAGATAGAGAGATGATAGATAAGGGAAAAAAGAAAGTCTTTCCTCTTTGGGGATGGTCTCTTGCTAATATGACACTAAATCTTCAGCTAAATTTTCTAGTCTCAGTGTACCATGTTTATTGACATTATATAGAATCTATATGTACTTGAGCATATTGATTGCACATAACACTATCAGTTTTTTTAGACAATAAGTCTAGTCTTATGACACTGTATTTTAAGGACAAGGCAATATTATTTATAGATCCTTAACTTCTTATTCTGGGTCAAGTACATATAAAGCATTCAACAAATATCTGTTAATACTGCTCTGTGCAAAGAAAGAAACTATCTGGTACGTTTCATCTAAGTAACAATATTCTTTATTCAAGAACCCACACAACAAATCCTGCCTTCAATTTAGTTCCAGGGAATATATTGTTCTTTCCTTTTTAGAATAATTTGTGTACTTTCCCTTGTCAGGAAATGGTAATGATTCAATGAAATTTGTTTCTATTGTCTCCCCAAATAGTTATTATCCAATGTCTCATTGTAGGAAATTCTTCATCTCCAGTGCCTGGTTATTTCTACTTTGCCACCTTTAGATATTATTTCTGTTTTATGCCTAGTAATCTCTCTCATTTCAATTCAAAACAATGGGAATTTACATTCAATTTACCACATGACATTTTTCTTATCACTAGGAATATGAAGAAAGGTTATAAATATTTCCTGTCCTTAGAGAACTCCCAATGATGGAAAAAGGACAACAAAAACATGCAAATAACTACAGATATATGAGATAAAATAAAAGGTTGATTGGAGGAGAACTCAAAATGAAGGCACTAAGATTATGGTGGATATAAAGGACAGGTTTATTGGAGAAGCTGGGATTTTAGCCAATTCTTGAGGGAAGGCTAGTAACCCAAGAGGTAGCAACAGAGAGTTTGCTCCAGGTATTGGGTATAGTCAATGAAAGTTCAAGTAGTTGAGAAATAGAGTATTTTGTTACTGATTAGCAAGGAAGATAGTGTCACTGGATTGTTCTTAGAATACAGGGAGATGTTGCAGGTAAAAGCTGAAATAAGTGACCAAACCATGGTTTGAGCTTCTGAACATATTGATTTATCAAGCAACGATGGCCAATTGCACAAAAAATTGTGACTGAAGCTCCTCAGTTTAGGACTAGATACTGAATATAGGGGGAAGGGAAATACAGCAGGGAGGTTTTTTATGCATAATAAATGATTAATGAAATAAAGCCACTTAAATGAAAGAAAACCAGGCTACAAAATTGGTTAATCTTTACTTGGGGAAAACTAGTAAGAAAGATTTGGTGCTTTTCAAATTGGGAAGGGATGAGTTACCAGGGATAATTCCATGAAATTGGAAAAAAAGGTGTCCCACTCCCCATAAGTGTCTGTTCAGTCAAAGGAATATAGATATAATAAGTGATTGGTATGAGGCCAATTTTCAGATAACACATATGGATTTCTTGAGATGTATAATTATAAGAAAACTCTTTTGATATATCTTCAGATCTGACCTGGTTTCTAGTCAGCATAGCCTAGGTACTTAGTTAAGAGTTCCTAAGTAGCAGTTAGAGGTGGCTAAACTTCCCAGGTACACAAGGATAGGTTTAAAAAAATGAAATAAAATTTTCTCACAATTCTCATAATAAAATAAAGTTTTATCAAAAGAAATTGGATTAGAACTAAAATTGAATAAAAGATGAATTGAGTAACAAGTTGGAGTTAGTGTAGTTCACTTAATATCTATAACTACTCGCTGTTCTTCCTCAGAGGGGAAGAAAGTATGAGAAGAATAGATAGGTCTAAAGGGGCTAGGTTATAAAGGCCTTTAAAAATGAGAGGATTTGGGGGCAGCTAGGTGGCAAAGGCGATAAAGCACCAGCCCTGGATTCAGGAGTACTTGAGTTCAAATCCGGCCTCAGACCCTTGACACTTACTAGCTGTGTGACCTTGGACAAGTCACTTAACCCCCATTGCCCACCAAAAAAAAAAAATGAGAGGATGGTATGTTTGATCCTTGAAATTACAGAAACCCCCTGGAGTATATTGAATAATAATATACTCAGATCTGTGCTTTAAGTAGATCACTTTGGCAGCTGAGTAGAGGATGGATTTTAGAATGAGGTGAGACTTATGGAAGGAGATGAATCTGAAGGACATTTCAATTATACATTTGTAAGATGATGAGAGCCCAAAGCACCATGTTGGTTAAATCAGTGGGAAAATGGGGGCAAATACATAACTTCTACAGCATTTGGAATTAGATTGATCATGTGGGGTGAATGAGAGTAAAGGATAGATAATATATATGTTGTTAGCCTGCTTAACTGGGAGAATCATGATGCCTTCAGAAGTACCAGAAGTTTAGAAGAAGGGAGAGCTTGGGAGGAACAATGAGTTCAGTTTGGAAATGTTGATATGTGTATAGAAAGTAGAATTCAAAATGTCAATATTTAGTGGGATAGAATGGAGGTCAGGAAAGAAGTTATGTTAATTAAATAGATTTGAAAATTATCTAAATAGAGATGATAATTGAATCTATGGGAATTGCAGTGGATTATCAAATGAGATGAAGGAGAACAGAAATATAAGCCAAGAGTGAACCTTAAGGGAAAGATATCATCATTAAGTGTGACCTGGATAAAGAAGAGGCAAAGAAAACTGAGATGAAGCAGTGAGAAATGTGGGAGGAAAATCAGGAAATATCACTCTCATGAAAACCTAAAGAGATTGGAGTATCAAGGAGCAGTGGACAGTGACCAAGGCTAAAGAGAGATTTGATAAAATCTAAGGAAAGGTCATATCTGGCAAATAAGAGATCATTAGTAACTTTGGATAAAGCAGTTTCAATTGGATGACAAGATTAAAAATCATCTTGCAAAGTTTATGGAAGAGAATGAGAAGAGAGGAAATATAGTTAACAATCATAGGATGCTTCCTTAAGGATATTACCTATAAAAAGGGGGGAAGATGCATCGATAGCTAGCAGGAATGAATGGATCAAGTGATTTTTGCTTTGTTTTTCTTTAAAATTAAGGGAAATATGATCCATTGGTATATATTAGAGAATCACGTAGTAGACATATTTAACTATAAGTATTGTATAAATTCTTACGTGTTAAAAAAGAAAGAGTAAAAATAAGAAAATTAGAAATAAAATGGATAGGCTAGCTAAATGTGTTAGCATATATGAAATATCAAAAGAATGAAAAGCAGTCCTCAAATATATTACATCTCCCACTATCAGATTTATGATAAAGCATGGATATGTCATATAAGATGGGGAGGTATAGATAGGTTATCATCATAATGATATAAAGAATATCCATACTTGTAAGACCATTGAACATTGTATTTGTTCAAATTTTGATGTGCACTTGACTGATGTTCTTAGATCTAGGGAAAGCATAAATATTTAAAAATGCCAGTTTATGAGAAAAAGAAACTGCGGGGCACAAACATTGCAAGGCAAAGTAATTGATCTAGTAAACACATTTTTTTTCAAGTGTCCAAAAGCCAATTTTGCTCATAGTATCATATAATAATACGATAATAGATTTACATCTTTCAAGGATCTTGGAGGCTATTTAGGTCAACGTAATAATTTTTCAGGTGAAGAAATTGGAGTATAGTGTGTGTGGAACAAAAGATCAAGTGACAGAAAAAAGGATTGAACCCTCTCTGTTTTGGAAAGTAGGCATATTTTGTCTGAGTAAGATGTAGCCTACTCTTATACTCTAATGTAAATACTTCTGATCCCGGTATGATTTCATTTAATTTATAAATCTCATCTAAAGCAGCACTGTTCTTTCCAATAATTCTGATGAGCGTATTTTGATTTCTTTTGTTTTGTTTCAGTTTTAGTGTTAATGGGAAAGATAGGTTAAACAGAACAAAGAAACCTTTGACTTAAATGTGGAAAATCATGAAAAAATACTTAACCGCCATTATTTATCTACAACTCAGCCAAAAATTCAAAGAAATATCTTAGGGTATTGAAGTGAAACAAATTAATGAAAGTATTTGAGTGTAATTATGAAATCAAGAACTGATGGTAAAAAATAAGAATATATTTTATCTCTCAAAGTAACCCCCAATGGGTTGGGTGAAGAACATTATATCTAAATTGAGAAATACATATGTATGTCTGTGTGAGTTTAATAATTACACTTTTTTTTTTTTGGTGAGGCAATTGGGGTTAAGTGACTTGCCTAGGGTCACACAGCTAGTAAGTGTTAAGTGTCTGAGGCGGGATTTGAACTCAGGTATTCCTGACTCCAGGGCCGGTGCTCTATCTACTGTGCCACCTAGCTGCCCCTAATAATTACACTTCTAAGAGTGATTTCCACCACTGATGAGGCTTTAGGCAGGTTGTTTATTAGTATCATGAGACAATTTACATTGCAAAATTTATAATGATTTAATACAAACTTTTTTTTATATATAAATATAATAAGTCTGGCTAAGCTACCCAGTGAGGACCAGGGGAAATGTTGCTAATTAGTTAAATATCTACAAACTGATTGGAAGTCTCTCCAAAATTATGTAAAAATGCATACTATATGTGAAAACTATGTCATTTGAGAAGACAGTGAGGAGTCCCTGATTTTAAATATGTATAATTTTGGATTGTAGAGTGGTATATTTTCATTTTCTGTTAAGAGATGACTTGCCTTACTCTTTTCTCATTTCTACCTTTTCTAGTAATTTTCAACAGCAGAATATTATCTCCATCTGCCCTATAAAAACAGACAACTGTCCATGGGCAAAAGAAAATTATAATTGGTTTTTTTAAATGATTTTTCTTCTTATGCATTTGAAATTCTTGCTAGTCTGTCTAAAAATCTGACAAGTGGTCACCAATAAATTATAAGCTTTAGCAAGTGTATTTAATTGTTTTAGTATTTATTAAAGAGCATTAGGATCAGAGAGAAAGGTAAAAAATCTAACTATTTCAAAGAGACCGCATCATCAGACCTGGAATGGCAATGTCAGGTACCAAAAGAGGAAAAAGCCCTCTCTCAGCCTCCACTTCCTACTTCATGTCCTCCTCCCAGAAATGGGAGGATCCTCAAGTTGATTGGCTGGTAGCATTGATAGACAGTACCCACAAGCAAACATCACTTCCTGATGTCAAGGACCTTGACCACATAGCTTGGCCTCAGACACCTTCTCCTCATGGCGGAGCTTTCCTACAGTAGCTCAGCAGCAGGTGGCATCATTCCAATTGTTACACCTTCTTCCCCTTCTCCAATAAGAGAGTTGTCCATTAGCCAAATTCAAACTTCCTACATATCCTTGGGTACTGCAGCTACTCATGTATTCATAAGAAATAAATGTTCTTGTCAGATTCTTGTTGAACAGGTCCTGTCGAAATAAAGTCAATGTATCATTAATAAAAATTGGTCGATAACAGTCAATGCCTACTAAAGGGAGAAAAACAATTAGGTCTCAATTGATAACATTTTTGCTGATTGTAAACCAGGAGTGAAGAATTTTTCTTGTACTTGAACACCCCAAATGATAGCTTAATGTGTCTCTAATAAAGTCCAGATGTCAGTCAAATGATAATTTTGTACTCTTACTTTCTTTAGACATATATAGTTTGTCTTTTTCTGGAGGGGGAGGATGCCTACATATTCAGCACAGATACTAGGCTGGCAACACCATCCTTATCATTAGTAAGAAAAATGTGTGGAAATTAAATGTTACTGTGCAAGCAATGGAAAATAAGGTGCTACTTATTGCATTTTACCCCTTTCTGCTTATCTTCTCTTAACAGATAGAAATAACAGTTATATTAATAAATCTTTTGGTAGAAAGAAGTTTATTAAAGAATGAGGAGGGAAAGAAAAACAAAATTGTTGTAACAAATGTATATATATATATATATATATATATATATATATATGATTAAATATAATGTTGAGTTATAAAAATTGTTTTAATTATGTTTGTTTCACTATCAGTTCATACATCTCACCAGATATTCTCTGAAACTGTCCCTTTTGTCATTTCATATGACACAATAATTTCTCTCTAGTAGGTACTTCTGACTCATTCTCCTAAGACCTGGTTGATTGTGTTTAGCCCTTTATGGCTCTGGGGCATACTATGAGACATTTAATACGTGTTTCTTCTCAAAGGAAATTAGTTGAGGAGGCTAAGCCATGAGGAGAGAAGAAAGACAGTGACTCACCTGAACTTTCCCCAGTATCTCACCAAATACCTTCAAATAATTCAATAAGACAATTTCTGGATAAGCAGAACCCACAAAAAGGAATGCCAAAATACTTTTATGGCCAAAGAAAACTTAGAAGATCAGCAGGAAAGGTCAGTGAAGGTGAGAGTGAAGCACAGTCCAACACAATCTGCACCAGCACAGAACCAGCCCCAGTAAACTCGGAGGAGGTCTGAGGAGTCACTGATTCAGCAGCAGCAACAGCAGCAACAGCACCAGCAGGACCAACAGTAGCACCAATACCAGCACCTGCTTACGGAATTCAGTCCACAGAGAGTAAGGGGTCAAACAATTGGCAAGAAGATTTACAGAGGTCTTTTTGCTAGCACTGAGGCAGGAATCTGTTGTTTTGCCCATACTTGGATCAAGGTCCCAGTCCTGGGTGGCATTTACAGAATTGGGAGGAGAACTAGCACACTAGAGCTTGCAGCCATGGTAGAGCATGAAGCTCCTCATAGATTCCAGGCAGAAAAGTAGTCTTGTGGTTGCCTGCAGATGTGGTAACAATTATTTGTGGTAAAAATTATTGGAACTTAGCACAAACCAAAGGAGTGTAAAACATGCCTCTCCTTAAATAGTACCACCTGGCACCCCATGAAACCTGGGACAGTGTGTCCTGAAAGCAGGGCCCCATGTTAAGAAGGAGTGAAAAGTTAGGAAATATACTGGCAAAATGAGAAGACAGAAAAAAATATGAGGACCTCAGAAAGATTTTTTTTTTTGGTGACAAGGAAGAACAAAATACACCTTCAGAAGGAGATAAAAAGTCAAAACTCTAAATCCAAAGCTTCCAAGAAAAATATTATTTGGTCTCAGACCATGGAAGCACTCAAAAAGGACTTTGAAGATAAGGTATGAGAGGTATAGGGAAAAAAAGGAAAAAGAAATGAGAGTGATGCAGGAGGGAGGGTTATGCAAAATAATAATAATAATAATAACTTCAACAGTTTGAAAAGCCAAATGGAAAAAGAAATAAAAAGCTCTGTGAAGAAAATAATTGTTTAAGAATTAGGATTGAGCAAATGGACGCTATTGATTTTATGAGGAATCAAGACACAATAAAGCAAAATCAATAGAATGAAAAAAAATAGAGGGCATTGTGAAATAACTCCTTGGAAAAACAACTGATAAAAAAAGAGCTTAGTCATCAGCTTCCAAAAAATTGTCAGGGAAATTTGCACTTATGTTTAAGAAACAGAAGGTAAAATAGAAATTGAAAGAATCCACCAATCACCTCTTGAAAGAGATCCCCAAATGAATACCTCCAGGAATATTATAGCCAAATTCCACAATTCCCAGGTCAAGAAGAAAATATTTGAAGCAGCCAGAAAGAAACAAATCAAATATTGTGGAGGCACAGTCAGGATAACACAAGATCTAGCAGCTTCTACAGTAAAGGATTTGATAGATTGGAATATGATATTCCAGAGGGCAAAGGAATTGGGATCACAACCAAGAATCACCTACCCAGAAAAAACTAACTATAATCTTTCTGGGGGAAAAATGGGACTTCAATGAGAAGAGGACTTTCAGGCATTAGTGATGAAAAGACCTTAACTGAATAGAAAATTTGACTTTCAAATACAAGACCCTAGAAAAACATAAAAAGGTAAACAGGAAAAATAAATCATGAGGGTTTTTAAAAGGTTAAACTGTTTACATTCCTACATGGGAAGATGATACATCTAACTCATAAGAGGATTCTCAGTATTAGGGCAGATGATAGGAATAAATTTAGACAGAGGGCACAGGTGGGAATTGATTATGAAGGGATGATATCTGTAAAGCATTTATTTTTTGTTAATCTTTTTTGTTTTGTTTTGTTTTGTTTGTTTTTTGTTTTTTTGTGGAGTGGTCAGGGTTGAATTGCATGATTGGGGTCACAAGGGTTGGTCAGTATCTGGTGTCTGAGGCCAGATTTGGGCTTGGGTCCTCCTGAATGTAGATCGGCTGCTTTTTCCACTGTGTCCTCTTCATGCCCCATGATGACATATTTAAGGTAAAGTTGAGGGGGCAGAGGAATGCACCAAGGGAGAGGAAATGGGAGAGGTAGAATTTGGTAAAATCTCACATGAAAGAAGCAGTAAAGGGTTTATAGAGTGGAGGAATTATGGGGAAGGAGTGGGGAAATGAATGAGCATTACAAGCAACAGAATTAACTAAAAGACATTAATCTCATCAGAGTTGCCTCAAGGAGGAATAACATCCACATTCAATTGGGTTAAGTAATCAATCCAACCCTACAGGAAAGTAAGAGGTGGAAGGAGATAAGGAGGGGGTGTGTGTGGAAGAAGGGAGGGCAGAGTTGGGGAGGGGGCAGTCAGAAGCAAAACACTTTTGAGGAGGGACAGTAAAAGAAGATAGAAAATAAAGTTAGTATCAGGGGAAAGGAATAGGATGGAGGGAAATAGTTAACAATAGAAATTGTGAAAAAAATGTTTGAAACAGAGGCAAGAGTAATTTAAGATGATGATGATAATGATGACTGATGCTGATGCTGATGGATTGATAGTTTGATGATGATTGGAGGAAGATGAGGATAGATTGATGAGGACTGATTGATGATGATGAGAATTGAATGAAGATGAGGATTGATTGACAATGATGAAGACTGACTGAGGATAATGATGAGGATTGATGGATGATGCTTGATTGATGATGATGGCAAAATGTATCATACTTATTTTTCTTGGCTATTGTGAAGAAATTTCTTTGTCAAGTTCAAGGTATCTATTACTGTTGTTGCAATAATCAACCTTATGGGTTCATTGTAAGGAAATGTTTCTTTAAAGTACTATATGAATGTAGTTTACAATGAAAAAAAAAATTAGCAGGATACTATCAGAAAGACCTGGAGGGACATCCATGAGCTGAAGCAAAGTGAATTCTACTGTATACAAAATAACAGTAATATTGTGAAATGTTCTGCTGTGAAGGACTTGGTTATTTGCAGCAATGCAATGATCCAAGACAATTATGAAAGTCTTAATGAAAAATGCAATCTATCTACAGAGAGAGAACTGATGGTATTTGAATAAAGATTGAAGCATAATGATTTTTGTTGGTTACTTTATAGGAAACAAAAATAATGATGAGCAGTATGCTATCAGAAAAACCTGGAAAAACCAATATTAATTGATGAAAGAGTGAAATGTACTGTATACAAATTAACAACAATAGTGTAAGATGATCTGCTGTTAATGACTTGGTTATTTTCAGCAATGTGAAGATCCACAATAACTCTGAAAGACTTATGAAAATTATAATCCATCTACAGAGAAGGAACTGATGGTATCTGAAAACAGATTGAAGCATAAAAAAATGATGATCAGAATGCTCTCAGAAAAACCTAGAAAGACTTTTACATGAGAGGGGGGATTGAGCCAAGATAGCAGAGGAAAAACAGTGACTTCCCTGACTTCTCCCCAAAACCCCTCCAAATACCTTCAAATAATGCCATAGAAAAAATATTGGAGCAGCAGAACCCAAAAAAGGACAGGCTGAAATAGTTTTCCAGCCAAAGACAGCTTAGAGGGTCAGCAGGAAAGGTCTGTATTTTTGGGGGGGGGGAGGGGGGTTGGAGTATGCTGAGCAGACCCAGTCCCAGTCCCAGGGAACCAGGCCTTGTGAAACTTTGATTCAACTAAGGCAACAGATGCTTCTGGAACTCAGCCTGCAGACAGAGAGTGGAGCTCAGCATGAAGTGCGGGCCCAGCCAGGAACAGAAAAATGCTTCCAAGGCCTCCGTCTTAAGTGCCAGCAGCTTCTTATGAGGCTCAGCTCTCGGACCTGTGAGGGGGCTCAAAGGTTGTCTCGGGTGAAGTGGCTGTGGCTTCTGCTGGAGTTGGAGTGAAGCACCCAGGTTCTGATCTAGTCAGGAGACTCTAGTGGTGGTGGTCCAGTGGTGGAGCTGCAGAGGCACACTAAGCTTCTGAATATAGAGAATCAGATTTCAATCAGACATCTGCTTCCTGTTTGAGATGAGTAGTCAAGGAAAGCAGCAGACTATAGAAAGCTTTTTTGGGGGGGAAAGTAGACCAGAATACACCCTCAGAAGAAGATAATAACAAAGTCAAAGTTCCAACATCCAAAACATCCAGAAAAATATGAATTGGTCTCAGGCCATGGAAGTGGTCAAAAGGGACTTTAAAGAGAAAGTAGGAGAGATAGAAGGAAGATTTAGAGAGATGTAGGAATGAAAGGAAAGAGAAATGAGAGTGATGCAGGAGAGTTATGAGAAAAAAGTCAACAGCTTGAAAAGCTAAATGGGAAAGGAGACGAAGCCTCTCTGAAAAAAAAATAATCGCCTAAGAATTGGGAATAAATGGAAGCTAGTGACTTTATGAGAGACCAAGACACAATAAAACAAATCCAAATGAATGAAAAAATAGAGGGCAATGTGAAATATCACCTTGGGAAAACAGCTGATCTGGAAAATGGATTCAGGAGAGATAATTTGAAAATCATTGGACTACCTGAAAACCATGAACAAAATAAGATTCTAGACATCTTCTTCCAAGAAACTGTCAGGAAAACTTGTGCTGATATTCTAGAAGCAGAAGGTAAAATAGAAATTGAAAGAATCCACTAATCACCTGCTGAAAGAGATACCAAAAGGAAAAATTCAAGGAATATTCCAGCCAAATTCCAGAGCACCCAGGTCAAGGAGAAAATATTGCAAGCATTTAGAAAAAAGGAATTCAAACATGTGGAGCTACCGTAAGGATAACACAAGATCTAGCAGCATCTACATTAAAGGACTGGAGGGCATGGGATATGATATTTTTGAGGGCAAAGAAACTGGATCTATAGAAAAACCATCAACAGAGGAAGAACTGATGGTATCTGAATACACATTGAAGTATAATTTTAATTGTTAACTCATCTTTCTAAAGTTATTTTATCTATTTTTTTCACAACCGAACTAATGTGAAGATGTTTTGCATAACTGTACATATATGACTTATATTGAATTGCTTTATTTCATAGGGAGGGTTGAGGAGGGTGGGAGGGAGGAATAAAATTTAGAACACAAATTTTAAAAAAATCAATGTGAAAAATTTTATTTTACATGTAATGGGGAAATTCTAAATAAAAAAGACTTACATGAGCTGATTCAAAGTGAAATATACTGTGTCCAAAGTCACAGCAATATTGTGGGATGATGTAATGTTATTAGTTAAATTCCCACTGGCTATGTTTCCCAAACTATTAGTCCCATCTAACCATTTAATATAAATTAGCTCTTTTTATGTGATATTTATTTAGAAGATACAGTAAAAACAAAATTTCAAACATCCCTTACCGGCACCACCACCACCACATCCCCTATTGCTACTCCTAGGTTTCTGCTTATTATTAGTCCTACCAATGTAACATCCACAGCCAGAATTGCTGCTCGATGATTAACTAACTCAAATAATGGATTTTCTTTCACTTCTTTTTTTCTAGGCATTCATGCTAGCATTATCTCAACTCAGATCCTGAAATGTCAGCATTCTTGTATTCTCATTCTCCTGACCTTTAAAATTCTTAAGATTAGAGTCTCTAATTGCTTCACCCAAAATAGAAAAGAATAGATGCAGCTGAGGCAACAGACTAAGGCCTTTTTCAGAGTTGCACATAACAGCCGCCGAAAGGAAAAATCTAAAAATTAACTCTGTCTAATATTGTTATGCATAGGACTTAGAAGCCCTAAATTACATATATGTTTTGTTTGGTAAAGTCCAGGGCTATCAGTGGGGGCTAAGGATAAGATCCATGACAGTCTTTGTTGCATAGTGAGTGCTTTTCATTTACCTTCTACTGTGAGTTAAAATTTTGTTTTCTTTCAAAGTAATTGAAAGTATATGCCATGGAATTTTGGTTTCTTTGGATTCTTTACTCCTTTATATAGAAGTTTTTTTGGGGGGGGCAAGGCAATTGGGAGTAAATGATTTGCCCATGGTCATACAGCTAGTAAGTGTCGAGTGTCTGAGGTTGGATTTGAACTCAGGCCCTCCTGAATCCAGGGCTGCTGCTTTAACCACTGCACCACCTAGCTGCCCCTATAGAAGATAATTTGTGTATGGGGACTGAATAAGGCAAGAGAAAACAATTCTCAGCCAGGTGTGGCAAAGAAAGTAGTTTAGGGAATGGCCAAGAAGATTATGAAAAATCCAAGTAGTTTAAAGACATCAAAATTTGAATGGTCAGAAAATTTCTGAAATTTGAACAGATGGGAAATAGAAAGGATGATAGCAGTAATACTAATGAATTTGTTCCTTAAGGCTAGAAGTTGCAGTGTTTTGAATTAAACTAACTCTCAATAGATTTAGGTAGGAAATTCCCCATCCAATGTTATTGTTATGGAATATGATCTATTTGTCTGTTCTAGTTATAACTCTAGCAAAATGATGTTCCAATAGTCCCTTAAGTTTAATTTATGAATATATGCAGGGCAGCTAGGTGGCACAATGGATAGAGCACCGGGCATGGAGTCAGGAGTACCTGAGTTTAAATCTGGCCTCAGACACTTAACACTTACTAGCTGTGTGACCCTGGGCAAGTCACTTAATCACAATTGCCCTGCAAAATAAATAAATAAATATATGCAAGATATAAAGAACAGAAAGGGTTCAATGGCTTTATATCAGGTGAAATGATGTGCTTAATTAGTACTTCATCTGTAGATCTGGGTTTTTTAGATTAGAAACTTACTATCTAGAAGGAGATAAACAAATACAATATAACTGTCAATTTTTGAGTAATTGAATAATTCTCAGTTTAAAAGGTTTGATACATATGTGTGTCTATGTACACATGCATATGTGTTTATATGTTCACATACATATATACCTATATATACAACCATATATTTGTAAAACATTTGAAATATCTGAACTTAAATGATTAAAATATGTATCAAATATTACATTTCTTTATACAAAATATTTATAAATATTTGTTTATAATGAGAGCATTATATTTATGTACGGCTTGACAGAGTCCTCAAAAATTATTGTCTAAAGCTTGCCAGAGGAGCCAGAATTAACAAATGTGTAGCAGCAATACATCATGATATACTCATTATCTTTTCTGACTTCTTGAAGTGTCATACCATTAAGTTCACATAACTCGCCCATTTCCAGAAGCATTATGGAAAACTGGAAACATGTCAATGACTGTATGCGTGGAAGGAATTACATTAGCAAATTCAGTAAAGAAGTCCTTAGATGTAGCTTATTTATGAACTTAAGAAACAAATCAGAAGGTTATTCTTTCAAATTTCCAGGCACCAGCCAATTTAAAATAATTTTGTCTCTGAAAGGATTATGATCTCAAAAAAAATAAAATTAAGACCTTGATCCCCCCCACTTCCATGGAAATGAGGGTTAAGTGACTTGCCCAGGATCACACAACTAGTAAGTGTCAAGTGTCTGAGGCTGGATTTGAATTCTGGTCCTCCTGAATCCAGTGCCAATGCTTTATCCACTGTGCCACATAACTGCCCAAACCAAACGTTTAAACGTTTTCTTAACAATAATATTCAGGCTAAATGGGTGCAATCTATACCCATTTCAGTCATGCTTTCATTAAAGAAAAGTTCTTGTACAAACAGAATCCCCAAATTTCATCCTTTATTAAAAATAATAATTGTGACAGGAACACAGAGGAAACATAGAGACAAATACATAGATCTACAAACACATACACACAGCAAAGGAGATTAATTGTGGTACAAAATAACTAAGATTTTTTTTCTTGTACTTGAAATGAGTACAATTAGTTTTTCAACAATTTAACTCAATTCTTTCCCCCACCCTAGTCCCAGATATCTTTTTTTTTTTTTTTGAGTGAGGCAATTGGGGTTAAGTGACTTGCCCAGGGTCACACAGCTCGTAAGTGTCAAGTGTCTGAGGCTGGATTTGAACTCAGGTCCTCCTGACTCCAGGGCCAGTGCTTCTATCTACTGAGTCACCTAGCTGCCCCTGGTCCCAGACCTCTTGATCAATTTTAGGTTTTATCAAGCACCTTGGGTTTTGTTTTTTTTTTTGCCTGATAGAGGATTATTGGGTCAAGGTTTTGATTAAAGTTACCAGTTTCCCATGTTTAATTCCCTTCCTTTTCTCATCACTTTACCTAAAGGAACATGGAATGAAAGACCCTTTACAGTTCCCTTCCTAAAATCATTTAAGGCCTTTGATAGAGTCATTATATTTCTATTTTTGTATTTTTCATATATAGGCAAAATAATATCTGAAGGCAGCCATTTGAAATACTTCTTCTTGAATGTTATTTTTATATTCTGATTTGTCTTCCATCAATACTCTGTAGAATAGTAGAACATTAGTAAATTTAATTCAATCATGTACACACACACACACACACTCACAGATGCCTTATGTAAAGTTTGGAATGACGTCACCTGCTGGAGACTTACTGTAGAAAAGCTCCGCCATGAGGTGAAGGTCTCTGAAGGCAAGACCATGTGTCTTCTCTTGGGCATTGGGAAGTGATGTTAGCTTGTGGGAAGGGGAAGGGGGAGGCTGGCGTTCTGACTCATTCTCTTTCCTGTGGACTCTGGCAGAGAGCGGAGAGAGAAATGCGCACTCCCTTTAATAGATAGATGAATGTAGGCCTTTCTCTCTCTCTTTACCAAATTCTTATTCTCCTTAATAAATGCTTAAAAGCCTAACTCTTGCTAAAGCTTATAATTCATCAGTGACCACTCATTAGATATTTTAGACAGCCTAGATAGAATTTTAGCCTTAATGCTTACTGTAACTTCTCTAATTCCTCTATTTTTTATCATCCAATGTGCACACTTAGGAAATTTCATATTTCCCCAAGAGAGTGGCAACTATACTACAACAATCTCCCTTTCAGATTCCTGTTTTGGGGAATGTACTACTACTACTGTATACTACAGCTTCTGATTGTTTGTTGACATATATCCTTTTTAAGACATCAACCAAAATGATATTATTTAATCTTAAAAAGAAATATTTGCTAAAGAGAAGACAAAACAGGAATCATTAAAATATAACATTCTCCAGGTACACCTGAGTTTCATGTTCTTACTAATGCATATGGTGTCAATGGGGAAGAATGGGCACACATTTATACAACCATAATAAGGAGATATATGAAGAAGGAAAATGTGCTCCTTGTCAACACATAACTCTGGAGTGTAGACCTAGGATTCCTGTATTCACATCAGGAACAGTTTATATGCCAATTTGCTGTTTGTAAAACTGTTCCACGTTTGGTAGTCTTTAGCCTCGTGCTTGTTGAAGCCACATATCAGATGTCTACTAATCGTGGCCACTTCTAGTTTATATTTCTATTTTTCCTCCTGCATGGGATTTTAACTTTGTTGGCTGATCTTCTGTTGGTACCAAAAATAAGTTCTTACAACAAAACAGAAACCCGAATCCTGAGATCAGTAAAGGTTTTCTAGGTCTTCTCCCTTGGTTGTGCCATGAGGGACGTCTGTGTTCAGAAGTTATGCAGCTGATATTTTTTTTGGTGGGGCAATGAAGGTTAAGTGACTTACCCAGGGTCACACAGCTAGTAAGTGTCAAGTGTCTGAGGCTGGATTTGAACTCAGGTCCTCCTGAATACAAGGCTGGTGCTTTATCCACTGTGCCACCTAGCTGCCCCTGGGTAGTCTCTTCTTTTTTCCTTTCCTTTTCTTTTTTTTTTGCGAGGCAATTGGAGTTAAGTGACTTGCCCAGGGTCACACAGCTAGTAAGTGTCAAGTGTCTGAGGCTAGATTTGAACTCAGGTACTTCTGAATCCAGTATTGGTGCTCTATCCACTGCACCACCTAGCTGCCCCAATTTTCATTTATTATTATATTTTTTCTTCTCTTGGTCAATTCCCCTATGTGTCAGATAATGCTTCCTGGCAACAGCAGGAGTACAATCTCTTAGTTATTACTATTATTGAGCCCTGAGCTTTTTTGTTGATCCCAACTATGAAGATTCCTCGCATACCTATCTCTGAAGTCTCTTAGTTACTTAGAATCTAGTTTGAGCCAAATGAACTCTTCCAAAGCAAAATCATTTGTGTGTCATGTTCAGAAAACAAAATATAAAATTGGGCCAGCTAAGACAAATTTATGCAGTTTTTCCATAGTCAACAAATTAGATTCTGGGAATGATTGTACTTGGGCATTCTTTTCTTTGAGTATCTTTTCTCTATGGATAGTTTTATCAGTGTTTCTCTCATATCTGTTGTAGTTTCTAAGCCTTTGCATGAATAAAATTTTGCTAATAAGAGAAGGATTTCGCTATACATATACAATGTTGAATTTGGACTACATAATCTCTAAGCATTCATCTCACAGTGCCTTTCTGTGATTCTGTGAGAACAGAATTGCTATATGCATATAGTTTAAATAAAAATGACTGACTTTATGGCCTCACATAAATTCAGATTACAGTTTCGTATTATTAATGTTTTTTCACTAAGCAATCACAAAGTGTGTTTTCACTTCCTGTACTTTTTTCCCCTTTAGGACCTATTTCTCCTTACTCTTTTATAGTCTGATATATTCTATGACCCATCCTTACTTTTCTGTCTTCCAATCCTTAGGGAAAAGATAAACAATCATTTGGATTTATTTTTCAATATTGAGCAAGGAGAGTTGTGTAGGGGACCAACATAAAGAGTTGCCCATGTGCTACGATTTAAAGATGTACTAAGTCAATTTTTTTACCACCCCCCGCAACACCATAGTCCCTAAATGTGGATCTTTATACCGGTGCTACAGTGATAGAAATTATATAACCTTTGATTTTTTTAGTTTAAAATATAATTTGCAAACATTAAGGTATCTTCTTTTAAAATAGAGATAATTCCTGTAGTAATACATTAACATTTTATAACGTAATTATGAATTGTTGAATTAGTTTACCAAGAACTTTAATTCTTGACTATTAGATGTTAAACTAATAAAGATGAATGGGAATAATGGATATTTTAATCTTATTTTATGGAAGATACCTCAAAAATATAGACATAATTAAAGTATTGTCATGATTTCAATGAAGCTTCTAAGCACAGCATATGAAGGAAATGCCATCAAGTGCTACATGGACAGGGAAAATGGAGATCAGAAAACTATGAGTGTAAAGTGTGAGTAAGTAATTATTTTAATAATGATTGGTCTGCAAATAACAAGGAATTTTAGAACTGAATTGGACCTTAAAGATCACTAAACTTCTTTAGTCTCACTGCTGAGACAACTGAATTCCAACAGGCTGAAGTAGCTTAACCCAGTCCTGGGAAATTAATTAATGGTAGAATTAGAGCTCAAAACTATGAAACTTTACCCACAATTCAGTGATTTTCCTATTACTGAGGTTATTGGCTTAGGATAAGTGAAGAAGGGGAAGGGTTGGAAGACATTTTTCTCATTCTATATATAGGCTGTTTACCCTACATTCCTCCACCTTTACAATTATACTCTTAATCAATTAAAACACATTTTTTGCTATTATACCACATTCCTTTATCCAGTTCATGTCCACTTTCCTAAGTAATCTAAAACAAATATTGCTGCTTTCACCTATGAAAATATGCATCTAATGTTCACTGCAATTATCACAAATAGGTTATTGAAAAAATCTTGGGGGAAAATCTCTTCCTGTATTAGTCTGCAGGTATTATGGCTGAACAGTCCCATTCAAATCAGCAAATATTCATGGAGCATAAGAAAATCAATTTAAAAGTACTTATTCACTTGGACTTTGGGTCCACTAACTTTTTAAAAAGACTTCCTATTAGTTAAAAGTTCTTATTTTTAAAGATTGAAAGATGATAAATAACACAGGATCTGCCCTAAAGGAAGTTACAATTTATGAGATATATAAGACAGTCCCTAAATAAACAAAAGTCAATTAAGAAACTTGTTGAGTACAGGAGAAAGTTGAATAAGAGATTCTTAGTGCATATGGTTCAGGATAGAATGATTGAAAGAATAAATGGAGGGTGGAAAATCAGAAAAGACATTCATGAAGACGTAACACTTCAGGTGACTCTGGAAAGTAGAAGATTCTATTAATGGTCAGACACAGAAAGAGAACAACTCTTCCCCAATAAGGAGGTGGTATACACTGATGACCTAAAGAGAGTCATAGCACACTCTTTTTAGGGAAAGGGAAGTACTAAAATTTGGCTTTAGTATAAATCTTGAAAAAGTGAGTTGCATAGAATACAGTCTTTTTTATTTAATAAAATATTTTATTTATTTTTTCCTGTTACAGGTAAAGATAGTTCTCAACTTTTGTTCATACAAGCTTTCCAATTTCAGATTTTTCTCCCTTGCTCCCCTCCCTCCCCCCTCCCTTGGACAGCAGGTAATCTGATATAGGTTTATATATATAAACATTAAACATATTTCTGCATTAGTCATGTTATAAGAGAAAAATCAGACCCATGAAGAAAAACCTCAAAATAGAAAAACAACAACAGCACTAAAAACAAAAGAAATAGTATGATTCATTCAGCATCTATACTCCACAGTTCTTTTTTTTTTTTCCCTGGATTTGGAGATCCTCTTCTGTCATGAGTTCCCTGGAACTCTTCTGTACCATTGCATTGGTGAGAAGAATATAGTCCATCACAGTAGATCAAAACACAATGTTGATGATACAGTGTACAATGTTCTTCTGGTTCTGCTCATCTCACTCTTCATCAGCCCACGCAAGACCCTCCAGGTTTCTCTGAACTCCTCCTGCTCATCATTTCTTATAGCACAATAGTATTCCATTGTATTCATATACCAAAGCTTGTCCAGCCATTCCCCAATTGATGGGCATCCCCTCAACTTCCAATTCCTTGACACCACATAAAGAGCAGCTATAAATTTTTTGTACATGTGGGTCCTTTTCCCCTTTCATGGAATACAGTCTTAAAAATAAGAATAAAATAGATGATATGGGTCAAAATACAGACTAAGGAGTTTGGATTTTATTTAGTAGGCAATAGAGTACTGCTAAAGATGTTTTAGCATTAGGATAACATTACCCTAGAAGCTGTGTAGATAGACTAGAGAGGAAAATAAACTGGAATTAGTAGAACCAATTAGGAAATAATAATAGTTCAGGAAAGAAATGATGGGAACAAGAGCTACAAAATAAAGATGTATATGAAGGATATATCTTAATTGCTGTACACATTTTTAAATGGATTAGAAGCCTAGGTGAACAAGATAGTCCTGAGGAAGAAAAGGGGCTCAGAAATATGTATATGAAGTCTAATTAAATATCAAACTAAACTTCAAACTTCCTTTATAGTAAAGATTATCATATTTCTTTTCAAAATTGCTCTTTTTTCCATTTTTGATATTATCATAATTCCAGTCACTTGAATTTTCATTCTCAGCATCATTCTGGCCTCTCTCAATAACCAACCACTGAATCTATTGGATCACTACCCCAGTTCAGGGGCTCATAGTTTCTTGTCTCATATATTACAACACTCTCATAAATGGACTCCTTGTTACCAGTTTCTTCCTCCTTCAATAACTTCCAAAGTTAATTTTCCTAAATCTCAAGCCAGACTTCCTTGCTTTGTGTAAGCTATGCCCCTTGCCTAGAATATACTCCTTCATCAGTTTTTCTTTTAGGTTTATACTCATTCATGGACCATCTTACTTGCCATTTCCTATAAGAATCCCCTTGTGAATTTTTACAAATCAATAGTTATGAGATTTCTGTCCTGTCTCACATCATCTTTTGTCTAATTATCTATACACATATTAAACTAAGAAGTACAATGCCAATACTTTGAGTGCATTTTTTTGTTTGTTTTTGGACTTTTATTCCCAGAACCTAGCCCAAATTCTTACACACACAGTGGGAAATCTTTTAAAATGCTTGTTAAATTAGCATATCTATAATAAAGATGGGTACATTAGAAAAATTAAGAATTGAATGCAGGACTAGAAACATTGCTATGGGAGTTATATATAGAAACTAATTGAAAGGTATGAGATTTTCAAGGTAAAATATATGGAGAGAGGATATTGGGATTGAGAATTTCATTTTCAAAGATGTACACACTTAGAAGACAGGCAGATGAAGATGCTTTTATAAGAAAAAAGGGAAGACAAAATATTAAAATATTAAAAAGGAGTTGGTGGCCATTTTGGTACTTCTCTGTTTTATGTATTTGTATATTAAAAAGTCAACATAGTTGACTAAATACTTAAAGACAGAATAAGCTAACTTATGATCTTGTAGATTTCAAAAGGAAAGAAGAGTCAGAGATCCATAAACTAGATTAAGAAGGAGAGACTACTAGAGTTAATAGAAGCAGTGTCTAAGTCCATTAGCGAGCCAGTTTTGAAAGATGATCTGCTTGACTTGGCCTAGCAGTGATTCAATCGATTCACCAGCTGAAACATGCATGCTACAAAAAAGAAGCTGCATATGTCAGATATGTTATGAAGTGAACTTAATAGGATTCCTGTGAAGGGAGAAAAAAATTTCCAGCACTAGGAGATGCCCATTGTCTAAACATGTTCTCTTTCTGTGTGTCAGTACCTTTGTGATTCATGTTTAAACCTTTTCTTCCAAGGAATTTTGTATAGGTTCAGGAGGGGTAGTGTACTTAGCTTTGGTGGTGGGGGTGATGTTTGATACCACTTTTAAATTTAATTTAATTTTTTTTGGTGAGGCAATAGGGATTAAGTGACTTGCCCGGGGTCACACAGGTAGTAAATTCCAAGTGTCTGAGACCAGATTTGAACTCAGGTCCTCCTGACTCCAGAGCAGGTGCTTTATTCACTAAGCCACTTAGCTTCCAAGATACCACTTTCAATTTAAGTCCTATCTTCCCAGATACTTAGTATGTCCCAAATTTTGGAGGGATATTTTTATATTTTGATGCCTGTTATATTTTCTCATAAATATATAAAAAATTTAACAGAGAGTGGGTATGTGGTCAGTAGTGGCGAATACTGCAGTCAAGGAGGATGAAACCATTGAATTTGCAACTAATGAAACCTTTGTAAAAGGTAGCTTAGTCTTAATGACTCATACACACACACAGAAATACACAATAACTATAGACGTTAAAGGAATGATTAAGTAATGACATGAAAAATTTTCTTTGTGTTGAAATCAAAGACAGAAAGTTCAAAAGGTGGTGGGTTCAAGGTACTTGTATTTTAGAGTCTGGAGACCTAAGTATCTTTGTAGAGAGAGAAGAAGGAATCAGTTGATAGGAAGAGACTTACACAAGAAAAGAGGGGAGATGGACAGACAGATAGACATATGGAGATAGAGAGGGAGACAGAGAAGCACATACAAGTGGTTATAGATGATGAATATTCTGAATAAGATTAGAAAGAATAGTACTAAAGACTCAAGGGGGTATAGAACAATTTTGGCAAGGAGGAATACCCCCTCATTCATAGAGGATGTATAATGGTGCAGTGGAAAAAATACTGGATTTGGAAAAACAATATGTCATTTGAATTTGAGCATTGGCACTTGTTACCTGAGTTATCTTAAGCAAATTAAGTAACTTCTCTGAGCTTAATTTCCCCCATATATAAACTGAAACCTAGATGACTTTTTAAGTTTCGTTCCAAATTCACATCTCTAAGCCTTTCATTTTCTGAAAGAAGGTTGGGTTATGTGAAGATATTGATAAAAGTGGAAGAGGTGAAATGAGGGAGCTCTTGAGGGATGGTCTTAATATTAACAGTGAAATACTAGATGAAGTCATTTGCAAAGGTAAGGGAGAAATGGATTGGGAGTCAACTAAAGGACCAATAATTTTCCATAGAATTGTTTCAAAGATTGTGTTTTTAACTGCTCCATAATGTATTTTTTCTTTATTCAATTCATACTCATATAGTTGCTAGTTAAATAAAATCCACAGCTCTTCCTCATCCAGTGGAATTATAAAGATTAAAAATAGCATTACTCCCATATTTCCTTTTGTTTATCTTGCTCCCACTGCACCTTTTATTTCTTTGTTCTTAGAAGGGACCATATATTTTCCTACTTTATTATATCATTAATTCTAAACCTTAGAAAAGTTATGATGTTCTGATAAAGTCGTCTATTGTCATAAATAAGGAGAATTGGATTGATTCATGGCTCACCTTCCCAATTCTCTAATTTTGAGAAAGTTGCGGTGTCTCTTTTTACCCCAGTTTACTACTTTTGTTGATAATAAATAGATAACTATCTTATTCAATTTGATGAAAATTGTGCTATAATGATAATTGAGTTTGGTCTTTTGACTAATGTTGAAGACTGAAAGGAATCATTGAGATGTATCTTTTACTATAAGGACTCAAGACAAATTTCAGATATAATTTATATTTAATGTCACTTCTAGCTCTGGCGTCCTCTATCACTAGGTGAAGAATAGCATCTATATGCCCTAGGTTTAGAGACTCATGGAGATTGCCTCCTTATATACAAATATTCCCCTCCTCCATTTTACAAATCCATCTCAAAAATTATTTTTTCCTGTAGAATAAGATTGGAAAATCACATGAAAAATTCAATATGTTCTCTGGAATATCTATCAATATATATTAAGCCCTCTGCACCTTGATTACCATAAATAAATCACCATTTCTTGACCAGATACAACATTTATCCTTTATCTTGGATGCAAGATTTGTGAGCTTTGATGAAGAGGAGGTCTGGAAAGGTAAGGGAATAGGATGCTGCAAGTAAAAGTAGACTAACAATAGCACTTTTCATTTCTGGAGTGCTTTAAGGTTTGCAAAAATCATTCCTCACAACAACAAATAAGGTATGAGGGATAAGTGCTATTCTCATTTTAAAATTGAAATAACTAATACTCTGAAAGATTAAGTGAGCACAAAGCTAATGTTTGAGGCAAAATTCCAACCCAGATCTCCTGATTCTGCATTCAGCATTCTGTCTACTTTGTCCCAATGACTTTAGGCACAAAATAGGCTGTCTTATATCAATAGCATTAAAATTCTATATATGTTCTTAATCTCCATATACATATTTAAAACTGCTTCTATGACATCATCATCTGGCTGTCCCTCGTTTACCTTAAGCTCAACATACACAGAAATCACCTTTCCTCTTAGACCTGTTCTTCCTTATTAGACTATTTCTGTATTTTGCATAATCATTCACCCTATTCCCCAGACTTATGTTTGCAATCTTTGACTGTCCACTCCATAACCTCAATATCCATTTATTTATTATGTTCTCTCAAATCCAACTCTGCATTTCTGTTATGACTGTCCTCTCTGTTGTTCCTTCCATTATTCTGGTAGTGGCATCTCCTGACCACCACCAACAAGCTACTGTGGTAATAGCACTAGGGAGCTAGGGAACCTATGCACAAAGAATGTCTATGTGACATTATCTTCATGATCTTAGGTAGATCATAACGTCTGTGAGTCTATTTTTCCTCTTTCAAATGAGGGAATTGAATTAGATGATTTGTAAATTTCCTTCCAACTCTATACTGGGAACTTAGAACTATTTTAGCATAGTATAGACAGCTTCTATGATAATTGCAATATTTGCTTCATCAAAATGAAGGCAAATGAAATAAATCTTTAAAGTACTTAGCACAGTACTTTCTGGAACAAGCAGGCACTATATAAATGACTATTCCCTCCTTCCTCTCCCCCCTCTTGAAAAGTCTTCATACCATATCCTCTTCCCTGGTCAATATTTCCTTCTTAATGCTGTCAAAATAAACTCATGCAATATGAGATGGACATATAAATATAAATAAGACATCCAAACATGTATATTATTCTTCTCAGAAATAACAGCAGCAGGGGCAGCTAAGTGGTGCAGTGGATTCAGGACGACAGCCCTGGATTCAGGAAGACTGGAGTTCAAATCCGACCCCAGACATGTGACACTTACTAGCTGTGTGACCCTGGACAAATCACTTAGCCCTCATTGCCCCACTAAATAAATAAATAATTCATTAAAAAAATAGCAGTAGGGTTCCTATTAAACACTGAAGAGAATTCAAGTTCCTTTATCTGAAATTCATGGCTTTCTTCTGTATCATGGCATCCATCTCTTTCTTTCTATCTGTGACTGTACTCTAGACAAGCTGATCTATCTTCTGCTCCTGAACATGGCTTACATTTTTCTGCTTCTCTCCCTATCTTTGATCAGTGTCCCTTGTGCCTGAAATAATTGTCCTCTTCTTCCTTATCTGAGAAATCCCAACCCATGCTCTAAAATTCAATACTAAGTCCAACTCCTCCATGAAATATTTTCTGGACCCCCCCATTTTCAAGCGGCACCATACTTTTTCTAATATTACTGACTAACTTATAGAATTCTAATGAACCTGTCATGTAAGACTTTGTATAGTATCTCTCAGTGTTTGTTTTATTACTCTTACTAAATTGGAGGCTATTTGAGGACAGGAAAAAACAACAACACTTTTCTAAACATTCTCCCCCATTTTCCCACCCTTTGACTAGCATAAAGTTCTATTCACAAAAGTGCAAAGAACATAGTAAGAAATGATTTATTTTTATAAATGATTTATTTTTATAAAAGTAAGTTGAATGAATAAAATCATTAAGGAAAGGAGAAATCTTGAAATAGGTATTTGTGGACACAGGAGAGAAAATGCACCCAGGTCATATTTTAGTCCATTCTGATATTTCAGTTTCTGTTTGCCAAAGGATAAGTCCTATTATAAGGGTAGGGAAGTGATCAACTTGTCAAATCTGCATATTTTTGACATCTTCATATTCTCTTGTCATTTTAAAAAATCATCAGTAAAGCATGAACTATAAAAAGAGATATGCAAATATGGTACATTGGACTGACCTTTCACATAGAGGCATTTAGATGCTTCATATCACCCAATTGCCAAATAAAATGGCTTTCCACAAAGCATGTAAGTTCTTACAACTTGTTTCCTGATCTACTTTACTTGGAGAATTTCTGTTCTCAAGGACAAGTCTTATATTACTAAAGTTATCAGTGGCTATAATTTGATCTCACTACTTAAAGGTGACATCTGAATGAGATACATACTGATAAATTTGAATACATCATGGACCTTCAGTAAAGATCATATTTTTGTTTTTTACATTAAAAATAATTCTCTTTAAATTTATTTTATACTTAAATACTTGATTATATATGCAAACTGTATATGTGTGGATATATGTTTGTGTTATGTATGCATATGTTCACATATATTACTTAAAGCCAGCCCCAGCATACCAGGAGCAGGCCTGGAGAGCTTCTGAATGAGTGGTGGTAGCAACTAGTTCTGGAATTCAGGCCACAGACAGTAAGGGGTCAGAAAAATGGTCAGAAGGAGATTACAGTGGGTCTCTTTGCTATCACTGAGGCAAAATTCTGTTGTTTTGCCCATACTCAGATCCAGGTCACAGTCCTGGGTGGTGGTCCCAGGTAGGAGAAGAACACAAGCACACAAAAGCTTACAGTCACAGTGAAGCAGGAATCTGTTCATAGATTGAGGGCAGAAAAACAGGCCTGTGGTTGCTTGCAGACCACAGCACAGTCTAGGAGAATAGTAAACATAGCTCTCCTTAAATCATAATACCTTGGAAGAAATAAGGATGTACAAATTCCTAGAAGTATCTCAAAGAACAGATTCTCAAATCCCCTGAAGCTTGGGAAAGTGTGTCCTCCAACCTGGAAGCAGTGTCCCACTGTTTAAAAAAAAAAGAGTTAAAATTAAAGAAATAGGCTCAGAAAATGAGAAAAAAAAAAGAATGATGATCCTAGAAAGTTTCTATGGTGACAAGGAAGATCGAAATACACCCTAAGAAGAAAACAAAGTCAAAGCTCCTACATCCAAAGATTCTAAGAAAAATATCAATTGATCTCAGGCCATAGAAGGGCTCAAAAAGGACCTGGAAAATAAAGAGGTATAGAGGAAAAAAATGGAAAGAGAAATTACAATGATGCAAGAAAATCATGACAAAAATGTCAACACCTTGGAAAAAGAGAAACACACACACAATACTGAAGAAATTAACACCTTAAAAAAAAGAAAAACAATAGAATCGGCCAAATGGTAAAAGAAGAAGAAAAAACCCAATGAGGGAAAGAATGCCTCAAAAAGCTGAATTGGCCACATGGAAAAGGATGTAAAAAAGCTCTCTGATGAAAATAACTCCTTAAAATTAGAACTGAGCAAATGTAAGCTAATGACTTTATGAGAAATCAAGAAACAATAAAGCAACACCAAAAGAGTGAAAAAATAGAAGGCAATGTGAAAAACAACTGATGTGTAAAACAAATTGAGGAGAGATAATTATTGGACTACCTGAAAGCCATGATCAAAAAATGAGCCTAGACATCCTCTTCCAAGAAATTGTCACGGGAAATTGTCCTGATATTCTAGAAGCAAAAAGTAAAATAGAAATTGAAAGAATCCACTGAGCACCTCCTGAAAGAGATCCCAAAATGAAAACTTCCAGCCAAATTCCAGAGCTCCAACAACAAGGAAAAATTATAGCAAGAAGGCAAAAAGAAACAATTCAAGTATTATGCAGCCACAGTCATGTGAACACAAAATCTATCAGCTTTTTCATTAAAAGATTGGAAGGCTTGTAATATGATACTGTGGAAGGCAAAGGATCTGAAATTACAAACAAGAATCACCTACTCAGCAAAACTGAGCATAATCCTTCAGGGAAACAATGGGAATTCAATGAAAGAGAGTACTTTCAGGAACTCTTGATGAAAAGACCTGAGTGGAATTGAAATTTTGACTTTCAAATATAGTACCCTAAGGAAGCATAAAAAGGTAAAAAGGAAAAAAGAAATCATTAGGGATATTAAAATGTTAAACTGTTCGGGCAGCTAGGTGGTGCAGTGGATAGAGCACGGGCCCTGGATTGAGGAAGACCTGAGTTCAAATCTGACCTCAGAGACTTAACACTTACTAGCTGTGTGACCCTAGGCAAATCACTTAACCCCAATTGCCTCACACACACACACACACACACACACACACACACACACACACAAATGTTAAACTGTTTATATTCCTATGTGCAAAGATGCTACTTGTAACGCATAAAAACTCCCATTATTAGGACAGCTGACAGAATATATTTAGGCAGAGGACACAGGCATGAATTGAATATGAAAAGGATGATACTTTTAAGAAAAGAAAATTAAGGGATGAGAGGAATGTACTAGGGGAAAGGGAAAGGGAAGATTTCGTTGTGGGATCCCTTTCAGGAGGTGATCAGTGGATTCTTCAATTTCTATTTTACTTTTTGCTTGTAGAATATCAGGACAATTTCCCCTGACAATTTCTTGGAAGATGATGTCTAGGCTCATTTTTTGATCATGGCTTTCAGGTAGTCCAATAATTATCTCTCCACAATCTATTTTATACCATCAATTGTTTTTCTAATGAGATATTTCACATTGCCTTCTATTTTTTTCATTCTTTTGGTTTTGTTTTATTTTTTCTTGATTTCTCAAGAATGGGGTAAAATATTTCACATAAAAGACACAAGAAAAAGCTGATTCAGTGTAGTGGAAGAAGGGGGACGTGCTAGGAAGTGAGTAAACCTTTCTCTATCATCACAATTTGCTGAAAGAGGGAAAAACACACACATTCAATTAGGTACAGTAATCTATCTTTCCCTGCAGGAAAGTATGAGCAAAAGAGGATAATGTAGGGTGACAGAAGGGAGGGCAGATTGAGGGAGGGGGCAGTCAGAAGCAAAACACTTTTGAGGAGGGACAGGGAAAAAAGATGATAGAAAACAGTAAACTCATTGGAAGGGAATAGGATGGAGGGAAATACAGTTAACAATAGTAACTGTGAAAACAATTTGTAGCAAGTTTGTGTGACAGGCCTCATTCCTCAAACACATAGAGAACTGAGCCAAATTTGTTAAAACAAAAGCCATTCCCCAATTGATAGATGATCAAAAGATATGAAGTATTCAGATAAAATAATCAAAGCTACCTATAACCATATAAAAAATGCTCTAAGTCACTATTGATTGGAGAAATAGAGGTCAAAACAATTCTAATGCTGACTGAATACAGATTGAGTCATATTTTTTGGTTTCCCTTTATTAAGGTTTTTTTGCCTTTTCTTTCACAAAATAATGTGTAAATATTTTGCATGACTACACATATATAACATATTGAATTGCTTGCATTCTTAAGAGGGTAGTGTGAAGGGAGGGAGGGAAAGAATTAGGAACACAACGCTTTTAAATGGAGGTTAAAATTGTTTTTACACATAATTGGGGGAAAATAAAATTATAGTTTCCAATTAATTTTCAGTCTTCCTTTCCATGGCTCTTTATTACATGTCATTTTTATTGCATCATGACCTGAGAAGGATGCATTTATTATTTATGCCTTTCTACATTTGACTTTGAGGTTTCTGTGCCTGAATACTGTTGTTTAAAATCTAAATTGTATGGTAGCCTTAAATTAGAAGCTTTAGCCCAAGTCTTTGGGCATTAAGCATTTATTAAAGCATACTAGGTAGTAGAAAAAAGAGAACACGTGGAGTTAAGAAAAGGCCTATCTAACCTAGAGTTCCAGCCTTGTCTGGTCCCTCTTCAAGTCCTCTGCCACGTGCCTGCTTCAACCATGAACTGCCCCTAAACTGAGTGTGGAAGCTTTTTATAGGTCTGGAGCAGAGGTGGTCCTTACACGCTGCTTCAAGCTGATTAGTAGGCATCATCCAAATTCAATGGTTCACTGGACTTGAAGGTGGCCTCAAGTTGAGTTTAAAGCCCTTAGCTTCTGAGAACAATACCTCCTTAAGGGCTAGCCAGGTGTGGTAATAACTAATTAACTGGAAGGAGGCTAATCAGCAATGTCAATCACTTTCACTTAATTCAATCAGTTTAGATTAATCTCCAGGTAAGCCTTTGAGTATCTGCCAAATCCCATTATTTTTCACAATACACGGTCAATTTTTGAATATGTGTCGTATACCACTGAGTAAAAGGTATATTGCTTTCTATCCACATTCAGTTTTCTCCTTACATCTATAATATCTCTTTTCTAAGATTCTATTCACCTCTTTCACTTTTTTCTTATTTTGTGGCTAGATTTATCTAATTCTGAGAGGAGAAAATTAAGATCCACCACTAGTATCATTTTGCTGTCTATTTCCTCTTGTATCTCATTTAACTTCTCTAAGAATTGGATGTTGTACCACTTGGTTCATGCATGTTTATTATTGATATAACTTCATTATCTATAGTACCTTTTAGAAAGATGTAGTTTCCTTCTTTATCTCCTTTAATTAGATCTATTTTTGCCTTTGCTTTGTCTGAGATAAAGATTGCTACCCCTGATTTTTTTTTTTTACTTCAGGTGAAGCATAATATTTTTTGATCCAACCTTTTACCTTTTTTAAGTGTGTATCTCTCTTCTTCAAATGTGTTTCTATTAATCATCATATTGTAGGATTCTGATTTTTAATCCACTCTGCAATTTACTTCTGTTTCATGGCAGAGTTCATCCCATTCACACTAACTGTATATTTCCCTCCATTCTATTTACCCCCTTTGTACTTTTTCCCCTTTCTTTCACCCTATTCCTCCTCACCAATGTTTTGTTTCTTACCTCTACTTCCCCCAATCCGCCCTCCCTTTTATCAGCCCCCTTCCTTTTTCTTGAACCTTTTCTCCCCTGCTTCTGCCTTCCCTTCTATCAGCCCTCCCTTTTTTCCTTACCGTTTTACTTCCCTAAAGAATAAGCTAAATTTCTTTATCCAACTGAACATATATATTCCCTCTTTGACCCAAATCTGATGAGAGTAAGGTTGAAACAATGCTCACACGTCCCTTCCTTCCCTCTATTGTAATAGGTTTTTTGTACCTTTTCATATGATATAATTAACTCCATTCCAATTCCCCTTTCCTTTTTGCCCTATAAACTCCTTTTTTCCATCCCTTAATTTTCTTTATATCATCACATCAAAGATAATTTATATTTATACCCTCTGTTTATAGATATACAGTTCTCAAGAGTTATAAGTATTATCTTCCCCTGTAGGGATGTAAAAAAGTTTAATCTTATTGAATAACTTTTCCCCCTGTTTACTTTTTTAAACTTCTCTTGACTCTTATATGGTAAGATCAAAATTTCTATTTAGTTCTGGTCTTTTCATCAGGAAACCTTGAAAGTCCCCTATTTCATCAAATGTCCACCTTCTCCTCTGAAAGAGAACGATCAGTTTTCTGGGTTCTTGATTATTGGTTACAATCCAAGATCCTTTGTCTTCCCGAATATCATATTCCAAGCCTTGTGATCCTTTAATGTTGAAACTACCAGGTCCTGTGCAATCCTGACTGTGGCTCCATGATATTTAAATTGATTCTTTTTGGCTGCATGGAATATTTTCTCCTCTGGAATTTGGCTACAATATTCCTTGGAGTTTTCATTTGTGGGGTCTCTTCCAGGAAGTGAATGGTGATTGGTGGATTCTTTCAATGACAATTTTATCCTCTGATTCTATAATATCTGAACAGTTCTCCTTGATAATTTCTGGGAATATGGTTGCTAGACTCCTTTTCTGATCATGGCTTTCAGGTAGTTCAAGAATTCTCAAATTTTCTTTCCTGGATCTATTTGCCTGGACAGTTGTTTTTCCAATGAGGTATTTCACATTTTCTTATTTTTTCATTCTTTTGATTATGTTTAACGGATTCCTGGTGTCTCATAGAGTCCTTAGCTTCTAGCTGTCCAATTCAAAATTTTAAGGCATTGTTTTCTTCTGTAATCTTTTGTACCTCCTTTTCCATTTGGCCAAATGATTTTTTTTTATAGAAACTATTTATTAATAGACAAGGCTGCCAGTGAAAATGTTTACTTCTTCTTTGACACACCCACAGTACGACCCCAGTGGCCTGTAGTCGTGTTGTGCTGGCCCCAGACTCGAAGACCACAGAAGTGCTGAAGCCCATAATGTGCCCAAATTTTCTTCAGTCACTCCAGATCCCCATGAAACCTATTGTCCAGACTGTTTCCCAGAACCTTGCTATATTTTCCATCCTTTCCATCCTGCTGCCTGTTAAGGAACCAGTCTGGAATCTTGTATTGTCGAGGATTCTGCATGATGGTGATCACATGCTCCACCTCATCTTCAGTGAGTTCATCAGCCCTCTTGGTGTCTGCTTTTCTCAGTATTACATGGGCCTGTCTTCGGTCCACACCCTTGATGGCTGTGATGGCAAAAACTATTTTCTGTTGTCCATCAATGTTGGTGTTGAGCACTCTAAAAATGTGCTGGAACTTCTTGGGGATTACAGGAGACATGGCTGAAATGGCAGTGTGAGAGCATTCTCTCAGCCAAATTAATTTTTTAAGGAATTGTTTTCTTCAGTCAATCTTTGTGTTTCCTTTTCCAACTGGTGATTCGTTCTTCATAATTTTCTTGTGTTGCTTTCATTTCTCTCCCCATTTTTTCTTCTACCTCTCTCAATTATTTTTTTCATGGTAATAAGGAAAAAAATCAATAAATGCCAAGTAATTTGAGGATAGTTAAATAAACTGTAGCAATATAGGTGTAATGAAATAATATTCTGTCATCATAAACAATGAATATGCATAATTCAGAGAAACATAGGGAAATTTAAGTTAACTGATGTAAAGTTAAAAAAGCCAAAATAGACTGTAATATACACAATGAATAAAGTCATGTAAATAAGATTTTTATTTTTTTTTGTAAGGCAATGAGGGTTAAGTGGCAAGCCTAGGGTCAAACAGCTAGTGTTAAGGGTCTGAGTCTGGATTTGAACACAGGTCCTCCTGAATTCAGGGTCAGTGCTTTATCCACTGCACCACCTAGCTGCCCCCTAGCCATGTAAATAAGAATGATAAAATGAAAGTGAACAGTGTACTATTTTTATGAAGGATACATTTTCAAATAGCAGACAAGATATGAGAAAATGTGAATCTCCACTTTAATTGGAGAGTTTGAAGAAGATAGATGTAGAAATTTGTAGTTGCAGACATTTTTTTGGTTGGTTCCATTGAACTACACCCCTACCCCCAAGCTTTGCTTTTTTTGTTTGTTTATTTGTTTGTTTTATTTTTTTTTCTTTTTTTAACCAAGGAGAATAGGCTCAATGCAATTTGGGGGAGGGTTATATTAGGAAATGAATGTAATATAAAAATTAAAAGCATCTTTTAAAAATGTATTAGTAAACACACAAGTTTGTGCAGGACTGAATATGTTTCCTTTTTTAAAAAAAGATGAAAAAATAATACAGCATTATGTAACAGAAAAAAATATTGGCTTTAAGTCATAGAATCTGGGTTTAAATCTTGACTCTTATGTGCACTATGCGTGTAAACTTGGACAAATCACTTTAACTCCTTAAGCTTCATATGTAAAATGAAGAGGTTGAGCTAGATGATCTTTGGTGTACCTGTCAGTTCTTAATATGATTCTTGGCTTATTATACCAAGCATATAGCATGGTTGGAGTTCGAAGGTAATTATTGTGACTACAATTATGACATTCTTTTCTCCCTACAAAGTAGCATTTTTCATCTAGATAATTATATATAATGCAAGTGTTTAAACAGCAGCTTTATTCTGGCAAAAATAAAATATTTTATTAAAGGAGAATATCCTCAGTGCCTAGTAGACCATACATATATATTTTTAAAAGGTTAAGCATTTTCCCAGCATTTTTTTAGTATATACTTGGTCTAATAATATGGTTTTGATATTTTTCAGTGTATTATTAATTTTAACACTTTTAATTGTTCTACATCTTCTTCCTCCCTCAAGCCTCTCTTTAACCTATTGATTAGGCAGTCAATCAAGCAAGCAAGATAGATAGATAGATAGACATAAAGACATACATACAGACAGATAGACAGATAGGTCGGTAGATAGACAGATGGATGATAGATTACAGATAGATATCAAATACAGATAGAGATAGATATAAATTATACATGTGGAATCAAGTAAAATGTATTTCTACAGTAGACATTTACTCCAAAAGCAAGAAAAATAAAGTTTTTAAAAATATACTTCAATTATTCATATATTGCTATAATCTCCATGCTAGTATTTTATTTAAAACAGGACATCAGTATTCATTAAGGAAATTGATCTATAGTTTCATGTCAGTTTTCTTCTCCTTCTAGGTATCAAAACTGTATCTTTAAATTTTTGTCACTATGGGAATTTGATTAGAAGTTTTTTATAAGTTTAATAGTTATATAGTATTGGAATTAAATGTTCTTTAAATGTTTTTTTAAATGTTTGGTAGAAAAAGTCAAAATAGTAGAGTAGAGAGAAAGCATTAGTATCAAGCTCTCCAAACATTTCCCTCCAAACAGTTTTAAAATAATACATATGTGCAGCTAGATGGTATAGTGGATAAAACACTGACCCTGGATTCAGGAGTACCTGAGCTCAAATCTGACCTCAGACCCTTGACACTTACTTGCTGTGTGACCCTGGGCAAGTCACTTAACCCTCATTGCCCTAGCCCCCCAAATTTAAAAAAATTAAAAAATAATAAAATAGTACCTCAAATTGAATTCTAGGGAGGCAAAGTCAATTAAAGATAAGGTTGAGACAATCTTGTACTCCAAGTCAACTTAGGAGATAGGAAGGAGAGATCTGTGATATAACAATGGAGGCTGTCCAGAAGCCCACTTCAACCCAACATCAGTGGTGGAACTTGATGATGGAAACTAATTTTAGCTCTCAAGCCAGAGATAATAAGGATATGCAGGGCAATTGGTTAGAAAGAGTTGGCAGGGGACCTCTGTTCTGGCACCAAGCACAGGACCAGATGCAATTTAGTGACTCCATTGTTGATATCCATTTCTGGGTCACAGTTCAAAAGTGTTGAGGAGCACTTTTTCTCTAGGAACAGCATGTTCTGATTTCAAGGATGTAGAGGGCCTAAGCATATATTGTCTTCTTTATTTTTCTTGTTTTTGTATATATTTTCTTTTGCAACATGGATAATACAGAAATATTTCACATGACTACACATATATAATTTATATCATATTGCTTGCCTGTTCAAGAAGTGAAGGAGGGGAAAACAGGAGAAAGATAACTTGAAAATCAATGTTGGTTTTTTTTGGAGGGGGGGGGGCAATGAGGGTTAAGTAACTTGCCCAAGGTCACACAGCTAGCAAGTATATGAGGCTGGATTTGAACTCAGGTCCTCCTGAATCCAAGACCAGTGCTTAATCTACTGCACCACCCAGCTAACCCATTGTGTTTTTTTAAGAATACTTTTTTTTTAAATTAGGAAATGTTTAACAAAATAAATATAATATGTGTATGTTTTATATGTCTTTAAGTATATGTATATATGTGTGTGTCTATCTATGTATATATGTATGTCTATATATATATATATATATACATATATATATATACACATACATAAATATATGAAAACCTATGTGTTATAATGAAAACTAAAACTGTTGAAATGGACCACTGATAAATAAATTCATAACTAATGTGATGTGTTGTTTTATGATGAAACATTGAAGACTACATGTCAAAATCTTGTGAATTCAAAGATAAATTGCAAGAAACAAATAATTGCAGCAAAACAGCCATATTGAATGTTATTTTTTTAAGATTAAAAAAAGAAATAATGAAGCCTTCTAATCATAATGATTTTCTGATTGGCAAGGGCTAGTCACAGTTTTTTAGTAAAAAAGCATTCAAAGACATACATTGTACATTTTTTTTTTCCATTTCAATGTAGATTTTTTGTTTTGATTTCTTCAATGTTAAAATAAATTAAACTAATGTAAAATATAATTGTAGGTAATCATAATAATTAAAATGTCAGTTGACTGGAAGAGATTTGAGTAATTACTTGTAGCAAAACTCAGTAACTCAAAAATCTAAGCAAAAAATAATTATGTGACAAAAAGTAATGGAACTGGAATTCACATATATAAAGCAAAAATATTGAGCAAGGTAAAAATCTGATAACAGAAAAGAACTACAATATTTAGAGGTCACAGTCAGAATTCTGACTATTCCCCTAGATAACTTCACACAGAGTTCAGTGAACAACAATAAATGTGTAGTTCTGTGGTCCACAGTCTTGATGTGGAAATCTCTGTCCAGTCTCCCAAATTATTTTAATCAGTCTGAACCCCATCCCTTAACCCCCAAGAACTGTGGGCAATGATTCCATTATGAAATATCTTCTTGGAAAAATAGCTAACCTGGGAAATAGATTCAGGAGAGATAATCTGAAAATTATTGGACTACCTGAAAGTCATGATCAGAAACAGAACATAGATATCATCTTCCTAGACATTGCCAAGGAAAATTGCCTTGATATTCTAGAAGCAGAAGGTAAAATAGAAATTGAAATAATCCAATGATCACATCCTTTAAAGATATACCAAAATGCAAGGAATTTATAATTGAGGGGTTGCCCATCAACTGGGGAATGCCTGAACAAGTTGTGGTATATGAATGTAATGGAATTCTATTTTGCTTCAAGAAACGATGAGTAGGAGGAGATCAGAGAAACCTTGAAGGACTTGCATGAACTAATGATGAGTGAGATGAGCACAACCAGAAGAACATTATACACAGTATCAACAACATTGTGTGTTGATCAACTGTGATAGATTAGATTCTTCTCACCAATACAACGGTACAAGAAAGGTCCAAAGGACTCATGATGGAAAAGGCTCTCCAAATCCAGAAAAGAAAAAAAAAAGAACTGTGGAATATGGATGCAGATTGAACCATACAATTTCTTTTGGTTTTGGTGCTGTTGTTTTTCATTTTTGAGGCTTTTCCTTTTTGTTCTGATTCTTCTCTTCTAACATGACTAATGCAGAAATATGTTTAATGTTATATATATATGTATATATATATATGTATGTATGTATATATGTATATGTATATATATGTATGTATATAATTGGAAAAAAATGGAAATTGGAAACCTTATATAAACACATGTTGAAAACTAAAAAAAAAAAACAAAAGAGAGAGATCACAAAATGAAAACTTCCAGGAATATTATAGTTAAATTCTAGAGATTCAAGGGGAGAAAATATTGCAAGCAATCAAAAACAATTCAAGTATTGTGGAGCCACAGTCAGGATAACACAAGATCTAGCAGTTTCTACATTAAAGGACTGGATGGCTTGGAATATGATATTCTGGAAGACAGAGGAACTGGGATTACAACCAAGAATCACCTATCCAGCCAAACTGAGTATAACCTTTCACAGGGGAAAATTGAGAATTTGATTAAAGAGAGGGCTTTCAGGCATTCTTGATGAAAGACCTGAGCTGAATAGAAAGCTAGACTTTCAAGTGTAAGACCCTAGAGAAGCAGAAAAAGTAAACCAGCAAAAAGAAATCATAAGGGATATTAAAAAGCAAAACTGTTTGCATTCCTACATGGGAAGATGATACTTGTAACTCATAAGAACTTTCTGATGATTAGGGAAGGTAGATAGGGAGTATATTTACACAGAGGGAACAGGTATGAGTTGAATATGAAGGGTTGATATCTTAAAAAATAAAATTAAGGGGTAAGAGAAATGCCCTGGGACAAATGGAAAGGGTAAGTTGAAATGGGTTAAAGTTTCTCACATAAAGGAAACAAAAATAGCTTAATGAGTGTAAGGGAAGATGGAGGAGGTGATGGGGAGTGAGTGAATCTTACTCCCATCATAATTGGTTGAAGAAGAAATACCCTACATAGTCAATTGGTTTTAGTAATATATCTTTCCCTACATGAAAGTAGGAGGTGAAGGGGATTTGGTGTGGGGTGATAGAAGGGAAGGCAGATTGGGAGAGGGGGCAGTCAGATGCAAAACAATTTTGAGGAGGGAAAGTGTGAAAGAAGATAAAATAGAGTAAATGTCATTGGAAGGGAATAGAATGGAGAGAAATACAGTTAGGAAAAGTAACTGTGAAAAAAAAATTGGAAGTAAAATTTGTCTGACACCTCAGTTCTCAAACACACAGAATACTGAGTCAAATTTTTTAAAATAAGAGCCATGGGGTGGAGCCAAGATGGTGGAGGAAAGATATTAAACCCACAGGCTCCTGATACAATAACCCCCAAAACAGCAATAAAAGAACCCTTTGGAGCAGAAAAACACAAAAATACGGGCTAAGAGTTTTCTCCAGCTATAGATAGATTTCAGGGGGCCATGCTGGGCCATGAATAAAACCTAACCCTGCAATCAGGCAGACACACCAGACACCCACCAGAAGAATTTGCCCCAGTGCTCTGAATCGGCTCCAGCACTGGCATCTCCTGTAACTGAGCATGTGGTCAGACTGAACGGCTGGCCCAGGGGGATAAGTGCAGGGGTACCAATGGACTGGGGGGAAGGATTTGACTGTCCCACCTCAGCGGGAACCAGGAAGAAATCCTGAGTGGCGGGAAACCCAGGTGGGGGAGGGCAACAGGGGAGCAGTCTCATCAGAAGCTGAGAACCACACCACAGAAAGCTTGGCTGGTTGGTTGCTTAGTATAGTAGGCCTGAGGTTATCTCCAGACCTGAGAACAGGCCAGGTGAGATTAAAACCTGCCCCTCCTCAACCCAAAACACCTGGGATCCTCTGAAGTTGAGAACAGGAGGGAAACCGAGAAGCAGCCGCTCCCCCCCCCCCATTGGAGAGTTTAAAATCAAATGAAAGTGAGGCCAGGCAGGCTGAGAAGAAGCCCAACCATCCCCCTGGGCCACGCTGTAGGTTGAACAGTGTGTCCTGGAAGCTGTGCCACACTTTAAAAATGATTTAAACGCCAAGGAATAGTAAGCCAGGATGAGTAAGCAGAGAAAGCAGAAAACCATCAAAAACTTCTTTGGGGGTAAGGTAGACCACAATACAACCTCAGAAGAAGAAGATAATAACAGGGTCAAAGCTCCAACATCCAAAGCTTCCAAGAACAACATGAACTGGTCTCAGGTCATGGAAGCTCTCAAAAGGGACTTTGAAGAGAAAGTAGGAGAAATAGAAAGAAGATGTAGAGAAAGGGAGGAAAAAATGGAAAGAGAAATGAGAGCAATGCAGGAGAGTCATGAGAAAAAAGTCAACAGTTTGAAAAGCCAAATGGAAAAGGAGATTAAAAAACTGACTGTTAGGACAGCTAGGTGTTGCTGTGGATAGAGCACCAGCCCTGGATTCAGGAGGACCTGAGTTCAAATCCGGCCTCAGACACTTGATACTTACTAGCTGTGTGACCCTGGGCAAGTCACTTAACCCCAACTGCCTCACCAAAAAAAAAAAAGAAACCCACAAAAACCAAAAAAACCTGTCTGATGAAAATAACTGCCTAAGAATTAGGATTGAACAAATGGAAGCTAGTGACCTTATGAGAAACCAAGACACAGTAAAGTAAATCCAATTGAATAAAAAAATAGAGGGCAATGTGAAATATCTCCTTGGAAAAACAGCTGACCTAGAAAATAAATCTAGGAGAGATCATTTGAAAATCATTGGACATCCTAAAAACCATGAGCAAAACAAAAGCTTAGACACCATCCTCCAAAAGATTGTGAGGGAAAATTGCCCTGATGTTCTAGAAGCAGAAGCTAAAATAGAAATTGAAAGAATCCACCAATCACCTCCTGAAAGAGATCCTAAAAGGAAAACCTCCAGGAATATTATAGCCAAATTCTAGTTATAGGAGAAAATACTGCAAGCAGCTAGAAAAAAGGAATTCAAATACTGTGGAGCTCCAATAAGGATAAAGCAAGATCTAGCAGCTTCTACATTAAAGGACCGAAGGGCATGGGATATGATATTCCAGAGGGCAAAGGAACTGGGACTTCGGCCAAAAATCATGTACCCAGCAAAACTGACTATAATTTTTCAGAGGCAGAAATGGGACTTCAATGAGAAAGAGGTCTTTCAAGAATTTGTGATGAAAAGACCTGAACTGAATAGAAAATTTGACTTTCAAATACAAGATCCTGGAGAAGCATAAAAAGGTAAAGAAGAAAAAGATTTCATGGGGGATGTTAAAAGATCAAAGTGTTTACATTCCTACATGGGAAGATAATACTTTGAAATCATAAGAACTATCTCAGTAAGAAATTCAGAGGCTGCTGGGTGGTGGACTGAATGGAGTGCCAGCCCTGGACTCAGGAGAACCTGATTTCAAATGTGACCTCGGACACTTGACAAGTACTAGCTGTTTGACCCTGGGCAAGTCACTTAACCCCAATTGCCTCACCAAAAAAACAAAACAAAACAAAAAGTTTTCACAAGAAATTTACAGAAGACAGGGCTGAACTGAAAATGAAGGGATGATATCTGTAAAGCATTTATGTTTTGTTCTTTGTAGGGCAGACAAGGTGGGGTGTCTTATGTCTGGGGCTGGATTTGGGCTTGGGGCCTCCTGGTTCCAGGGCTGGTGCTTTGTCCACTATGCCATCCATGGTGACATCATTAAAATAGGGGTGAGGTGTAGGAGGAATAAACTGGGGGAGGGAGAAGGGGAGAGATGGCCTGGGGAGAGGTAGTTCACATGAAGGAAACAAGAAGAAAGCTTATGGAGAAGAGTAGAAGAGGGGGAAGGAGTTGGGGAGTGAGTGAACCTCAATATCATCAGAATTGGCTCAAAGAAGGACTAACATACATACTTAAGTAGGTATAGTAATATATTTTTGCCCTGGAAGGGGGAGAAAAGGGGTGGGGGGGAAGAAGGGAAGGAGGAAAGGGCAGATTGGGGGAGAGAGCAGTAAAAAGCAAAACACTTTCAAGGAAGATGAAGATGTTCTGCATTACTGCACCAGTATGACATATTGAATTGCTTGATCTCATAGGGAGGGTTGAGGAGGGATAGAGGAAGAAAAATTTAGAACACAGAATTAGCTCAGGGACTCTGATCTCATTGGAGTGGGCTCATGGAGGGAATAGCTTTTATACCCAATTGGGAGGAACAATCTATTGCCTCTTTGATAATTCCTTAATTTGAACTTTTGGGTTTCTTGACTTCTTTCTCTCACAACTAGCTAATATGGGAATCTTTCCATGACTACTCATGTATAACTTAAAAGAAAAAAAAAGAGGCATCTAAGTAAGATTTTAATGGAGGAATACTTAAAATAGCTTTTTAAAAAGACAAAAACAAAAGGCATTTATAAGTAAATGTATTTAACTGTATAATGAGATATAATAATATAATTTCATTCCACTGCAAAAAAGAGCCATTCTCCAATTGATAGATGATTAAAAGATATGACATTTTTAAATGAAATAATCAAAGCTACCTATACCCATATTAAAAAATTCTCTAAATCACTATTGATGGGAGAAGTACAGGTTAAAACAATTCTGGGGTATTGCCTCATACCTGTTGGACTGGATAATAGGACACCACAGCAAAATAACAAATGTTATAGGGGATATGGGGAAAATGAGACATTAATATACTCTTGGTTAAGTTGTAAACTGATTTAAACATTCTGTAGGGCAATTTGGTACTATGACCAAAGTGCTGTAAAACCATGGATACTCTTTGATCTAGTAATACCATTACTAGGTTGGTGTCCAAAAAGAGATTTATAAAAATGAATTCAAAATTCAGATGTCCATCAAATGAAGAATGGCTGAACAAATTGTGGGATGAGATCATGATGGAACACTGTTGTGCTATAAGAAATGGTCAGAAGGATGCTTTCAGAAAACCCTGGAATGATTTACATGAACTGATGCAAAGTGAAATATACTCTATACAAAAGAAGCAGCAACATTTTAAGATGATCTGCTATGAATCACTTAGTTATTTTCAGTAATACAATGATCCAAGACAATTCTGTAGGATGTATGAAAAATGAAATCCATCTCCAGAGGAAAAACTGATTGTGTTTGAATATAATTGAAGGATAGTTTTTTTTTTTAGCTGTCTTCTAATATTTTATTTTATTTATTTATTTATTTATTGATTGATTGATTGATTGATTTATTGATTGATTTATTTATTTTTATGAGATATTTTATTTTTTCCGTTACATGTAAAGATAGTTCTCAACTTTTGTTTATACATGCTTTACAATTTCAGATTTTTCTCCCTCCCTCCCCTCCCTCCCCCCCTCCCCTAGACAGCAGGTAATCTGATATAGGTTATATCTATATATCTCTATACATATACATATATATATATATACACACACACATATATACACATAATAACATTAATCCTATTTCTGAATTAATCCTGTTACAAGAGAAAGAATCAGAGCAGTGATGCAAAACCTCAAAATAGAAAAAAAAAAACAACAGCACCCAAAACAAAAGAAATAATATGGTTCAATCAGCATCTATACTCCACAGTTCTTTCTTTCTTTTTTTTCTTGGATTTGGAGATCCTCTTCTATCATGAGTTCCCTGGAACTCTTCTGTACCATTGCATTGGTGAGAAGAATATAGTCCATCACAGTAGGTCAACACTCAATGTTGATGATACTGTGTACAATGTTCTTCTGGTTCTGCTCATCTCACTCATCATCAGCTCACGTAAGACCCTCCAGGTTTCTCTGAACTCTTCCTGCTCATCATTTCTTACAGCACAATAGTATTCCATTGTATTCATATACCACAACTTGTCCAGCCATTCCCCAATTGATGGGCACCCCCTCAACTTCCAATTCCTTGCTACCACGTAAAGAGCAGCTATAAATATTTTTGTACATGTGGGTCCCTTTCCCCCTTCCATGATTTCTTTGGGCAAAAGACCTAAAAGTGGGATTGCTGGGTCAAAGGGTATGCACAGCTTTATTGCCCTTTGGGCATAATTCCAAATTGCTCTCCAGAATGGTTGGATCAGCTCACAGCTCCACCAACAATGCATTAGTGTTCCAATTTTCCCACAGCCTCTCCAACATTTATTATCTTCCTTTTTTGTCATTTTAGCCAATCTGATAGGTGTCAGGTGGTACCTCAGAGTTGTTTTAATTTGCATCTCTCTAATCATTAGAGATTTAGAGCATTTTTTCATATGGGAATAGATAGCTTTGGTTTCTTCATCAGAAAACTGCCTGTTCATATCCTTTGACCATTTCTCAATTGGGGAATGACTTAGATTCTTATAAATTTGATTTAATTCCCTATATATTTTAGAGATGAGGCCTTTATCATAAGCACTGGCCTCAAAAATTGTTTCCCAGCTTTCTGCCTCCCTTCCAATTTTGGATGCAATGCTTCTGTTTGTACAAAAATTTTTTAATTTAATATAATCAAAATCATCCACTTTGCATTTTATAATATACTCTATCTCATGTTTGGTCAAAAACTGTTCTCCTTTCCAAAGATCTGATAGGTACACTATTCCTTTCTCTCCTAATTTACCTATGGTATCACCTCTTATGTCTAAATCATGTATCCATTTTGACCTTATTTTAGTATAAGGTGTAAGATGTTGGTCTAAGCCTAATTTCTGCCATACTATCTTCCAGTTTTCCCAGCAGTTTTTGTCAAATACTGAGTTCCTATCCCAGAAACTGGAGTCTTTGGGTTTATCAAACACTACATTACTAGTGTTATTTACTACTGCATTTCCTGAGCCTAGCCTATTCCATTGATCTACCACTCTATTTTTTAGCCAGTACCAGATAGTTTTGATGACTGCCGCTTTATAGTAAAGCTCAAGGTTTGGTACCGCTAACCCACCTTCCTGTGAATTTTTTTTCATTATTTCCCTGGATATTCTTGATTTTTTGTTTTTCCAGATGAATTTTGTTATTATTTTTTCTAGCTGTATAAAATAATTTTTAGGTAGCCTGATTGGTATGGCACTGAATAAGTAAATTAATTTAGGCAGTATTGTCATTTTTACTATATTAGCTCTGCCTATCCATGAGCAATTGATATCTTTCCAATTATTTAGATCTGATTTGATTTGTGTGAAGAGTGTTTGGTAGTTGTGTTCATAGAGTTCCTGGGTTTGTCTTGGCAAGTAGACTCCCAAGTATTTTATATTACCTACCGTTACTTTAAAAGGAATTTCTCTTTCTATCTCTTGCTGCTGGACTTTGTTGGTCATGTATAGAAATGCTGATGATTTATGTGGATTTATTTTATATCCTGCTACTTTGCTAAAGTTGTTAATTGTTTCAAGTAATCTTTGACTTGATTCTCGAGGATTCCTTAAGTATACCATCATATCATCTGCAAAGAGTGATAGTTTTGTTTCCTCCTTGCCTATTCTAATTCCTTTAATTCCTTTCTCTTCTCTGATTGCTAAAGCTAACATTTCTAGAACAATATTAAATAATAGGGGTGATAATGGACATCCCTGTTTCACCCCTGATCTTATTGGGAAGGCCTCTAATTTATCTCCATTGCATATAATACTTGCTGATGGCTTTAGGTAGATACTGTTTATTATTCTAAGGAAAGCTCCCCCTTTTCCTAAACTCTCTAGTGTTTTTATTAGGAATGGGTGCTGTACTTTGTCAAAAGGTTTCTCTGCATCTATTGAGATAATCATATGATTTTGGTTGGTTTTCTTATTGATGTGGTTGATTATGTTAATAGTTTTCCTAATGTTGAACCAGCCCTGCATTCCTGGTATAAATCCCACCTGGTCATAGTGTATAATCCTGGTGATCACTTGCTGTAATCTCCTTGCTAATATCTTATTTAAGATTTTAGCATCAATATTCATTAGGGAAATTGGTCTATAATTTTCTTTCTCTGTTTTTGCTTTGCCTGGTTTTGGTATCACCACCATATTTGTGTCATAAAACGAATTTGGTAGAACTCCTTCTTCACCTATTTTTCCAAATAATTTGTATAATATTGGAATTAATTGTTCTTTAAATGTTTGGTAAAATTCACCCGTAAACCCATCTGGCCCTGGGGATTTTTTCTTAGGGAGTTCATTAATAGCTTGTTCAATGTCTTTTTCTAATATGGATTTATTTAAGGATTTTATTTCCTCTTCAGTTAACCTGGGCAGTTTGTATTTTTGTAAATATTCATCCATTTCATTTAGATTGTCAAATTTATTGGCATACAGTTGGGCAAAATATTTCCTAATTATTGCTTTAATTTCCACTTCATTGGTGCTAACATCACCCTTTTCATTTTTGATACTGGTAATTTGGTTTTCTTCTTTCTTTTTTTTAATCAAATTAACCAATATTTTATCTATTTTATTGGTTTTTTCATAAAACCCGCTCTTAGTTTTATTGATTAATTCTATAGTTTTATTGCTTTCAATCTTATTGATTTCTCCTTTAATTTTCAGGATCTCTAATTTAGTGTCTAATTGGGGATTTCTAATTTGTTCTTTTTCTAGCTTTTTAAGTTGCATGCCCAATTCATTAATCTCCTCTTTCTCTTTCTTATTCATGTAAGCATTTAGAACTATAAATTTTCCCCTAAGCACTGCTTTGGCTGCATCCCATAGATTTTGGTATGTTGTCTCATTATTGTCATTCTCTTGGATAAAGTTATTGATTGTTTCTATGATTTCTTGTTTGGCCCATTCATTCTTTAGAATGAAATTATTTAGTTTCCAATTGATTTTCATTCTACTTTTCCCTGGCTCTTTCTTACATGTAATTTTTATTGCATCATGATCTGAGAAGGATGCATTTACTATTTCTGCCTTTCTACATTTGACTATGATGTTTTTGTGCCCTAATACATGGTCAATTTTTGAAAATGTGCCATGGACTGCTGAGAAAAAGGTATATTCCTTTCTATCCCCATTCAATTTTCTCCAGACATCTATCATGTCTAACTTTTCTAGTAATCTATTCACCTCTTTCACTTCTTTCTTATTTATTTTTTGGCTAGATTTATCTAATTCTGAGAGGGGGAGATTCAGATCCCCCACTAGTATAGTATTACTGTCTAATTCCTCTTGTAACTCATTTAACTTCTCCTCTAAGAACTTGGATGCTATACCATTTGGTGCATACATATTCAATATTGATATTACTTCATTATCTATAGTACCTTTAAGTAAGATGTAATTTCCTTCCTTATCTCTTTTAATGAGATCTATTTTTGCCTGCACTTTGTCTGAGATAAGGATTGCTACCCCTGCCTTTTTTACTTTAGCTGAGGCATAATATATTCTGCTCCAGCCTTTTACCTTTACTCTGTGTGTATCTCTCTGCTTCAAATGTGTGTCTTGTAAACAGCATATTGTAGGGTTCTGGTTTTTAATCCACTCTGCAATTCACTTCTGTTTTATAGCAGAGTTCATCCCATTCACATTCACAGTTATTATTACTGACTGTCTATTCCCCTCCATTCTATTTACCCCCTTTGTACTTTCCCCCCTTCTTTCACCCTATTCCTCCTCACCGAGGTTTTACTTCTTACCCCTGCCTCCCCCAATCTGCCCTCCCTTTTTATCACCCCCCTCTCTTTTCTTTACCCTTTTCTCCCTTCCTTTTGTCCTCCCTTCTATCAGTCCGCCCTTTCCCTTCCCCTTTTGTTTCCCTAAAGAATGAGTTAAGTTTCTTTATCCCAATGAACGTATATGTTATTCCCTCTTTGAGTCAAATCTAATGAGAATAGGGTTGAAACCATGTTCCCCCCTCCTTTCTTTCCCTCTATTATAATAGGTTTTGTTCCACCTCTTCATATGATATAATTCATCCCATTCCACCTCCCCTTTCCTCTCCTCCCCATAGACTCCCTTTTTATCCCCTTAATTCTTTTGTATCATCACATCAAAGACAATTCATATTTATACCCTCTATATAAAGTCCTTCTCTCTGCCCAAATACATTTACAGTTCTTAAGAGTTATGAGTATTATCTTCCTGTGTAGGGATATAAACAGTTTAACCTAATAGGGTAACTTTTTTTTTTCCCCTCTGTTTACCTTTTTAAACTTCCCTTGAGTCTTGTATGTTGAGATCAAATTTTCTATTCAGTTCTGGTCTTTTCACCAGGAAAGATTGAAAGTCCCCAATGTCATTAAATGTCCATCTTTTCCCCTGAAAGAAAATGCACATTTTTGCTGGGTAATAGATTCTCGGCTGCAATCCAATCTCCTTTGCCTTCCGGAATATCATATTCCAAGCCTTGCGGTCCTTTAATGTTGAAGCTGCCAGGTCTTGAGCAATCCTGACTGTGGCTCCATGATATTTAAATTGCTTCTTTCTGGCTGCTTGGAGTATTTTCTCCTTCACCTGATAATTCTGGAATTTGGCTACAATATTCCTTGGAGTTTTCCTTTTGGGGTCTCTTTCAGGAGGTGATCGATGGATTCTTTCAATGATGATTTTATCCTCTGATTCTATGATATCAGGGCAGTTCTCCTTAATAATTTCCTGGAATATGGTATCTAGATTCTTTTTCTGGTCATGGCTTTCAGGCAGTCCAGTGATTCTCAAATTCTCTCTCCTCGAATCTGTTTTCCAAATCAGTTGTCTTTCCAATGAGGTATTTCACATTTTCTTCTATTTTTTCATTTTTTTTTTTCTGCTTGACTGATTCTTGGTGTCTCATGGATTCCTTATCTTCCAACTGTCCCACTTTAATTTTTAAGGCATTGTTTTCTTCAGTGAGATTATGCACCTTTTTTTCCATTTGGCTAAGTGAATTTTTTAAGGTACTGTTTTCTTCAGTGAGATTATGCACCTTTTTTTCCATTTGGCTAAGTGAATTTTTTAAGGTATTGTTTTCTTCAGTGAGATTATGCAGCTTTTTTTCCATTTGGCCAAATGAATTTTTTAAGGCTTTGTTTTCTTCAGCTTCCTTTTCCAAGCTGCTGATTCTTTTTTCATAGTTTTTTTGTTTTGCTTTCATTTCTCTCCCCATTTTTTCTTCTACCTCTTGCAATTGATTTTTAAAATCCTTTTTGAGCTCTTCCAGGAAGGCTTTTTGTTCTTGCGACCAATTCACCTTCCCTTGTGAGGCTTCAGATGTAGCCAATTTGAGGCTATTGTCCTCATCTGAGTTTGTGTTGGCTTCTTCCCTATTGATACAGAAGCTCTCAATGGAGAGGGCTCTTTTTTGCTTCTTACTCATTATTGCAGCTAATTTATTTATTCTTTAAGTTGAGGTCTGCTCTGGGGGCACCAGGGTCCCTGTTTTGGGCTTCTTGTGCCGGTGTATAGGTGCTGTGTGACCGGGCTTTTACTCTGAGGCCTTTATGGTGTGTGGAGATGCCCCGCCCTGCACTTCCTGTATGATTGCCCTGGGCCAGCCAGGTGCCAGACCCGTTCGTCTGATCCCGCCGTTCGTGGCCCTCTCGGCCGGTGCAGGTAAGTTTTTCCACTGTCCTTGGCCACCAGATTTTTGAACCAGGTTCCGGGAGCCTCAGTTGTTCGGCTGTGGCCCGCAGCTCCTGCTGACTTGCCCCGACCCCCTCGGCACTGGGTTGCTGCCCTGCGCTGTGCCTCCCTTTTGCCCGAGTCAGACCGACCTTTTCCTGAAGTCTTCTAAATTATCTCTGGTTGGAGGACTGTGTCTCCCTGTCTCTTTGCAGGTTCTGTAGTTTCAGAATCCGTCCAGAGGCTTGATTTAATGTTCCTTTTGCGGGAACAGAAGGAGAGCTCAGGCAGCTTGCTGCTTCCTCTCCGCCATCTTGGCTCCGCCCTTTCTAGTTTTTTTTTTTTAAGTTACTTTTCCTAGAGGTGTTTTTTTGTCTGTTTTCTTAGTTTTTTTAGTTCCTTTTCCTAGAGGTTTTTTTTGGTCTGTTTTCTTTCACAACCTTACTAATGTCGAAATGTTTTGCATGACTATACATGTATAACACATATTGAATTACTTGACTTCTTAAGGAGTGGTGGGGAGGTTGGGAGAAACAAAATTTGGAACACAAAGTTTTAAAAATCATGTAATTCGGGAAAAACAAAATTCCAAATAAATAGGAAAGAAAATGGCTATACCAGTTAAAGGTGTCATCACACCAGGAAAGAAAGGAGGCACTCCATTTAAAGCAGCAGTCACCCAGCAAAAGCTGCACCCCCTCACCACCATGAAAATAACCCCTAAAATGGGAAGAATTCTAAGAGGACAATGAATATGAGCACAGTGATGTTGATGATGTAGAACTTGAGCCACCCGAAACTCACAAAACTGGTAACTGCTCCACCCAAACAAGACTCTGAGAATTAAGAGGAGGAAAATAATAATGAGAATGAAGAATATGAGGATGAAACTGAAGAAGAAGCTATGGATACCAAACCTGCTAAAAGGAAGTCTGATTTTGTGAAAGCTACCTAGGAGAAAGCTTCAAAAACCAAGGAATCAGAGGAGGTGGAGGAATCTAAAAATGAAGAGAAAAAATAAGATGATGATGACAAAAAATGAAGATAAAGTATACATCACAGAAGCACCAGGGGAAAGGAAACAAGAAATAGGTAAATAGAAGACTCCTGAAGCCAAGAAACAGAAATTTGATGATGCACTGGCTACAAATTTCAATCTCTTTACTAGTTATCTCCTACAGCCATAAAAATTGGTGTTATGCAATAATGAGACAACATACCAAAGCTTATGGGATGCAGTCAAAGCACTTCTTAAAAGTTTTATATTTCTAAATGCTTACATGAATAAAATAGAGAATGAGGAGATCAACGAATTTGACATGTAGTTAAACAGCAAGAAAAAATTCTGAAAATCAAAGGAAAGATTAATAAAATTGAAAATAAGAAAATTATAGAATTAATAAATAAAACTGATAATTGCTTTTATGAAAAATCAATAAAAAATAAATCTTGGATTAATTTGATTTACAAAAAAGAAAGAAGAAAAACAAATTTCCTGTATCAAAAATGAAAGGGGTGAATTCACCACCAGTGAAGTGGAAATTAAAGCAATAATTAGGTGTTGTTTTGCTCAAATGTATGCCAATAAATTTGCCAATCTAAAGAAATGGATGAATATTTTAAAACATATAAACTGCCCAGATTACCAGAAGAGGAAATAAAATCCTTAAATAAACCCATCTATTGAACAAGCCATCAATGGACTCCCTAAGTAAAAATCTCCGTGGTCAAATGGGTTAACAAGTGAATTCTGCCAAATAGTTAAAAAAAAACAATTAATTTCAATACTAGACAAATCATTTGGAAAAATAGGTGAAGAAGGCATTTTGCCAATTTTCTTTTTTGACGCAAATATGATGTTTGTATCCAAATCAGACTGAGCCAAAACAGAGAAAGAAAATTACAGACCAATTTTCTTAATGAATATAGATGCAAAAATCTTAAATAAAATATTAACAAGGAGATTTGAGCAATTCATCACCAGAATAATATACTATGATTAGGTGGGATTTTACCAGGAATGCAGGGCTTATTCAACATTAGGAAAGGAGAAAAATTTGGAAGTAAAAATCTTATGAAAACAAATGTTTAAAGCTATCTTTACATCTAATTGGAAAAAATAAAATGTTTTTATCATAAAAGAACAACAACTGTTGTCATGGACTGTTTTTAGGAAAAGTGCCTTATAGTTGAAGTCTTCTGAATTGGTGCCATCATGAATTTTGACTGTGTAGTATTTAGCCACGTAAAGAAAAAAAAAGCTCTCAATTCAGTGGCTAGAATGGTTGTTGGAATAGTGGCAAAGCCACTATTCAAAATGAATCTGCCTTATAAAATAAACTATTGATGTTAGACTGATCTGTGCCAAATGTGGGGCATTCTAAGGAATTGCCTACACTGAACATAAGACAAGAGAGGTGGACAAGGCCTTGGAAGAGAAACAGAAAACTGAGATTGATCATCAGGTGCTCATTCTGGATTACACAGGGGAGAACAGTCAAGAACAAGGGAACACTAGAGATGAGAAGAATAATTACTTGAGTGGGATTAACAACCAGCCTACAGACTCAAAGACACTACTGCTGAATAACCTTATCTAATGGGCCTCTGAAGAAAATCTCCAGGAAGTATTTGAGAAGGCAACATGAATTGGATTGCCTCAAAACAAGGAAGTCTAACCTAAAGTATATGCATTTATTGAATTTGCCTCTTCAGAATATGTAAAAGAAGCTTTGAATTCTTGTTACAATTTAGAAAATGAAGACAGTGTGGTCAAATTGGAGTTAAAAGGACAGAAGACTATTAACACAACACCAAGGAGACAGTCCTACAAAACCGAGTTCATGAAAGTTCTGTCCCAAGACATTACAGAAGAACCATTGAAAGAATAATTTCACAGCTCTGTTGGTGTCAGGATAGTCACAGACAGGGAGACAGAATCACCTAAAGGGTTTGGTTTTGTGGACTTGAACTCAAAAGATGATAACACTGTGAAAGGGTCCAAGGAAAATGGGGAGATTGATAGAAACAAAGTAACTCTGGAGTGGGACAAGGCCAATGACTTTGGAGGCTGCAGTGGTGGTTATCGTATTGCTGGTGATAGAGATTTTGGTGGTTGAGGAAGTAGAGGAGCCTGAAGTGGCTTTGGTGGAAAAGGCCGAGGAAAATTTGGAGGTCATCATGGTTTCTGAGGAGGCTGAGGAGGAGAAAAAGCCAATAAGGCACAAGGAAAGAAACTAAAGTTTGAAGAGCTTCTTACCCATTTTCCTTTCCTCTGCTATTTGAAAGGACTGTATGGGTTTTATCCTATCAGCTAACCATTGCTACAGTCTTCTTAAGGACATTCCAAGACAAATATGAAATCAAGAGATCTTCTTGGACGAACCTAGATAACATTTCAAAGGAGAAAACATGTTGGTTTTGATTGGATGGATATTCCATATAAACTTTTTTGAAGAGATGATGGCAGATGTGGGAATTACCTTTTTTGTCTATGAGTTCTCTGGGTTTACATTGTTCTGCTCCATGTATGAAAGCATTTTTCCTACAAAAAATATATATTATGTCAATATATTGTATTAGGCAATGCTAAAAAGAAGGAAAATGGCATATCTCTTACCTTCATTGAGCTCAACATGTACATTAAGTAATTTGACAAACAGTAGAGCATCATAGGGATAAAGGTGATAATAAAGGTGATGAGATAAATTGTTCTGGAAATGTTTGAGTCATAAGAGAAAACTTTCATTTGGAGGAAGAGGGGGAGGTTTGATTTAGGAACTGGTAACTGAAATGAACCCCAAAGGAAGGTCCTTTAGTACTTGTTTTGTTAGTTGCTGTTTTGAAGTAAGAAAATGATTGTACTGGGAAGATATGAGCCCAGAGTATATTCCAGGAAGAAAAATAGTTGTTTTAAATGCACAAAATTTGGAAAGAATAGGTCCAAACTAAAAACAGTTATTATTTAGGTTGATATGATCAGAGAATATGTGAAAGGGAATACTGTAAAAATAGGCTGAAAATATAGATTGGAGCCAGATGATTAATGAGAGTATTAAGTGCCAGGCTAAGAAGTTTGTATTTCATTTACATACATACATACATACATACATATATATATATATGTAAAAGGAAACACTGAAGGAACTTAAGCCTGGAAATAGCCAAAAAAAAAAAAAAAAAGGCTAGACACACTTTTAAATTAAAACTGTATTATCACCGTTTCCATTATTTTTTGTTTTTGTTTTTGTTTTTGTTTTGTGGGACAATGAAGTTTAAGTGACTTGCCCAGGGTCACACAGCTAGTAAGTGTCAAGCGTCTGAGGCTGGATTTGAACTCAGGTCCTCCTGAATCTGGGGCTAGTGCTTTATCCACTGCGCCACCTAGCTGCCCCTCTCCATTACTTTTTTAAGTCTAGACAATCTCAAAAGAAAATCAAGATCAAATCAAGCCCTCATTTGTAGCATTTCCTGATTCCCAAATGTGCACACTTAAAATTCAAAAATTGCCTCTTGAAAGCTGAGCTGGCTCTATCACACTGCCGGACATAAATGTATGAGTATCAGATTAGAGAGGAGAGAGGGAGGTACTAGAGGGTTCACAGATAAATTTAAAGGGAATTATATTATTTCAGACAAGAGATGAGAAAAATTTAGGTTATTGAGGTGGCAATGGGAATAATAAGGAGGAAATGGGGTTGAGAAATATTGAATATATGGAATTAACAGGACATAAAAATACATTCAGTCATTCTGAACTCCTGTAGATCTTCCAAACCACATTCCATACTCCCTACTACCTGATTCCTCATTCTCATTCCCCTCAAACTTCACACCTCAGTGTTTCAATCCCATTCCAAAAACCCTTCCACCCTGCCTCCTGGAATACTGTTCCTTAAATAAGAAACTTCCCTTGAGGGTCAGAGCCAAGATGGTATAGGAAAGGCAGTGACTCACCTGAGCTCTCCCTCGAACCCCTCCAAATACTTTCAAATAATGCCATAAGAAATCCTGGAGCAGCAGAAAGCACAAGGATAGGGTGAAATAATTTTCCAGCCAAAGGTATCTTAGAAGGTTGGCAGGAAAGGTCTCTCCCAGCTGGGTGAGTAGAGCACAGGTCACTGCAGGCTGTACCAGTGCAGGCCCAACCCCAGAAAAACTGGAGCAGGTCTTGGGAGCCATTTAATCATCAGCAGCAATTGCTTCTGGAACTCAAACCACAGAGGGTAAGGGGATTAAAGTGTTGGCCAGAAGGAAATTACAGGAGACTCTTTGCCAGCATTGAGGCAGGAACCTGTTATTTTGTCCAAACTCAGATCCAGGGTCCAGTCTTGGGTGCCTAGAATACTTTCCCTCGTCTGCAATGACTATTGAATTCCCTGGCTTTATATATCTTTCAATTAAAATCCAACTTTCTACAGGAAACCTTCCCTCTGTTAATTACTTCCTATTTATACTATATGTAGCTTGCTTTGTAACGACATTTTTGTATGTTGTCTCCCCCATTAAATTGCAAGCTCATTGAAAGCAGAAATTATCTTCTTATGTCCTTTTTTATATCCCCTTAGAACAGCATCTGACATATAGCAGGTATTTAACAAATGTTGATTGGTCACATATTTACAGTAATCTCTTAAATTTTGTTTAAATGGTTAAATATACCTCAGAGCTTAAAACAAAAAAAAAAAGAGAGAGAGAGAGAGAGAGAAAGAAAATTCTCTCAAATTTACATAATGCTGAGATCTAGGAATGTGGATTAAAAAAAAATTCTATCATGTCACTAAAACCAATAGCATTACAGTAACTATTTCATTTTCAGCAATCTCACAGATTGTATTAGCCAGGAGAATTGAGAAAATAACTGTATCCCCTAACATTACAGAGCGACATTATCTGCTTGAGGAACTGTGATGTCATTTTTATAATCTTTGCATTTTCAGATTCCTGCATTTTGCATATAGTAGATTTTTAATCATAGTACCACAGCTTTAGAACTGAATGAGTCTTTTTAGGCCATATACTCTAACTCCTCATTGTATAGTTTAAGAAAGTAAGGTTTAAGAAAAAGTGACTTCCCCAGGTTATACATGTAGCAAGTGATAGGACTAGGATTTGAATCATGACCCTCTGATTCAAATCCCTTATCCTTTCAACAGTATAATAGCTGTATCTGTTTATGGATTTGTATAATTGACACTAAATGTTCATATCATTGTTTATGTCAGAGCTCACCCTGAATTTTTTACAAAACTGAATCAAACTGACACATTGCATGGGAGGAGACTAGGGAGGTAGAGAGAGGATGGAATGAAATATACAGACTTATGATTTCATTGACAGCTCACAATTGGGAAACTTTTTCTACTAGTGCATATTAATATCTTCTCTGTAGTTTATAGTCTCAGAGTTGCCTGTGACACTAAAAGGATATATGACTTTACTTGGAAAACTAAAGAATACGAAATAAACAATACCAAAAAAATCTATCAATATCTATGTTATTAACACTTATGATATTGAATAACTATACTAAGACCTCCTTACCTCACTTACACATCAAGTTTATCATTGGAAGTTCTAATAAGCAGTTATTTTTTTTAATTGTAAGTTGGAAGAAGGAAAGCAAATGTCATGTGTTGTCTGATTTAGACAATCAATTCCTCAGTAAATGAAACAGTTGATTGCATACAAAATTGCCAAGAGGAAATAGTGTAAAGAGGGCATAAGGACATTTCAAATGAGAAATATAGATACAGGTACAAATAGATGCATGCATATTTATGTAGATATGAATCTAGGTAGATGTAGATTCATATGGCTCTTGATATATTATTAATGAGGAAATACCAAAAAAATTATAGATATATCATTCTCTTAGCATTATAAACATTAAATAAACTTATAAATAAATATTGAGGAATGGGAATTTCATACCTCTGAGAAAAGGCGCAAGATGAATATAAAGCATATCTTTACAGACTGGTAGAAGAATACAGATTATTTAAATAATGCTGAGACTATTTTTGTTGAGAAGAGAATTTTTTTATAAGGCTATGAATTCTGAGGTTTTCTAGTAAGTAAAATTTTTAAGTCTAAAAATAGATGAGGAATAGAAGAGAGATGGCAGAAACAGCTTGTCAACATGTGACAGCTGACTGCCAAATCATAAATGAACAATGATGGTAAAAGGAGATGACATAAAAAAATCTGTTCTTAGAAATGCAAAGGATTATTTTTGGCTATAGTATTTTTTGGTGGCAATCAAATCATTGAAATTAAAGTTAAGCATGGAAAATTCTGTATTATCATTGTATTTCTTGAAAGCCAGGAAGCTATAATTAAAGGCCTCTACAAACATTGTTTATATATATATACATACACATACACATACATATATATATATATATATACATGTATATGTGTATATATATATATATTCTGAATTTTATCATATCTATTGTATCCTTTTTTGAAAAAGAAAAAGCAAGGATGTGTGTAACTCTAATTAAATGAAAAAGAGATTCACATTACAACTGAGTCTTGATCATTTAAGGGTCAATATGTGGATTAACTTTTTGCTCTTTTTGTCTCCCCCCTAATCTCTGTATGTTATTTTTTTCACAACTCCTTATACCCTTAGAGAAAACTGAATTAAGAGGAAAGGCAAATTGATTCATTTAATTTGGCTCTTGAAAGCTTTGACAAAAGCTGATGGTGAAAGCCAAAGAAAGAGTTCATTTTTAATGGAAATCTCATTAGTTCATTGTACCTTTTTTGATCACCCTAACTCCTGACATTCTGTTAGGATAAACAATACAGATTTGACTGTATAGCCTAGTTTTGAATCACCTAATATTTGGGGTGCCAGGGTGAGTTGTAAAGAGGCTTCCCTAAATAAACTGCTGACTTACTTCTCATTCCAATTTATGTTTTTGTGTGCATCATGGGCAAAAAAAAATAGATTTATTTTCCCACTACAATCTCTAACTATTGTCAGTGCCATATTAAGGAAGGCATAGACAACACAATGAAATAGGTTCACTTGTCACTTTTCTCTATCTTTCTGCTTCTCTGTCTTTGTCTCTCTGTGTCTGTCTCTCTTTCTCTGTCTCTATCTCTGTCTCTGTCTGTGTGTGTGTGTGTGTGTGTGTGTGTGTGTTTATCTGATTATGTCTCTGTCACTGGATCTCACTGTATCTCTCTATCTCTTTTATTCTAGCCTTGCCTGTCTTCTTGCCTTTCTCTTTTATTGATTTTATATGGAAAAGAAAGGTATAGAAAAGTTTCTAAAGGAATGTGAAGGGAAAGGGAAAGTATATGACTTCAAGCTAAAGTTTTGTCCTGTACTAATATACCACTACATATAGACTTTTTTTCAATGCAGTTCACCACTTCTTGGTTTATTGGGGCATTATTTTAAAATACACAACAATGAAAGTAGATTCTACAGCCAACTTTTCATTGAGCCTTATCCCTCATCAAATATTTTGGCTATATACTTAATAGTCTTGAGATAGAGATAACATTGAAAAAGGTCAACTGAGGCTTTTAGTCTGACAAAAAGCAATGTAACAACATTCTAGATCTATGTTCTGTCAATACATCAAATGGAATTGAGTTGCAGGATTCAGCAGCCTGCATAGATGCAAGGTCTCAGGCCAGCCTCCCCTAAATCTGACTGATTATTTCTGTTATAGAACCAAACTTGGACCATGTTTTTTGACAAAGTGGTGCTTAAACAAAGGGTGAAATAATTGATAGAATCCTGCACACAGAGTCAGGAAATCTGGATTTGAAATCAACCTAAGATACTTCCTAAATATGAGACCCTAAACAAATCAATTAACTCCTCTGAGCCTCACTTTTTGTATCTATAATAGTCCATGTCACAAATGTATTGTGAAAAAAATGATCAAATATATGTAAAGTGCTAAATAAGTATTAGCAATTTTTATTTCATCAACAAAATTATAACTTAATATACTACATAAAAGGATAACATCAATTTGTTAACTTTAATACCATCTAAATTCTCAATTAAAAAATGCAAGAGCTTATCCGTCATTTTGTTATCCAAATAACTTGTTAATTACCCAAAAGTTTCATTATTTAATTATTTGAACTTGCATCATTGAAAACAAATTTTGTTAAGTCAGTCATTCTTGGAGGTCCCAGTGACCTAAATGACTCCCTTTCCTTTGTATTCCATTATATTTCAACCAAGCAAGCAATTCCATCTACTCTTTGTGTATAAAAAGCCACCCTTGTGAATCAAACATCTTGATGCTAAGAAGTGAGACAGTGATATGGAAAAAGGAAAAGAAAATCAATTCTGAAAGGATATCAGAGTTCAAGAATCTAGCTGTTGGTCCATAAGGATTATGCATTCTTCTTGGATTTCATTAATTCTTTGACTTTACCAGTAGAGGTAGTTCTAAAGATTTGATTTCTATCTCTTTTCTCAAACTGAGCTGACCAATATGTTATTTTGGTACTTGGAAAAGGAGACAATGATGGTCTTATTTTTAGCAATGCATCTACAGAATAATGAACTCTATTTGGTATATGTTTGCTCACCTGCTCCAAAGAAAACTTGGCACAAACAATTACTAAACTAGGACCTTAGATCTTCACAATTCTTATCTCTAAATTCCTTCATGTTGAAAGTATCAAAAATGATTATATAATATTTAAGATTACTTTTTTTTCACAACATTAATAGAAGAAGGCAATAGGAAGGGGGAGTGGAGAAGAAACCAAACTCTTTAATGGTAGAGATGACTATCTTTTACTTTGCAAACTTTTTTGTGTGTTGCTATTAAAGTATCTCTGAAAAAGTGAACAACTTTATGTCTAGTAGGACATAGATATGTAGAGACCCAAGTTCTTACTCTTTCCTTGCCCTTCTTCACTTCTAGTCATAAATCACTGTCCTCACCTCTTCCTTTCAGTCTGTCTTGAAAAATTCTATGTGTCAGTTTCCAACACAAAATGAATCAGATGATCAGGGAAAACTACAGCTCCCTCTTTTCTTGGAAGAAGATGAATGGAAACCCACTTACTAATAAACTATTATTTTTATTTCAACTAGAAATGTGTAAAAGCTAGAGTGGTTTGCTTGATTAATCTAATTCATGATTGATTTTACTTTTTTTTTTAAATTTCACTTTGTAAGTAAGTCCAGAACTTGTCCAGTTAATAGGGCAACAGATGTTAATGAGAGTTATCAACAATCTCCTTTTGAAGGATCATGTCTGAGATCAGGATTTGAGAGTCTTGCCAGTGTGTAACTATGGCTACGTGGCACAGTAGATAGAATGCTGTGCTAGGAGTCATGAATAAGTAAGTTCAAATCTGGCCTCAAACATTTACTTTATGTGTGACCCTGGACAAGTAATTTATCCTTTCTTTGGCTCAGTTTCTGCCAATGTAAAATGTAAATAATAATGGCATCTGCTTCCCAAGGTTCTTGAGAGAATCAAATGAACTTAGTACAATACCTGCCATAAGGTAGGTGCTTAATACTAATTTCTTTCCTTAGTTCTTTTCTTCCTTCTTTGTTTCCTTTCATCCTTTTTTCTTTCCTTTCTTTTTTTCTTTCTTTCATTCCTTCTTTCCTTCCTTCCTTCCTTTCCTTATTCCTTCCTAGCAAGGGACTAACCTTCTCACAGTTACTTTCTTGTTTCTAGTCCTTTGATCATTTTGTTATCTTTCTTTGAAATGTCCTTTCCCATCCTCTCACACATCTGCATATAAATGTGGTACAATCTTATAGATTTTCCAAGGCCTATCTCAAATGTCACCTCCTGGAAACCTTTCCTAATATTCCTCAGAAATAGATGAAATTCAATTAAATTAAACAACCATTTATCAAGTAACTACTATATACTGAATATTGGACATACTGAAAGAAGAATAAATGTTTATCCCCTAAAGGAGTTTACATATTACTTTGAAAGGTATATAACATGGTATCGTTCATCATTCATTTTCTTTTCTTTTCTTTTTTTTTTTTTTGCGGGGCAATGGGGGTTAAGTGACTTGCCCAAGGTCACACAGCTAGTAAGTGTCTGAGGCCGGATTTGAACTCAGGTACTCCTGAATTCAGGGCCGGTGCTTTATCCACTGTGCTACCTAGCTGCCCCCATCATTCATTTTCAAAGAGGATCAACCTCGCATGTCTGAGTTGGATTTAAGTAGGGCAGAATTACACAAAGTCCTTAGCCTTTGAAGATGACTCTCTTCCTGAGATATCAAAGTCCAGTGGCAGCCAAATTCCGGAGATCCCATGTCAAGGAGAAAATACTGCATGTAGCTAAAAATAAACAACTCAAATACTGTGGAGCTACAGTCAGGATAACCCAAGATCTAGAAGCTTCTGCATTGAAGAATCAGAGGGCATGGAATATGATATTCTGGAGGGCAATGGAACTAGGATCACAACAAAGAATCACCTACCCAGCAAAACTGGGTATATCTTTCAGGGGAAAAATTGGGACTTTCAGGTATTTGTGATAAAAAGACCAGGACTGAATAGAAAATTTGACTTTCAAATACAAGACCCTAGAGACGCATAAAAAGGTAAACAGAAAAAAGAAATCATGAGGGATGTTAAAAGGTTCAACTGTTACATTCCTTCATGGGAAGATGATACATCTAACTCATAAGAACTTTCTCAGTCTTATGGTACCTGAAAGGAATATACTTAGAGGGCACAGGCTTGAACTGAATATGAAGGGATGAAATCTGTAAAGCATTTATTTTTTGCTTATTCTTTTTGTGTGTGCGGTAGGCAGGGTGTGGTGGCTTATCTCTGGGGCCAGATTTGGGCTCAGGGCCTCCTGGGTCCAGGGCTGGTGCTTTGTCCACTGTGTCACCAAGATGTCCCATGATGACATCTTTAAAATAACATTAAGGGGTGGGAGAAATACATTGGAAGAAAGGGAAAGGAAAAGGTGGAACAGGGTCAAATACTTCAAATAAAAGAAACAAGAAAAAGCTTATGGAGTGGAGGTAAAGATGGGGAAGGAGCAAGGGAATGAGCCTTACTCTCATAAGAATTGGCTCAAAGAGGGAATAACATACACATTCAAGTGGGTATAGTAATATATATTGCCCTGTGGGCAATTGGGAGGGTAAGAGGATAAGGGGGGAGAGTGGAGGAAAGGAGGGCAGATTGGGGGAGGTGGCAGTAAAAAGCAAAACACTTAAAACACTTTTGAGGAGGGATAGGGTGAAAGAAGATTTAAAATAGAGTAAATACTGAAGGGACAGAATAGAATAGAGGGTAATACTGTTAGCAATAGCAACTGTGAAAGAAATGATGAACAGGATGCTATCAGAAGGACTTAGGAAAAATGCAATCCATCTACAAAGAAAGATGGTATCTGAATACATATTGAAGTCCAATTATTTTGTTGTTCCTCTTTCTAAAGTTATTTTGTCTGTTTTCTTTCACAACCTGACTAATGTGGAAATATTTTACATGACTGCACATGTATAATTTATATTGAATTGTTTGATTTCTTAGGGAGGGTTGGGGTAGAAGGAGGAAGAGAATTTGGAACACAAAGTTTTAAAAAATCAATCTGAGGGGGCATCTAGGTGGTGCAGTGGATAAAGCACCAGCCTTGGATTCAGGAGGACCTGAGTTCAAATTTGGCCTCTGACACTTGACACTTACTAGCTGTCTGACCCTGAGCAAGTCACTTAACCCTCATTGCCCTGCAAAAATAAATTAAAATGGGGGCGGCTAGGTGGCGCAGTGGGTAAAGCACTGGCTCTGGATTCGGGAGTACCTGGGTTCAGGTCCGGCCTCAGACACTTGACACTTGCTAGCTGTGTGACCCTGGGCAAGTCACTTAACCCCCATTGTCCCGCAAAAAAAAGAAATAAATAAATTAATTAATTAATTAATTAAAATAAAATAAAAAAACATCAATGTGAAAATTTGTTTTTATATGTAACTTGGGGGAAATTCTAACAAAATAAAATTTTAAAAGTCCAGTGGTAGGACAAAAGTCATGATAACTAGTAATGGTCTAGGATGCAGTGACTTCTCTAATGCCTAAAGTTCTTGCTTCAGCTGCCTTCATGAACAATGGAACAAATTGTTCTCAACCACCCATTCTACTAGGCAATGTCTTCACAAGGTTGGGGTAGACATACCCGTAAATCCCTGACCATTGAGGTCTTTCAGTTACTCTCGACCTTGTTTATGGCATCTACTGAAATTGTTTTATTGAGCATGGCCATAGTGCATGCTACAGTTCTTAGAGACATAAATGAGAGTTGATTGAATATGGACTTTAAAGGAGGATGATCAGCTCTTAAAAAGGGCTCAGTGAGCTCTCACACCACAGGTTCTAGTCCTGCCTGAACTAGAAATAGAAAAAAGATTTCATATGTGATGCCTTGATTTTTAACATATCACCTGTAATTTATACCTATTATTTGATTTTATATTTTAATTATTTGGGTGTCATATACATATATACATTCATATTTATAATTTTTCTCTCTCCTATTGAATTTAATCTCTTGAAGAAGTGGAATCACATAAAAATCCTAAAATTAAAACTGACAAAAATAAGAAATAAGAATACTGTTTTAAAACTCTTGAAAAAATTACTTGTTAGAGTGCTGGGAAGAATGATAAAAAGCCTTTCTTATGAAAATTAAGGTTGAAATACACAATTTAGGACAAAGACTATCTGTTAATTGGGCTATTGACATCTCTAAGGGCAGTCCCATATTTGTGGATCCAGTAAAGAGATTAGCACTGAGTGCAGATTAAAATATTGTTTATAAGGAGGAATTCCCTTTGATTTCCCCTGAAGCACATATGAGAGGAATGCTCAACAGAGTGGGTATGGCTATTTGAAATATTAATGCCAAACTATATATTATGATCTTTTAACTGTTCATTATTCCTATAAATATCACCTCAACTGGCACTTAACATAAAGGCCAGAGGACATGGAGGTTTATGCCAGGTTTTGAATATTTCTCCCCCTAGACTAGACATGTTAGATATTAGATTATTGTAAAATAAAACAAAATTTTTTCTAGGGGAATTATGACTAAAGCAGAGTAGAGAATTTTTGTTTTTGTTTTTTCATTGAGAGAAGTCAGAGACTTTACACATTAGACACTAAGAATAAATTTGTAGAAATTTACTATTTTTTTAAACAGGGGATGATTTTTTTTTAAAAAAGGAAATTATTCAGTTTTTTCCCCTCTAACCTCTTTCTCTTATTTATTTGATTCATAATTGCTCAATTTTATCTCAAGCTAAACAATGAAAGATTTAGAAAGCAATCTCAGGTCTCCTGAATAATGGAAATTAAAAGGTGAAGATAGGAGATTTGGTACCTCTGAGCCATTTGCTTTGTGCCAAATCTCCCCATAAAAAGTCCAAGGATTTCTTTCATGGTTTCCCTCCCCCCACCCTTCCTTTCCCTTGCTCCTAAATAAACTATCACCTTATTCTAACTACGTTTTGTGTGCAAGAGGGTGTAATTCTTTAAAGAGGAATTCCTAAGAACCTCAACTCCTACCCCAACCCCGTACCCCATTTTCCCACCATATCATCTGGCGCCCGAACGTTGTAGGGACATGGGATTTTCCTCTTTCCTCTTAGCACACAAAACTGGGGGGGGTGGGAACCTACCTTCTGGGTTTCCTTTCTCCCTTACCCGCCTGACTCAACCTCCCGTTTGAGTCACAGAGAGGTAGAGAGAGGGTCAGCTTTCAAACGCGACAGTGGAGGGCAGCCTGAGTCTCCCTCCCTCGCCAAAAGCTCAAACAGACATCTGGACCACGCTTGGCACACAACCTGGAGGTAAGACCCTACCTTCTGGGTTTCTCTTCTCCCTCTCCCAGTGGACTCAACCTCCCATTTGAGTCACAGAGAGGTAGAGACGGTTGGCGTCTGCAGGACAGCAGAGAGCAGCCTGGGACTCCTAGATGTCCGAACCACGCTAGGACCCTCAGACTACACGTTTCTGGGTTATCTCAGATTAAAGAGAAATTGGGGAGCTACTCAGAGAACCCCACAAAGTTCATAGATGGCTTTAAGTCTGTGACACTGGAGTTTGACCTTTCCTGGACCGATTTGCAAATTATTCTTGCCAGCTGTTGTGCCCCTGATGAGAAAAAAACAGATTTGGGACCTGGCGGTACAAGTTGGGGATGGACACTCGCAGGTTGGAAATTGGGTTGGGGTCCCTGGTTTTACAGCTGTCCTGGTCATAGAACCGAGATGGAACTATGATAACAGGGAAGACAGGGCTTGTAGAAATCACGTGATCACCTGCCTAGTTGAGGGAATGAGAAGGGGGATTAAGAAACAAGTCAATTATGGAAAGGTGAGGGAGATAACACAGGGGTCTGATGAAAATCCTGCTGTCTTCATGAGCCGCTTAGCAGACTCTCTGAAGAAATATACTAACCTAGACCCCCAAAGAGATGTAGGAATAACTGTCCTCAATATTCATTTTATCAGCCAGTCTGCTCCTGACATTAGGAGAGAGCTCCAGAAGTTAGACTGGGGTCCCCAGATCCCATCCTCACAACTCCTTGACATTGCTTTTAAGATTTTTAATAACAAGGACCTTGCAGTAGCCAAAGAGAGATAAAAGATGGCTCGTGCCCACTCCATAGACCAAGATTCTATAATAGCAGCAGCCATCACCACATCTGCTACCAGCAGAACTCCGGCTGGCCGAGATTCTGGCAGCTGCAGTAAACTGGGACACAGAAGTGGGGGACGCCGCAGGAAGGTGAGGCCTTCCCTCCTACCTCTTTGTCCCCAGGGCAGCACCCGAGAGATCGGCTTAGCAAAAATCCAGGGCTCTGCAGCTTGCTCTCCTGACCAGCATCGTGTCAGGCCTATGGCCAAGCCGGATATAGGAGGCAAGCCTAGGAATGGTTTTGGGGCAACCTCTGTCTTACTCTCTGGTTCAGGTCCTAGCATGCAATCAAGGCACAAAATGGGGATGGGATAAAAGGGACCCTTAATGTAGACAGACACTGCCTATCACAGAATTAGGCTTGAACTCCCTCCTGTAAAGCAGGCCACACCCTGTCCTGCAAAAAGGTCCCACTTGACTCCTGATCTGATAAAGTCCCTTTGCGTTTTTTTTTTGCTCTGGTCAGTTTTAATTTTTTTGTTTAAGTCTGTTCCATCTAGTCTCAAGGATTCATGGCAGATACCCACTGTGCCTATGTGTTGACTCTGGACTCTCTGGGCCCCTCACAGCTCTGCGCACTCCAGGCCTTCTCCACTTCTCTCCCCTCCCCCTCCCTTGCTCCTTGATTCTTTGACCCCCGGTCAGCATGAAGCAGTTTCAGAAGAATCTTCGTCCCCTTTCCTTATATATAGAGAAGTGGGGAATGTCATGGGGTGCAGAGCACCCCAGAAGTTCTGTGGGGCACACCAAGGAATCTTCTCCTTGAGAAACTAAACCAGAGGACAGATAATGCCTAGAGAGATAAGCTGAACCAAACCGGACTGAGCTAGCTTGGGATTCCTACCCTTCATTCTCATCTCCCTTACCCTGGGAAGATAAGTTTGGGTGTGGCTTCGGCCTTTGTGTTCTGAAGAGGGATCTGTAGCCACCCCTCACCCAATTCCTTTAGTCACTACCAGTGGGGGATAGTCCTCCACTGCTCACCCAATTCCCCCAGCTACCACCAGTGGGGGATGGTCCTCCCTCACTAAAGGAACTTTCCACAGGAAGATGGTCCACCCCCATCAGTCCTCTATAAAAGTACCTTCCGGTCTCCTGTTCAAGGAGATTTGGTACCTCTGAGCCATGTGCTTTGTGCCAAATCTCCCCATGAAAAGTCCAAGGATTTCTTTCATGGTTTCTCTCCCCCCACCCTTCCCTTCCCTTGCTCCTAAATAAACTATCACCTTATTCTAAAAAAAAAAAAAAAAAGGTGATGATATATGATTAGAAAAAGACATAAAGATAATTGTTTTTCCTTAGACCTAAAGATAGAAAAAAAAATGTGGTATGACAACTAGAGATAAAGATATTCAGAATATGGAAAGGAAATAAAATTCATATGGGTCATTTTATTTTCATTTTATTTTTAAGGGATATTCAATCTAAGGCCATTCTGCTGACATAGTCAACATCTGGCTGGCATTCATTCATTTTCTTCCATCAAAAACTAGCCTCTTGGCTCCATTACATTTCATTTATATTGTTAGATTGGGTCATTTAATGGTCATGAAATGTGGTCAGGCTGACCTGGACTGAATTCAGATAGATGACCATTATCCATTCCTTAAGTCATGAGGTCAGTTTTATTGGATTTAATTTAGTGTGACAACACAGTTTCCAAGTTATGTAACAGGCAGCTGCATATGTGTCAACCTGAGAGACATTTGGGGATGTAAAGAGACGGAACAATATGTCAGAAGAGCTATTGTTTGCTTTTCTCTCTTACAGAAATTAGCAGCATGATATGTACATCATACAACTCTAGGCACACTGAAGGCAGTATTGAATACTTCATCTTCACAACAGATGGGGAATCATTTTGGGGCCTGACTAAGTCTAATTCTTATGGTTTTGTATTAGAAGGTCATTGGCTAGGCATATGGATAGTCACCAAAGGATCCATAACTACAACATTTATTATACTTTTTTTCTAAGAAAAGTAGGGGTAAGAGGCAGGAGAATTAGTAGATAGAGACCCAGTATCATTTTGTACCTGGAGAGGAAAGTAAAAGCATGAACTGTACATACACACAAGTAAAATGTCAACTGAATGCTAGAGATTGTAAAACAAATACATATATATGTATAAAACACAAATAAAGGAGTATTTTGTATTATGAGGTAATTTCCTCATGGGAAATAGCTAAATCCCCTGTAGGTGAATCATTTATTGGAGAATATTTTCAAAAAAAAAGTATCACCCTGGAACCCAAGAAATTGACTAAATGACCTAAAAGGTTGATTTTAGCAATAATCTCTGTGATTCAGAACCAATTCCCTTTTACAATTCTCTTGCTTGCTTCTGGAGTGGGGGAGACGCCCATAGATTGATTGTCATTATCCCCTGCAGCTAGCTTCTGTGCACTGAGTAATGAATATTTTTAGAGCTTTGTTTGTCTGTTGCTTAACTCCAGTGGCCCAAGAAGCCATTATGTGATTTATTTATTCAGTCAGTATAAATAATGGCCCCAAAGAATAGGTGATTTCTCTTTTGATTTAGTAATTCACTAATCCTCTCCCCCACATTTTTCTCTCCTACCCAATTACCCTAAAAATAACAAATGGTAGTTAATACAATATTCTCATTTAATCTTCACAGTTAAATAGCTAGCGCTTGCCTTAATATTTCATAAAATTAAAAGATGAAGGGCAACCTTCACATTCCTGGTATTTGTGATGAAGTAAGCCATAGGATATGGTTAAACTGAAAATATTCCAAATTATCCCCTGGTTGGTTTTTCCAGTAGCATCATCCAAAATAATTACATTGCTATGAAAAGTTAGTGATCTTTAGAGTAAGAACAGATAGGTTCAAATCCTAACTTTGACATTTAGGAACTGTATATCACTAGGCCATATGCTGCAAGTGCCAGATAAACTGGGTTAAGATTCAAAAGACAAGTGTTCAAATCTTGGGCTTCAGTTCTACATGTAAATGAGGAAGTTGGTCTAGATGAACTATAAGAGATCTTCCAACACATAATATATAAGCGTATGATGGTGAGGCATTGTATCAGTCACTTGAAATCTAAGAACTTTGGTTTCCTAACTTATATGAAGGGTCACTCTAAAAACAGAGGTTATTTTTATGAAAAGAGTACATTACTATTTTTCCATTTACATGAAAAGATAGGTTTTTTAAAAAATATTTTTTAACTTATTTCCAATTTTGTTTTGTTTTCTTTTGTTTTTGTGGGGCAATGAGGGTTAAGTGACTTGCCGAGGGTCACACAGATAGTAAGTGCCAAGTGTCTAAGGCTGTATTTGAACTCAGGTCCTCCTGCATCCAGGGCCAGTGCTTTATCCACCACATCACCTAGCTGCCCCCCAAAACATAGATTTTAATGTAAATTTTTACAAGATTTTGAGTTCCAGATTTTTCTCCCTCCCTTCCTCCCCTTTCCCCTTCCCAAGAAGCAAGCATATAGGTTATACATGTGCAATTATATTAAAAATATTTCAACATTAGTTATGTTGTGAAAGAAAAAAACAGGAAAGAAAAGGAAAAAAAATCATGACAAAAAGATGGTGAAAACAGTACGTTTCAATTTATAGTCAGACATCATCAGTTCTTTCTCTGGATGTTGATAGTATTTTCCATCATCAATGTTTTGGAATTGTCTTGGATCATTATATTGCTGAGAAGAGCTAAGTCTATCATAGTGGATTACTATTCAACATTGCTGTTTCTATGTACAATAAAACAGAGGTTCTTTAAAGGGAGCCTTTAGATACATTTCAGGCATCCATGAACATGACTGACAAAAAATGAAATTTTATCTTCATTAATGTCTAATGGAATTTTAGAAATTATTTCAAATACTTAAAAATATTACTTTGAAGGAGTCGATAGGCTTCACTAGATTAACAAAGAGGTTCATGACAAAAATCATTAAATCATTAAATCTACTCTATGAACCCATTTAAGAGAGAGTGTTCAAGTCCAGCCAAGCCCAGTACAAAAGCCTTCTAAAAAGTCCTTGGCTGCAGGAGACTAGAGAGACTGCATTCTTGGGTCTTTTGGGAAGTTTCAGCAAATGATAAGTAGTCCAAGATAATCTGTGGGAGAATGACCTTGGGCAACATTCAAGGCAAGCTTTCTTGAAAACTATGCTGGGAATCCACAATGGAAGTAGTTTCTAAACCTGGCAATAGAAGGGATAGTCTCCATTATAAACTATAGCAGTTATAACCTACGGCAGAAGAAGGATACAGAGTCTTGTGACAAATGGGAGCTCTGAAGAACCCAGTACTCGAGAATGACTAGAGTCCTTTGAAGGAGGGCCCTACTATGGCCAATATATTTAGTATTAGTCATGTCTGCCTATATCATTTAGATATGGAACATGACCAAGACATGTCTCCCAACCTTGATATTGAGTTAGATGAGATGAGCAAATGAAGGAAAACTGAATATTATGAAGGGGGAAGAGGGGAAAGGTAATAAGCATTTATTCAATTTCTACTCTGGATCAATCATCATACTTAATACTGTACAAATATTATCTCATTTGATCCTGTCAACAAACCTATTATTTACCTCATTTACAATTGAGGAAAGTGAGGAAGACAGGTTTAGTTACTTGTCCAGGGTCACACAGTTTAGAAAGTTTCTGAGGCTGGATTTTAACTCTTACTCCAGGCCCAAATAACTATACTATCTAGTTGTTCTGAGGGGAGGTAAAGCCTCAGAGTCTCTGAACCTCAATTCTCTCATAAATAAAAAATTGAAATCCAGGTGTATTTAAGTTCTTTGTGCTTGTGTCTGTGTGTGTGTCTCCCCTTTAGAAATCTGGCAATATCTATAAACTGCTTCTTAGAATACTGATTGTAAATGTAGAAAATGGAATACATGGAATTAAATAAGAAAACCAATTATACTGAATTATAATTATTGATTTAAAAAAACAGTTCACAGACGCCACCCTATCCCTTCTAATTCTATACATTAGAAACATTATCTTTAGAAACATTTTCATTTAGCTATAATCATGAAAAGTGAGCTCTGTATCACCTCACCTAGTTAACATGGGTAGGGAAGAAGAAACATATATTTTTACAAGTTCATATAGTACCATGGAGTTATAGATAGAGGATTGATTTGGTATCAGAAAAACTTAAATCCAAATCTTTCCTCAGAAATTTACTACTGACTATGACTTTAGATGTCATTTGACCATCCTGACTCTCAGTTCCTTATCTGTAATATGGGGTTAAGAATAGCAATGTCTTTTTGAGATTATTAATAGCAGCAAATAACTTATATAAAATTGTTATTATATAGTCAGTCTGAAAAACTGTTAAATTTTCCTAGCATTAAGTTGAACAAAGTACAGAATAAAAATATTAAAGCAAGAGTTTATTTTTTGTAAATAGTATTTTATTTTTTCCAATTACACAGTTTTTCATATTTTATAATTATATAGGAAAATTATATTTTTCCAATTAAATAGTTTTAAATTAATTTTTATAAGATTTCGAGTTTCAGTTTTTTTTCTCCCTTCCTCTCTCCCAAGCCCCCTCCCCAAGATGGCAAGCTATTTGATGTAGGTTATACATATGCAATCATGTAAATATATTTCCACATTAGTCAAGTTATGAAAGAAGAAACAGAACACCAAAACAAACCACAAAAACTGTCACCAAAAACAACAAAAGAGTGGACATTAGTATGCTACTATCAGCATTCAGGGTCCATAGATCTTTCTCTTGATACGGATACCATTTTTCATGATGAGTCTTTTGGCATTTTCTTGGATCATTGCATTACTGAGAAGAGCTAAGTCATTCATAGTTGATCATCATACAATGTTGCTATTACTGTGTGAAATATTCTGGTTCTGCTCACTTCGCTCAGCATCAGTTCATGTAAGTACACATTTTTTCTGAAATTGGCCTGTACATAATTTCTTACAGCATAATAGTATTCCATTAAATTCATATAATACAACTTGTTCAGCAATTTACCAACTTATGGGCATTCCATCAATTTCCATTTCTTTGCCACTACAAAAAGAACTGTTATATATATTTTATGGATGCAAATCCTTTTCTCTTTTTATGATATATTTGGGATACGGGCATAATAGTGGTATTGCTTAGTTAAAGGGTATGCACAATTCTTTTTTGGCCTTTGGCATAATTCCAAATTATTCTCCAGAATTTTTGGATCAGTTTATAACTCCACTAAAACAATGCATTAGTGTTCCACTTTTCCCCATATTTTTTCCAACACTTATCATTTTATTTTTTCTTTCACATTAGCCAATCAGATAAGTATGAGGTGCTATCTCAGAATTGTTTTAATATACATTTCTCTAATTAATACTGATTTAGAACATTTTATATAACTATAGATAACTTTAATTTCTTCCTCTGTAAACTGCCTGTTCATATCCATTGGCTATTTTTCAATTGGGAAATGATTTGTATTCTTATACATTTGACTCAGTTCTCTATTTGAGAAATGTGGCATTTATCAGAAACACTGGCTGGACAACATGTTTTCCAGCTTTCTGCTGTCCTTTTACTCATTGCTGCATTGGTTTTGTTTGTATAAAATCTTTTTAATTTAATTTAATCAAAATTATCCACTTTGCATTTCATAAAGTTCTCTATCTCTTGTTTGTTCATAAATTCTTCCCTTCTCCATACATCTGGTAGGAAACTATTCCTTGTCTTCTTAACTCACTTATGGTATCACACTTTATGTCTAAATAATATGCCTATTTCTATCTTATCTTGATATATGGTGAGAGATGTTTGTCTATGCCTAGTTTGTGCCATATTATTTTCCAATTTTTTTAACCAGTCTTTTGCCAAATAGCAAGTTCTTTTCCTAGAAGCTAAGTTCTGCCAGTTATCAAACAGTAGATTACTATAATCATTTACCACTGTTTACGCTGTTTCTTAGCCAGTAGCAAATACTTTTGATGATTGCTGCTTTATAATATAGTTTTAAAGTTGTTACAACTAAGCCACCTTCATTTGCATTTTTCCCATTAATTCCTTTGACATTCTTAAACTTTTGTTCTTCTAGATAAATTTTGTTATTATTTTTTCTTGCTCTATAAAATCATTTTGGTAGTTTGATTGATATGGCACTCAATAAGCAAATTAATTTAAGTTGAATTTTATTATATTAGCTTGGACTATCCGTGAGCAATTGATGTTTTCCCAGTTGTTTAGATCTGACAATATTTGTGTGAAAAATATTTTGCAACTATGTTTAAATAGCTCCTGGGTTTTTCTTGGCAAGTAGACTCCTAAATATGTTAACAATTATTTTAGATGCAATTTTTGTTTCTATCTCTTACAACTGGGCTCTGTTGGTCATATATGCAAATTCTGATGATTTATGTGGGTTTTTTTATATCCAAAAACATTGAAAAGGAAATATTTACAAAGCATCTTTATTTGTATATGTATATGATAGGATGAAGATATCACAATGACCTAGAAGAAAAGCTCTTCTACCATTAAGTCCATTAATATTTCTTTTTCTTTTTTAAAAAGACCATTAATATTTCTAAGGAGCAGGGTTCAGGGAGGGATGACCAAGTATCTTAAATAAATCTACATGTTAATCATTAATCAGGAATATTTATTATTTTATCTAATTTTCCTTTGAATAATATGATATAATTTATATGACTTTAGTAAATTTCTTGTTTATTTTATATAAATGTAGAAAAAATAATTTTAGATAATCATTTTTGATTCATAACAAATTTATTTAAAACCTTTTTGGGTTAAAGTTATAATAATTGGGTAAGGGAGAAGAATATATTTTGAAAAGATATATTTCAATGTTATATCTCTCAAACTGCCAGAATTTTGCTAATTAATCATTATCATAATCTTTAAATACCCAGTTCACAGTAGTCTGCATTAATATATCCCCTGTATAAGTGATCCTCAAGTTTATTTGTCTACCATTCTAAATTTTGCCCTGGTAAATTTATCTTTTTTCCCCCTAATCCCTGACATGCAGCAATGACAAAGGATATTCAGTAGGAGTAGAATTATGCTTTAATCCTAGATGCATTGAAAAATTCTTGAAAATCAAAGACCCATGTACATTAATTCCTCTGTTACTGAAACCTCATATTTCAATTGTTTGGTATTTGTCCAATGTTTTTTCTTCTTTGAGGGAAAAAATCCTGGACCTCTCAGCTACCCTGCAAACTCCTTTCATTTGCATTTCCTAGAAGATACTTCCTGTCAAATAGAAGATGAAACATCAAAAATGATGACTTAGTAGAAGAAAGAGAAGCATATATGCTAAGAATCAATCACTCAGGTTTTCCTTGACATTCTTCTTTTAGAAGAAAGATCTGCTCTGTCTTTGAGGATAAATAATGAGGAGAATCAGGTGAGTTTCATCCTTGACTGAACAACAAAGACCTAGATGTTTATGCCTGGTTCAAACTGGTGTCTTATTTGCTTTACAGATTGCCATTCCTTAATACCTTCATCAGGGGAAATGCACCTATATGGAGGTGATTGTTCCTCTGACTTTAATGTTTACCACCCAGCAGTTCATTTGTCTGTACCTGGGGGAGGGGAGGAATAATTAGACATGACAAAGCTCAATTTCAGTTTTGCACATAAGTTCTCTTTGATTCAACCCTAATAGTTTAGAACATACTCTGCCAAGTTTGTTCCTATTGCTGCTGTTGCTGTTACTGTTGCTGTCATTGTTTGTGTTTTTGTTGTTGTTGTTGTTGTTGTTGTTGAGTTGTTTCAGTCAGGTATGATTCTTCATGAGTCCCATTTGGGGTCTTGACAAGGGTGCTGGAGTAGTGTGTCATTACCTTCTCTTTTCTTCCATTTTTATGGATGAGGAACTGAAGCAAATAGGGTTAAGTGACTTGCCCAGGATCATAGAGCTATTAATTTTCTAGGGCTGACTTGGAAATCATGAAGATGAGTATCTCTGATTTCCAAGCCCAGTGCTCTATCCATTGCATCACCTAGCTGCCCTGTTAAGAGACTCTGGATGGTGGGGGACCAAAGAGCATAATTATGAAATCTTAAACCTGAATAGTCTCACACAATTGAACTCAGGATTCACATGATGGGAACTGCTCCATCCTAATTCAGTATTCTGCTAATGCAAAGAGCTATGCAATTCCCTAAAATGTTGAATTTAAATGTAATGTACACTTCTATGTTTTTTTTAATAAATCTATAACTTACAGAAATTTTAAGGAGTTGTTGATTTTGTTTTTTCATATTGTTTACATGGGAAAATACAAAAAAAGCTTTTTTTTTTTCCCTTTGGATAATTTATCTATATAAATAAGTTTGTTTTACATTTGGGGCTATGAAGCTGATATGGAGACTATTTCTAAATCATGCATTTCTAGTGGGTCCCATCATTTCAAGTGGGCTACCACCCAAAACAGTTAGACACATACCAACTAAAACATGTGTCACACACTGTTTTTCTTCAAGCAGTCAATTGATCTCTGCCTGAGGGTTATGATATTGTCAACAGTAGAAATTCATGTGCTTTGAAATATGTTAAAGCAATTAGTTTAAAATTCAAGCAAATATCTCTACCCAATGTTTCATTGTTGTTTAGAACTCCCCTTTGACACCATGACAATCTGCCTTCTATTAGACTTTTCTCTTTATACTTGTCATATTCCATCTTCTTGGAACATAAGGTCACTGAGGACAGGCTTGGTTTTATTTTATTTTTTAATAGTTCTGTCATCAGCACATACCACAGTAGGACCTTATACATATAATACATTTTGCTAAATGTGTGATAAAATCAGGCACATTTTCCAATTTACAATTTCTTTGGGCTTGATTTGGCTTCTTTCAGTCATATGCCTTAAATTTCTTAACTATTCCATCATTCCACATGATAAATATATCATGCTAAAATATCCAACCTACTTTTAAGTATGGTCTCATCTTCACAACGAACCTTGAAAATATATAGTTGTTTTTGTGGATTTTATTTTAAGCTACAGAGATGATTAAAGTCAAATATTTGAAACAATGTACCCAAATTTTCATGGGCAGACATTGGTGACATTAGCATAATATTCAAACATATTTTTATATTCATTTTATTCTGAGATACAGAGTTCAAGGGAGCAAATCAAAGAATGGAATTTGAATTCTACTATTCTTCCTTTTACTTTTTGTGTAAGTCCTTCCACATTATTTATTTATTGTTTTGGTCCATGATTCCTCAAAATACAATAGGACTCTGTATCAATCAAGTTTAGAGAACTGAACATTCTACTAAAGGTGATTTTCAAATGTGGAATAGACCTCAATTATTTCTTCAGAGATTTAATGAAATGCTCAAAATTGGAGAACTTAAAGATCAAAATGCTAATTATCATGGAAGACACTGATGTGAAAATGAGTGTTTCTTTACATGTTGATAGACTGATTGAACTAGAACATCTCTCTTTACTAGTTTTCAATGATTCAGATTCTCTGCTGTTATGAAGGAAGTGTGGGAGAAATAACATGACTGCCCTCCAGTTATATCAACATTACCACGGTAAATAAGGTATTTGCATAGAGTATAAACATGCATTTATTCATCTATTTCTTGATACTTTCATTTATTCATGGTTTTTTTTTTATATTTGGTAAAGGACTTTCTCAGCAAGGTTTTCTTTTACTTGCTTGTTTTTAACACCACTCAAATTTCTTTTTTTGTTAATTGATAATAGGAAGTTCTGAAAGGTCCAACTTTGCTTGCAAAATTTTGATATAGTAATTTTTTTCTTTAATATTTTGCAACACAGGGAAGATTAAAAAAATAGGTCTAACATGCTGTAATGATTGGAATGACGCCACCTGCTGGAGACTTACTGTAGAAAAGCTCTGCCATGAGGTGAATATCTCTGAGGGAAAGACCATGAGTCTTTTCTTTGGCTATATTACAGGCTTGTGTAAAAGCCACAAGTTCAGCAGTTTGCACACTAAAATGGGAAGGCAGAGAAGCTGCCCAGACAGTGTCATAATCAGAAACTACAGTAGCTCCAGTGAAACGGGTCCCCTCACTCATAAATGAAGAACCATCTGTATAGAGGACAAGATCAGGGTTTTCTAAAGGTTTATAAAAAAGATCATCATAGTTTCTCAGCCATATCAACTAAAGAAGCACAGTCATGCAATGGCTCCCCCCAGATTATTAGATTTTTAAAAATTTCTCATAATGGCATGAGGATAATTAGGCAGATGATGCAAAAAGTGATGAAACAAAGATAAAAATTATTTTAAAAAATTAATATTGCAGTAATTGTCTTCTCAATTTACCCTCCATAAGGGGGGACTATAGTAATATTAATTTTAAAGAATGTTTCAATTTTTGTTTTATTATATGTTTCATGTGTAACAACTGAGATTCTGAATTCCCTTACACATGTTTTTGAGAACTTTCATTGTTTGATTTTATTATTGACAAAGCTATTTTAAAGTTGTGTTAAGCTCAATTTTGTAGGAAAGATTCCTGGCTTATTACCAGCATCCACACATCAACCCCTGAAAAGACTTCCATTCCATGACTACACCCAGAGGACATCTGAGAAAAGACTTTCAGAGACCTTAAATGAACAGTTGTTTTTTTTTCCTTCTGTTATATATACACCATCTGAATATGTACTCTCTGCAGAGGTCCTCCCTTTGCAAGACGAATGTCAAAGTGCCTGTTCATGAGGACAAAAAATTGCCCCTCCAGACAAAATTTTCCTCTCTCCCTTTTCTATATTGATATTAGTATATTGTTAGTTAGCATAGGTTATTATATTCTGTTATTTTTTACTGTTTCATCAAGGAAACACCCTGTTTCTTGAAGAAACAAAGTGGGGACAGTAGCAATTGAAATGACGCCACCTGCTGGACACTTACGGTAGAAAAGCTCCGCTGTGAGGTGAACGTCTCTGAGGGCAAGACCATGAGTCTTTTCTTTGGCATCAGGAAGTGACTGCTGGTGGGAGGAGGAAGGGGGAGCCTGGCGCTCTGACTCTGGCTCTCTTTCCTGTGGACTCTGGGGAGAGGGGAGCTATAAATAAGATAAATGAATAAATAAATAGATAGATGAATGTAGGCCTTTCTCTCTCTCTTTACCAAATTCTTATTCTCCTTAATAAATGCTTAAAAGCCTAACTCTTGCTAAAGCTTATAATTTATTGGTGACCACTCATTAGATATTTTAGACAGACTAGCTAGAATTTTAGCCTTACAATGCCAAACATTAAGTAGAGCTTGTCTGTTTAATCATACAACTTCTTTCACGAAATTACTAATGTGGCCCATTAAAAGTATGATGTAAGGGCAGCTAGATGGCACAGTGGATAAAGCACCGGCCCTGGATTCAGGAGGACCTGAGTTCAAATCCAGCCTCAGACACTTGACACTTACTAGCTGTGTGACCCTGGGCAAGTCACTTAACCCCCATTGCCTCACACACAAAAAAAAAAAGTTAAAAAAAAAAAGTATGATGTATATGGAATCAAAGGATATGCATTTAAACCCTGGCCTTAGGATATACTGCTTTTGTGATCTTGGACAATTAATTAATTTATCCTTGGTGCCTCAGTTTCCTCAACTGTATGTAGCAGCAGTATGGTAGCATGATGAAGTCCTATATGGGTAAACAGTATTGTTACTTTCATTTATTCCCAGTTTTGTAAGAGTGGACCCATACTTCCTCTTGCCAAATTAATAGAAATTCAATTTGAAGTTCATGATTGCCTTGACCATGCCAAAACAGTGTAAACACTAAATGAGGGAATTTTATTATATGACCTTGAAGGTCTTTTTCGTCTCTCAAGTTAAAGATCCTAGAACGTTCTTATTAGGCAAAGAGTCCAGAATCCCAGTATTTCAGATGAACAGGTGACTTTACATGATCTAAACCAAATCTCTCATCTTAAAAAGGAAGAAACTTTTCCCTGAAGGTGGTAAGTGACTCTCCTAAGGTCACATTAAGTAACAGATATTAGATAAAAAACTAGTTGATTAAACCTAAATTCCATGGTTTTTGTATTTTTTTTTGTAAAAGTACATGATAGGGCAGTTATGTGGCACAGTAGATAGAGCACTGGCCCTGGATTCCAGAGGACCTGAGTTCAAATCTGGCCTCAGACACTTGACATTTATGAGCTATGTGACCCTAGGCAAGTCACTTAACCCTCATTGCCCTGCAAAAAAATAAAAAACAAACCAAACAAAAAAAAAAGTACATGATAGAGTTTTGTGTCAAGATAATGGAATGTGGTAGATGAGGGGATTTAGCAGATACCCAGGGTCCCACCTGGAGATTGATCTAAACTGATTAAATTGGGTTAGAGTGACTGACTGCTGACTGGCTAACTTCCAGTTAACTAGATTGTAAGCACATCTGGCTGGTACTTAAGAGGATACTTAAGAGGGTATTGTTCTCAGAAGCTAAAAACTTTGAACTTTACAATGAGACCACCTTTGGGTCCAGTGAAGCAATGAATTTGAATGACACTAGCCAATCAACTTGAAGAGCCTCCCATTTCTGGGAGGAAGACATGACGGAGGAAATGAATGCTTCTGGGGAATTTCCTGCTCTTTGGCTGGAGAGATTGGTGTGGTGACAGGACTTCACATGGGACTTTAGGAAGACTAGGATTTCCATGCTATAAGAAATCTGTTCTTGATCTTTCTCTCTTTACTGTTTTATGTCTTTTAATAAACCCTTAAAAGCCTAAACTCTTGGTGAATTTATTAATGATTTTAGCCAGTTCTCCCCCAGAACTGGAGGGGGGGGCAGATTAGAACCTACAGTTAAATTTTTAAACAACACAGTTTAAATGGCAATATATCTAGAGTAAGAGGAATTGAGTTCAAATCCTATCTGTGATACTTATTGCCTATTTCAAAACAGGAAAGTCACAACCTTTCTAGGGCTCAGTTTTGTCATTTGTAAAAATTTTATAAGGTGGTTCATGTAAACTTTAAAATCCAAACCAATTTGAAATCTCATGCTTTTAATATTCAAATCAAAATTTTATTTTTTTTCCTTTTATCTAATATGCTCTCCACTCTGTCTCCCAAGTTTATTTGTATTGTTGTTGGTCAGAGTAGAAGGATCACAATATCTTATCATCATCATTGTCATCACAGTGTCATCTGAAGTAAAATCAAGTACTGTGTCAAAGTTTATGTTTTGGTAGATTATGATTACCTCAGTTTGTGAACTTGTTCTATTAATGCAGATGGACAGCTTCACATCCTATGCTATTCTTTTTTTGTTTTGTTTTGTTTTGTTTTGTTTTGTTTTGTTTTTGGTGAGGCAATTGGGATTAAGTGACTTGCCCAGGGTCACACAGCTGGTAAGTGTTAAGTGTCTGAATTGAACTCAGGTCCTCCTGAATCCAGGGCCGGTGCTGTATCCACTGTGCCTCTTAGCTGCCCCCTCTATGCTATTCTTACAACCCTAAAATGACTCATACTAGAAATAAGAGCTTCACACCTGTATTTTCCCCCTCTTCAGGTCATTCTATACCATTCTATTCACTGCTCTTCTATATTGTTAACTGTAATTGCTTCCAACAATATAATATCTTGGCTCAATAACATGATTGTGATGCAATTACTAAGAATTTTTTACAGTAGTATCTGACTATGGATAACTATTATGTTGAGTATTCCTGTATCACTTTGTACAATTGTATGTTGGAGATTTATTGAAGTATGTTGGAGATGTATAGTTGGCTTTTATCTACTTAGCAATTAAAAGATGTATTTCTAAACAGAAAAACATCAGAAAAGCTTAGATATTTACTTATGGAACTGATGTTTACCAGAAAATCCAGCTGTACCTCATATTTCTCAAAGAAAGAATGTTTTAATTTTAAAATGTTTCAGGTGGCATGGCTCATTTGTGGAGGTCTTATTTTTCTCCTCTCTGTTATTAGAAGGTGATAATCGGACATGCAATAAAGAAGGTTTTGACTATGCAGGAAAATTAGACAGGATATCAAACATTTCTCTCTTTAGCTAGCATTCAGAAATGTTGCTGATCTGATGAAATAGATAATAACAACTTGCATTTGGATTGTGACTTTCATCCAAAGAGCTCAACCCACATAGGAATAATTTCTCCAGGCCCTACATAGAAGCCATCATGCAAAGATAGAAGCTAATAACCTTTAAAGAACACCAAAACAAACTGCTGTGAAAAATATTCTTATTCAAAGGAAAATGGAAGGTAAGAGAAATGTAATCATAAAAATGAAATTAAACCAGCCTAAATATTAGGCTGTCCTTATTTTTCTAATAATGGATTTGAATATTACAATAGTTTCATCCCTCATTTGAATCAGCATGTGTATAGATTATCAAGGTGATGAAACTCATAAATGAGCTAACTAAGAAATTTAGAGAGTTCCATTCCTGGGCACTTTCAATAAGAAATACTAAAGTGATTTTCTTCAAGCATAGATCTGACCATGTCATTCCTCCCCCTACTCAATAAACTCCCTTGACTCCTTATTACTTCTAGGATTAAAAATAATTCTACAATAATTTTTATACTCTGGTCTATATTACTGGGATACTGACAACTTTCCCATTCTTCTTACATATTTTTCTCTTCTCCTTACTTTTTGTTTCAGACATATAAACTGTAGTCATTATACATGATGATCTATCTCATTATTTCATATCAAATGAAATAATATTTGTCAAAGCACTAAGCCAGTACCTGGAGCATGGTAAATGCTAGATAAATTTTATATCCCCTTCCTCTATCTCCAAATCATATCTTTCCATTTGTTGTACCCCAACTAGGCTTTCCTCCCTTCTTATACTCTACCTCTTGGAAAATATGGCTTTATTCAAATCTCAGCTCAATTAGTACCTTCTACATAAAATATTTTCTTACCCACCCAGCTGCTAATGACCTCTCTCCAAAATCTATATTGTATTAATTTTGTATTTTTAGGTATATACTTATGCCTATACATGTTGTCACACCAATTAGAATGCAAGCTCTGTAAGGTTATGGTTTGTTTTTAAAAAATCTTTGAATACCTAGTGCTTAACACAGGGTCTGACATGTAGGAAAGACTTAATACATATGTGCTGATTCATTTTTCTGGTAAATCATTAATTCCACTTTTTCCCCTTTCTCTGAATTTCTATAAACCTAAATTTCTGTATCACATAATTTATCACTTAGTTGTTGACTGGTTTGTATGCATTTATCTTAAGCTTGATTTCGTCAACATAATTTTAAACAGCCTTAAAAAGGGAGGCTATGGGGGCGGAGCCAAGATGGCGGAGGAGAGGCTGTGACTCCCACAAGCTCCAGATAAACCCATCCATTCACGCCCAAATAATGCGGTAAAAATCAAAACCCAGAACAGCCTAATGCACATAAGAACAGAGTGAGACTGTTTCTCCGCAAAAGAGGGTGATTCTGATCACCTACTGATCAGGCTGAACAGCTCAGCGCGCGGTCCGGACCCAGCCAGGGACAGTGCTTCCAACACGTCAGAGTCTTCAGCACCAGCAGCTTCTGAGGCTCCGATCACGGACTGGTGAAGGGGTTCGGAGGTAGGCCAGGGTGAACTGGAGGCAGTATCTGCTGGAGTTGGGGCAAAGCGCCCTGGGTCTGAACCAGTGGGCTGAATCGAGTGGTGGTGGCCCAGTGGGGGAGGGGTAAAAGCACACCAAGCTTCCGACCATAGAGAATCAGAGTTCAATCAGACTTCTGTTTCCGGGTCAAAGAGAAAGCGGCTGTGATTACTCACAAGCCAGGCAGGCTGAGAAGAAACCCAATCACCCCCTGGGCCACGCTGTAGCACGAACGGTGTGTCCGGGAAGCAGCGCTACACTTTAAGGAGTAAAAAGCCAAGAAACAGTAAGCCAGGATGAGTAGGCAGAGAAAGCAGAAGACCATCGAAAACTTCTTTGGGGGAAAGGTAAACCACAATACATCCTCAGAAGAAGAAGATAATAATAGGGTCAAAGCTCCAACATCCAAAGCTTCCAAGAAAAATATGAACTGGTCTCAGGCCATGGAAACTCTCAAAAGGGACTTTGAAGAGAAAGTAGGAGAGATAGAATGAAGATGTAGAGAAAGAGAGGAAGGAATGGAAAGAGAAATGAGAGCAATGCAGGAGAGTCATGAGAAAAAAATCAACAGTTTGAAAAGCCAAATGGAAAAGGAGATTAAAAAACTGTCTGCTGAAAATAATTGCCTAAGAATTAGGATTGAACAAATGGAAGCTAGTGAGCTTATGAGAAACCAAGACACAGTAAAGCAAATCCAATTGAATGAAAAAATAGAAGGCAATGTGAAATATCTCCTTGGAAAAACAGCTGACCTAGAAAATAAATCTAGGAGAGATAATTTGAAAATCATTGGTCTACCTGAAAATCATGACCAAAACAAGAGTTTAGACACCATCCTCCAAGAGATTGTGAGGGAAAATTGCCCTGATATTCTTGAAGCAGAAGCTAAAATAGAAATTGAAAAAATCCACCGATCACCTCCTGAAAGAGATCCCAAAAGGAAAACCTCCAGGAATATTAGAGCCAAATTCCAGAACTCCCAGGTCAAGGAGAAAATATTGCAAGCAGCTAGAAAAAAGGAATTTAAATACTGTGGAGCTCCAATAAGGATAAAGCAAGATCTAGCAGCCTCTACATTAAAGGACCGGAGGGCATGGAATATGATATTCCAGAGGGCAAAGGAACTGGGACTACAGCCAAAAATCACGTACCCAGCAAAACTAAGCATCCTCTTTCAGAGGCAAACATGGAACTTCAAGGAGAAAGAAGACTTTCAGGCATTTGTTATGAAAAGACCTGAACTGAATAGAAAATTTGACTTTCAAATACAACACCCCGGAGAAGCATAAAAAGATAAACAGGAAAAAGACTTCATGAGGGATATTAAAAGATCAAACTGTTAACATTCCTATATGGGAAGATAATACAGAGGACACAGGTCTGAACTGAATACGAAGGGAAGTTATGTTTTGTTCTTTGTGGGGTGTCTTATGTATGGGGCCGGATTTGGGCTTGGGGCCTCCTGGGTCCAGGGCTGGTGCACTGTCCACTGTGCCACCTAACTAACCCATAATGACATCCTTAAAATAGGGTTGAGGTGTAGGAGAAATAGACTGGGGGAGGGGGAAGGGGAGAGATGGTCTGGGGAGAGGTTGTTCATATGAAGGAAACAAGAAAAAAGCTTATGGAGGGGAGGGGAAGAGGGGGAAGGAATTGGGGAGTGATTGAACCTTAATATCATCAGAATTGACTCAAAGAAGGACTAACATACATACTCAAGTGGGTATAGTAATATATTTTGCCCTGATGGAGGGGAGGGAGATAAGGGGGGGGAGGGGAAGGAGGGAAGGGCAGATTCTAGGAGAGAGTAGTAAAAAGCAAAATACTTTCAAGGAAGGTGAAGACGTTCTGCATAACGGCACAAGTATGAAATATTGAATTGCTTGATTTCATAGGGAGGGTTGAGGAGAGAGGGAGGAAGAAAATTTGGAACATAGAATTAGCTCAAAGACCTTAAACTCATCAGAGTTGGCTCATGGAGGGAATAACATTCACACCCAGTTGGGAGGAGTAATCTATTTAACCTTACAGGAAAGTATGAGGGGAAGAGGATAAGGAAGGAAGGGTGGAAAAAAAGGAAGTGTAGAGTAGGGGAGGGGACAGTCAGAAGTAAAATACTTTTGAGGAGGAATAGTTTAAAAGAAGATGGAAAATAGAGTAAATATCATGGGAAGGGAATAGGATGGAGGGAAATAGTTATGATGACTTTGCTGGGCTAATACGAAGAAAATTCTTAGTCAAGTTTAAGGTACATTATTTAGGGTATGATGAACAGGATACTATTAGAAAAACCTGGAAAGACCTACATGAACTGAAGCAGAGTGAAATGCACTGTATACAAAATAACAGCAATAGTGTAAAATGATCTGCTGGGAAGCATGTGGTTATTTTCAGCAAGGCAATGGTCCAATATAACCCTGAAGGACTATGAAAATGGCAACCCATCTACAGAGAAAGAAGTGATAGTATCTGAAATAGTTGGAAACACATTTTTTTTTCTTTTCTCTTTTTTTTTTTCTTTTTTGGTGAGGCAATTGAGGTAGGGTGGCTTGCCCGGGGTCATGTGGCTGGTGGGTGTTGGGTGTGTGGGGCCGGATTTGGGCTCCGGTGCTCCTGCTTCCAGGGCCGGTGCTCTGTCCGCTGCGCCACCTAGCTGCCCCTGGAAACACATTTTTAAAAAAAATGTTTTTTCTCTTTGACAATTCCTCAGTCTGAAGTTTTGGGAGTTTTTTGACTGTTTTTTCCTCACAACCTAGCTAATGTGGGAATGTTTTCCATGACTACTCTTGTATAATTTATTTTGAAATGCTTGAGTTCTAGTGGGTGGGGGTGGGAATAGAGGAGGAAGAGAAGTTGGAACAATTTTTTTTTTAATTGATGTTAAAATTTGTTTTTACATATATTTTGGAAAATAAAATTCTATTATTTAAAAAAAAAAAGGGAGGCTATGGGCAGCTAGGTGGTGCAATGGATAAAGCACTGGCCCCGGATTCAGTTGGACCTGGGTTCAAATCTGGCCTCAGGCACTTGACACTTACTAGCTTTGCGACCCTGGACAAGTCACAACTCCCATTGCCCTGGAAAAAAAAAGATAAATACATTAAAATTTTTTTTTTAAAAAAGGAGTCTATATCTTCTAACTATTTGGGACTATTTTGCATAGTCCTAGGTACATCATTTGGTCCAAATCTGTCCCTTCATCAGTGTAAGGAACATTCAATAAAGAAACTATTCCTTCTAATGCAGATCTACCACTACTCTGCAACTTAGAGACATAGAAAGCTGCCTCTGGCAGAAAGAGATTAAGGGATTTTTTTCAAAGGTCAAACAACTTGCATGTGTGAGAAGTTAAACCCAGATTTTAATGAGTCAGAGTCCTACTGTTAATTCACTAAGCCATAGTGAATTAGTACTTATTAAATACTTAGAAATTATTTGGTTTCTTGATTGTGGGTTGATGGCAAATTTGCTGATCTTGCAGCATTTCATTGAGTTTTGGGATTATCTTTACAAGTAAGAGTAAGTTGAGGTGCCTTCAAATCCATTCAACAAACGTTAAGTTATATCTTTAATCATGATGGAGAGATTTCCAAGTTTTCTAGGCTTTTTTCCTAGGGATTCAGCTGTTCTTCAAAGACAGAAATATGAATTAGAGTTTCTTTTGGAGTTCCTCAATGTTTAAACATGCTCTGTTAGTGTGAGTCTATAGCAGAGGGGGTGTGTGTGAGTGTGTTGTGTGCAATTGATGAGGGTGAAGTGCTATGTTCCCTGGGTCATAGAATCAATTAGAAAAGACAGTCAAGTTTGTTTGGTTTCTCACCTGAGGCTGAGGGATTCATGTTATCTTCCTTGGTAATCTCATTATTTCCTATGGGTTCACTGATTATCATTATGGGAATGATTCTCAGATTGATTTATGCAGCCCTAGCATCTTTCTTGGCCCTCAGATTCCTGGTCACTAAACATTTATTGTGTCTACTGAGTATCAAGCACCTTGGGATATAAATAACAACAACAACAACAACAATAACAATAAAGCATAATTCCTACTCTCAAGAATCTTACAATTTAATGAGAGATTGCACACACAAAAAAGCTCATATTAAGTAGGTTGGGAAGGGAGAAAGGTTCTGAAGAAGTTCAGAAGCACTAAAGATGGTAAGAAATGTGTGTATGTGGTTTGTGTATATGTGTGTGTGTATGGCGGTGGGGAGGTAGTGTGACGATACTGTAAGATGAGAGTCCTTTAGCCTTCTTCCCTTTGAGGATATGTGGCCCCATGAATGAGTCACCAGTCCTTTACCTCTGTTTAATTTGTTCTTTTCTATTTAAGCAAAGGGCTTATGGATTTAACTTTTGTTAATTTTGAAAAGTGTATGATGGGTTGGAAACTCCTTGTATACTAAGATAGTCTATTCCATTTTGGGATATTTCAAATCCAAAGCAACTTCTTCCTATACAGAGATATAAATCCATCTCTTTGAAATTTCTTCCCATTTTTCTAAGTTCAAGAGAGGGATTAGTGATGGATGGAGTATTTAAATAACTTTCTGATCTCAGATTCAGATGATGAGTGGCAGTGCTGAGATCTGATTGTTGTTGTTATTGTTTTTAAATACTCCAAATTCATATTTTTACTATGTCATTATACTGTGGAAGATATGATACTACTAAGGAATATAATTCAATTTTTACCCTCAGGGAGCTTAGATTGAAATGGATATATGGTATATATGAAAAAGATTATAATACAAGATAACTTTTCAGTAATAAATGAGTAGAACAAAACTTTAGTGCAGGGGGGAATTCAGAGGAAAGAGAAAAATCCTGACCAAATACAATCAATCCATCAGCATTTATTCAGAAATAACACAAACATTTATTGAGTGTTATTACATGTATCATTCGATCCTCACAACCCTATGAATTAGGTGCCATTGTTATCTCTATTTTAAAGTTAAGGAACCTGAGGCAGAGGTTAAATGACTTGGCCAGGAACACATAGCTAATAAGTATCTAGTGTTGGATTTAAAATCAAGTCTTCATGGCTCTAGTCTCATTGCTCTATCCACTCTAGCATCTTACTTTCCTTCATTTCTTATTAAATCATGTGTTCAGTGCCTAAGTTCCAGGCACTATGTTTATGAAGAAAAAATAAAAATGAATAGTCATGGGACTTATGGCTAACAATTGGGCATGGGGTGGGGATTTGATCTAATTTTCATGGAGTTTGTACAATTTTCACACCACACACACACATCCACACCCCTATGTATTTATCTACAATCCACATTTCCACCAGACCATCTTCCAGCCACCATTTTTGCTCCTTCTAGCTGGTGAAGTGTTTACTAAGGCCATTATAAAGAAGGAACCATAGAAATAACTGGTGCTATCACAAATACAGCATTTCTAATCCTTTCATCTCTGAAGGTTGTATTCTAGACTGTCCTTCAAATGTGGTGAAAACATTGGCATCCTTTCCCTCCCAAAGATGATAGACACTCTGTTTTGAAGAAAATTAACCAGATAGGCATATGTTCACATAAAAACAATAGTTGACATATCACATCTGTAAGTGAGTGCCTTGTCAAAAACGAAGATCTACCATAAATCCTAGCATCTTAAAATGTAAATTTAGAGGTTATAAAGGGCGTATGTAATAATTCAAAGCACATTCTAGTCAAAAGAGAAAATAGGGGATATGGAAAGGATTTATGCGTTCGCTGTAAACTCGAAAACACTAAAACTAAAGTACCAGATTAAAGTATCTCTGTTTCCACTTTTCCTTTGGCAAATAGGATGGATGTTAAAGAGTAAGAGTCCATGTATACCCTGTATTATATTGCTTGTTGTCTTGGGCAGGGGGGAGGGAAGGGAGGAGGAGAGAAAAATTTGAAACTCAAAATCTTACAGAAAGTTGACCGATTCAACCATTCTATAAAACAATTGAGAACTATGTCCAAAGGGCTATAAAAATGTGCTTACTCCTTAACCTAGCAATACCATTATGAGGTCTATACTCCAAAGAGATCAAAGAAAAAGAAAAAGGACCTATGAATGCAGAAATATTTCTAATAACTGTTTTGTGGTGGCAAAGTATCAGAAACTGGGGGATGTCCATTAATTGAGGAATGGCTGAATGAGTTATGATATATGATTGTAATGGATCATTATTGTGCTATGAGAAAAGACAAGTAGGATGTTTTCAAGAAAAAAAATTAAACAACCTGGGAAGACATAAATAAACTAAGGCAACATGAAGTGAGCAGAATCAGGAGAAATTGTATACACTATAAACAATATTGTAGAAGAATTAATTGTGAATGAAAATTATTCTCAGTAATACAATGATTCAAGGCAATTCTGAAGGACTAATGAGGAAGAATCTTATCTACCTTCAGACAAAGAACAGATGTGATATAAATGTAAATCAAAGCATATTTTTGTAGATAGTATTTTATTTTTTCCACTTAAATGTAAATATAATTTTCAACATTCATTTTTATTAGATTTTGAATTCCAATATTTTCTCCCTCCCATATTTTCCCCCTTCCAAAGAATGCAAGCAAACTGACATAGGTTATACATGTGTTATCATGTTAAAGATATTTCCACATTAGTAGTACTGGGAAAGAAGAATCAGAACAAAAGGGAAAATCCACAAGGAAATTAAAAAAAGAAGTGAAAATAGTATGCTTCACTCCGCATTCAGACTCCATAGTTCTTTCTCTGGATGTGGATAACATTTTCCATCATGAGTCTTAGAATTGCCTTGGATCATTGTAGTGATGAGAAGAGCTATCTATCATAGTTGATCATCACACAATATAGTTTTGACTGTGTACAATATTCTCCTGGTTCTGCTCACTTTATTCAGCATCAGCAAAACATACTTTTTAACTGTGTTTATTATTCTTAGATTTTTTTGGTCTTTGTTTTTTACAACATGACTAATATGAGAATATGTTTTGCATGACTGCACATGTATAAGCTATATCAAATTCCTTGTCTTTTCAAGGAGTGGAGAGAAGAAGAAAGGAGAAAATTCAGAACTCAATTTTTTTTAAAGAGTTAAAAAATTTGTTTACATGTAATTGAGAAGGAATTATATATGTATATATATATATTTATTTATTTAAATATATATATGTATATATATGTATATATATACATATATGTATACATATATATATTTATATATATATATATATATTTTTTTTTTAATACCAAGTTGGGGGCAATTAGATGGTGCAGTGGATAAAGTAAAGGCCCTAGATTTAGGAGTACCTGAGTTCAAATATGTCCTCAAACACTTGACACTTACAAGCTGTGTGACCCTGGGCAAGTCACTTAACCCTCATTGCCCCCCCCAACCCCAACAAAAGACCAATTTGTAAAGAAGAAAGACTATACTTAAGGCTAATCTTCTGAGAGTCCCCTGCATCAGTGAATCATAAGTCTATTCCAGATCCCCCTATGTGGGGCAGTACAGTGAATTGAGTGCTTAAATTATTGTCAAGGAGACCAAAGCAAATATTTGACCTTAGGTTCTTACTAGCTAGGTGACCCTGAGCAAACTACTTAACCTCTGCCTGTTTAGTTTTCTTATCTGCAAAATGGAGATAATAGCATAACTTACCATTATTGTGAAGATAAAATGAAATATTTGTAAAGCATTCTGAAAACCTTAAAGGACAAGATATATTCCAGGATTATTTTCAGTATTATATATTCAGGAGAGAAAAATTGTTAAGGGTGCAGTTTTTTTTTGTGTATTTCAAGCCTCTGTCTCTGTCACACTGTCTCTCTCTCTGTGTCTCTGCCTCTCTGTTTCTGTCTCTATACAAGCACACACATATATAGACATACATGCATGCATACACACACACACACATATATATATATATATATATATATATATATATATATATATATATATATAGTTAGAAACTGTCTCTTCTTTTAATCAACTCATCACCTCAGTGCCTACTTCTATCCTGGGGTGGGAATTGGAAGAAAGATCAAGGCATAATTTAGGGTTTACCGTTTCATTCTAAAAGTCTTTTTAAGATGAGCATCATATGACTAGAAAATCTAAGGATATCTTTATTCCTCAAAATTTCAGACAACAAATTGTCATGTCTCTGGAGTTCCTCAAAGCTTCTAGAGTAGCTCTTAGAATCTACTCTCTTGTGACAACCCCTGTGGATTAATTCTCCCTAGCAACCAAACTATAATCCTTTCTAACATACTCAGACTACCAGATAAAATTCAGTTCAAAAGCCTTCTCCTACACACCATTCCCTCCCTCAATCTCTCTCTCTCCCCCCCCGCCCCTCTATCTCTCTCACACACACACACACACATTCACATTTATGCACATTGCTGCCTCAATAAAATGTAACCTCCAAGAGAGCATCAACTATTTTAGTTTTGGTTTTCTATTTCCAGGGTCCAGGTCATAGAAAGAGCTTTTTAAATGATTTTGGGTTGATTCTCTCCATCTTCCCACTCCCATGCCTGCATACCCACACCTTCCCTGCACCCCACCCCACCCTCAAAGACTCCATGGAGACCATAAAGGAGAAGAACTCTTAATAAATCCCCTCAGAAATGCAAGGAGTTACATTGTGAACCCGATATCTTTTTTAAAGTTGAGGTCTACTCCTAGGGCACCAGGGTCATGGTTTCAAGCTTCTTGTGCTGGGAGATAGGGACTGTGTCCCTGGCTTTCTAATCTGAGCCCTCTATGGCTTGTGGATTTTTCACTGCCCTGGGCTTGCTCGCTGCACTTGCTCCAGACACTCTGGGATGGCCAGGCCTAGTAGCACCTGTCCTGTGTGTGGCCTTCTAGCTGGCAGCCTGCCCTCTCAGCTGGTGCTGGTGGATCTTACCACTGGCTTCTTGTGCCACTGGCTTGCTGAACCAGGATCAAGGGACCTCAGTTGCTTGACTGTGGCCTAGAGCTTCCTGCTAACTTGCCCTCACCCTTTCCATGCTGTGCTGCACTGAGGTGCACTGCACTCCCCTTTTACTAGAGTGAGACTGACCTTGCCTGAAGTCTTCTAAATTATCTCAGGTTGGAAGATTGTGTCTCTCTGTCTTTTTGTAGGTTGTGTAGTTTCAGAATCCGTTTAGAGGACTGATTTAATGTTCTTTTTGAGGGAACCAAAGGAGAGCTCAGGCAACTTGATGGCTTCTCCGCCATTTGGCTCCACCCCTTGAACCCTATATCAAAGGAATACCCTCAAAATATATTTACCACAAGCACTGGCAATGGTAATTCCTCTGGAAACTCAGCTAACCATCCTAGACAATCATCATGTTGGGTCCCTAATGAAAGTTGACTGCAGATACACTATTATAATTTCAAACATTACTTCTAATTCTATAATGATACATGATTATTTTTTATTTTATTTTTTCTCAATTACCTGTAAAATATTAACTTCCTTTTATTTTTAATTTTGAATTCCAAATTCTCTCCATTTTTCTTTTCCCTTCCTTGAGAAGCAGGCAATTTGATACAGTTTACTGTCATATAATAGAAAAGAAAACAGACCAACAAACATAATAAGAATAAAGATGAAAAAAAATGTATGCTTTGATCTGGATGTATTATCTGTCAGTTCTTTTTTCTGAAAATAGATAGCATTTTTCATCATAAGTCCTTCACAATTGTTTTGGATCATCTATTGCCAAGAATAGCTAAGTCGGTCATAGTTTCTCAACATAAAATATTACTACTACTGTGTACAATATTCTCTCAATTCTGCTCACTTCCTTTTTCATTGATCTCTTTGGGAACTGAACCTAGTAGTAGTATTTTTGTGTCAAAGAGAATTCATAGTATTTTAGCCCTTTGGGAATACTTCCATATTGCTCTCCAAAATGATTGGACCAGTCCTCAACTTACCTAAAGAGCATTAGTGTTACACTTTTTACATCTCCCCTTGAGCATTTGACATTTTATTTTTCTGTCATATTAGTGAAGTGGTACCTAAGAATTATTTTAATTTGCATTTATCTAATCAATAGAGAATTAGAAGGTTTTTTTTCATATGACAATAGAAAACTTTGATTTCTTATTCTAAACACTGCCTATTCTTATTTTGTATCATTTTTCTTAACCTGTTAAAGAGAATCACCTACTGGGTGAAATGCAATTAACGTCTTCAATTAATATAATTAATATAATAATATAATTAAAGCCCTTTGAAAAATTGTAAATGATCATATAAATGTTGAGCTGCTGATTCCCCCTTATTGGCAAAAGTTGCAAAGAAAAACACCATAGTCCAACTGGCAGCACCTATGTGAATGAGACTGCTCCCTCCATCCTTTGGTATTCCAATCTCATGATAATTGTGGCATGAAAGGCTTTGTCTCTCAATTTCAATTTCAATTATCTAGGAACACTTAAGAGAATCATTTAACACATTGGTGTAGATAGGCCTCAAGTATTATCAATTGCAATTTACCATGAAAGTGTGAGAAATTAACTTCAAAGTTGGTTTATGGCACTCAGAAAAAAAATGTTGGGGTGCTTAATTAAATCTTAACCAAAAGAGATGATGTAGATGATTAAAGATAATCACTAAAGGGAAGGCACTACCATTATGGAAGTATAAGGAAGCAAAAAAGGAAAGGATTCTGATGGAAGTGAGATTTTATCTGGAACTTAAAAGATGCTAGGGAAGCCATGTGATGACTAAAAGGAGAGAAAATATTCCAAGAATGGAAAATAGTCAATAAAAATGCCTGTAACTTGAGAGTTTTGTGGCAGGAACAGCAAAGTGGCTAGTTTCACTGGATCACAGATTGTGTTGGGGAGAGTAATACGTAAAAATAATGGAAAGGTAAAATGAGGTCCCAGTTAAAAAGTGCTTTGCATTCCAGAGAATTTTAGATTTTAACCTGAATGTGCTAAGAAGTCACTGCGATTTATTGGGTGACTGTCTGTTTTGAGTTTTAGTATGATTCTTTTGTTTGTTTTTGATTAATTTGAAACATGACTGGAAGATGAACTGGACAGAGAAGATATTTGTGTGGCAGAGAGAACAAAAAACAGGTTATTGTATTAGTCCAGGCATGAGATGATGAGTGCCTGCACTGTGGTAATATCAAAGGAGAGAAAGGGAGGCTTTTGATAATAAGAAAGTTCAGAAGTGGGTAGAGTTTTTTTGTTTGTTTTTGCTTTTGTTTGTTTTTGTTTCCTTGTGGGGTTGGGTAGGTGGGTAAATAATTAATTTAGTTTTTAATGTGTTGAGTTTAAAAGGCTTACAGGACATACAGTTTGATAAGTCTAATAGCCAGTTGGAGATGGAAGACAGTGTTGGGCTGGATAAATAGACTTGAGAATGATCACTGTAGGGATGATAAATGAATACATGGGGGCTAAGGAGATCATCAAGTCAAATAGTATAGAAAGAGAAGAGAACAAGACTCAGAACAGAGCCCTGCAGGACACTCACTTTTAGTGGGTATGACCTGAACTAGAAACAAATTAGCTGATAAAGTTCTCATAAAATATAAGTTGTTTTTTTTAAGCCAGTCTTAGTAGTGCCCAGATGAACCTATTAACCTTCTTTAATGTATGAGAAACATGAGTTTTCCTAGTTTATCCTGAGTATCTTACTATAGGTCAAATCCCATACCAGAATCAGGCTAGAGGCTCAGAGCAAACCCAAGGCTAATGAGATAAAAAGCCTGGCTTTTTTTTATCTAAACAAGCCCTTTCTTGCCATAAGGCATCCTTAGCTAGTAGCTGGATTCTTGGGGACTGAGAAACACTACACTGTTGTGCTTCTGTCTCCATTTTAGGGTAAAGGAATGATTTTCAAACCAAATGTGAAGCAGCCTAAAAATTTCAACCAACCACCCAGTCTATATGGGTTTCCTAAGACAACTTGGAAACTATTTTAGTTGATAGACTCTTGCTTGGGTGTAAAGATAACTTCTTTCTAGGATTTTTTAAAACTATAACCAAGAGAGGTTTATCTGTTAATATAATGGAAATTATCTTAGCAGAAGTAGGTAATGATCAATGGGGAGTGATGTATAGTATTTACATGATAGTATATACTCATGTTGACATATTTTAAAGCTTGGAAAATGTTTTCCTTAGAACTCTGAAAAGTAGGTAGTGAAAATATATAGGCACAAGATCAAATACATGGGCAGATATGGATGTATTATAGTTCAAATTATTGGAGGATGTGAGTGAGATTTTCCCCATCCCTTAGTTATAAGAGATTTAATATAGTTATAAGTGATTTAATTTAGATAATAATCAGCATGTTAACTGAAAATTGTGATTTATTATATTTAGATATCTTATTTTAATTGTATTAGTAGATTGTCTCTCTTCTTACCAATTAAAAATGTCAGATGATACTTTCCAATGTCAAGCATTAAGTAACATCAAAAGATACAATAGTCAGCAATACTATATTTTAGAAACCACAAGTGTTATTCTTGACTCAAGGGGGTCATGCAGCTCACTAGTGATATACTTGATTAGAAGTGATCACGCAGCTTATGACCCTGTTGCCACAAGAAGGATGATATGAGTAATGGAAAATGCTGACATTTGTCATGTAAGCAGTTCCTCTATTTCCTAAGAAGATGCTTTAACTTTAAATACTTTTTAATTATGATTGTACAGAAGCATTCAAACTCTGGGAGGGGTATAAAAACCCAATGATTTTGTAACTCAGGGTCTTTCAGGTCCAACCCCTGAATGACTGGATTTATTGTGAGATGAGGCCCTCTCTCAATAAACCTATTTTCTATGGCTTGGAGACATTATTGTTTCTGTTCCTCTGTCAGATTTAGAAATTTTCCCAACAAGGGGAAAAGTACATTATTCGATTTATCTGTATTTATCTGTATCTATAAAGCACACCGATTATATATACATATATGTGTGTATGTGTTTGTATTTGTGTGTGTGTGTGTGTGTTTATAAAATGAATGAGGAAACAGGTTCAAAAGGGTAAGTTTCTTGTCCATAATTACATGGCTATTAATCCTCCAATAAAGTAGTATGTGTGAGGCAATAAAGATACAAATATCAAATATAAACAATGAAACAACTTGAGCTAGTAAATATAAGATCCAGGATTAAAACAGAGGACTAATTTGACTATACTACACTTTTTCTACCTGTAAAGTAAATTTTATCTTATTTAAGTTCGGTTGGGGACTGGACCTGTGATTTGGACAACTGCCTAGAGCACTGAGAAGTTAAATGATCTATTTGGGGTCATAAAGCCATGATAATTCAGAGGGGATACTTGAACCCAATCATCTATGCTCTGACCTCTATTCTTTATTCATTATGCCAAGCTTACTTGCTTTACATTTGCTGTCCAATCCTAATCAGAAATTTGTGGGTCCTCTTACTCTAAAGTTTTAGATGTTCTATACCAATGAAAGATTTTGTTTGTCATAATTAAACAAACTTTTGTTAATTCACTGTTCACTCCCAAGATTTACTGCTCATTCATTTTTTGGGTGCTTTTTGAAATAGTTTTGCTTATTTTTTCCTTTGTCATTAAAAATCATAGTTATACAATTCTTGATATATAATATGAATAACTTGGCCAGGCACTTTTAAGTAATGCCAGAAGTAAAATGAAAGATTACTTCGCTGGGATAGCAAAGAGTTATCAAATTTGAAGTAAAATAATATGAAAAATCATTTTCCAAGATTATAAAATATGATTCAAGAAATCCTTCAAAATTCTTTAAAGTCATGACCTATAGATCATTTTATTTTTTTATTAATAAAGTATTTTATTATTTTCCGTTACATGTAAAGATAGTTCTCATCTTTTGTTTATACAAGCTTTACAATTTCAGATTTTTCTCCCTCCCTCCCCTCCCTTTCCCCTCCCCTAGACAGCAGGTAATCTGATATAGGTTTTACACACACACACACACACACACACACACATATATATATATATATATATATACATACACACATAATAACATTAATCCTATTTCTGCATTAGTCATGTTATAAGAAAAAAAAATCAGAGCACTGATGAAAAACCTCAAAATAGAAAAAACAAAAGCACCAAAAACAAAAGAAATAGTATGGTTCATTCAGCATTTATACTCCACAGTTCTTTTGTTTTTTTTTTTTTCTTGGATTTGGAGATCCTCTTCTATCATGAGTTCCCTGGAACTCTTCTGTACCATTGCATTGGTGAGAAGAATATAGTCCATCACAGTAGATCAACACTCAAGGTTGATGATACTGTATACAACATTCTTCCGGTTCTGCTCATCTCACTCATCATCAGTTCACGCAACACCCTCCAGGTTTCTCTGTACTCCTCCTGCTCATCATTTCTTACAGCACAATAATATTCAACTGTATTCATATACCACAACTTGTCCAGCCATTCCCCAATTGATGGGCACCCCCTCAACTTCCAATTCCTTGCCACCACATAAAGAGCAGCTATAAATATTTTTGTGGGGCACCTAGATGGCGCAGTGGATAGAGCACTGGCCTTGGAGTCAGGAGTACCTGAGTTCAAATCTGGCCTCAGACACTTAACACTTACTAGCTGTGTGACCCTGGGCAAGTCACTTAACCCCAACTGCCTCACTAAAAAAAATAAAAAAATAAAAAATATATATATATTTTTGTACATGTGGGTCCCTCTCCCCCTTCCATGATTTTTTGGGAAAAAGACCCAAAAGTGCTATTGCTGGGTCAAAGGGTATGCACAGCTTTATTGCCCTTTGGGCATAATTTCAAATTGCTCTCCAGAATGGTTAGATCACTTCACAGCTCTACCAACAATGAATTAGTGTTCCAATTTTCCCACAGCTTCTCCAACATTTATTATTTTCCTTTTTTGCATTTTAGCCAATCTGATAGGTGTCAGGTGGTACCTCAGAGTTGTATTAATTTGCATCTCTCTAATCATTAGAGATTTAGAGCATTTTTTATATGGGAATAGATAGCTTTGGTTTCTTCATCAGAAAATTGCCTGTTCATATCCTTTGACCATTTCTCAATTGGGGAATGACTTGGATTCTTATAAATTTGATTTAGTTCCCTATATATTTTAGAGATGAGGCCTTTATCAGAAGTACTGGCCACAAAAATTGTTTCCCAGCTTTCTGCCTCCCTTCTAATTTTGGATGCATTGCTTCTGTTTGTACAAAAATTTTTTAATTTAATGTACTCAAAATCATCCATTTTGCATTTTATAATATACTCTATCTCTTGTTTGGTCATAAACTGTTTTCCTTTCCAAAGATCTGATAGGTAGACTATTCCTTTCTCTCCTAATTTACCTATGGTATCACCTCTTATGTCTAAATTGTGTATCCATTTTGAACTTATATTAGTATAAGGTGTAAGATATTGGTCTATGCCTAATATCTGCCATACTGTCTTCCAGTTTTCCCAGAAGTTTTTGTCAAATACTGAGTTCCTGTCCCAGAAGCTGGAGTCTATGGGTTTATCAAACACTACATTACTAGTGTCATTTACTACTGCATTTCCTGTGCCTAGCCTATTCCACTGATCTACCACTCTATTTCTTAGCCAGTACCAAATAGTTTTGATGACTGCTGCTCTATAGTAGAGCTTCAGATTTGGTACAGCTAGCCCACCTTCCTGTGAATGTTTTTTTTTTAATTAGTTCCCTAGATATTCTTAACTTTTTGTTTTTCCAGATGAATTTTGTTATTATTTTTTCTAGCTCTATAATATACTTTTTTGGTAGTCTGATTGGTATGGCATGAATAAGTAAATTAATAGGTAGAATTGTCATTTTTATTATATTAGCTCAGCCTATCCATGAGCAATTGCTATTTTTCCAATTATTTAGATCTGATTTGATTTGTGTGAAAAGTGTTTTGTAATTGTGTTCATAGAGTCCTGGGTTTGTCTTGGCAAGTGGACTACCAAGTATTTTATATTGTCTATCATTGCTTTAAATGGAATTTCTCTTTCTATCTCTTGCTGCTGTGCTTTGTTGGTCATGTATAGAAATGCTGATGATTTATGTGGATTTGTTTTATATCCTACTACTTTGCTAAAATTATTAATGGTTTAAGTAATTTTTTACTTGATTCTTTAGGATTCTCTAAATATACCATCACTTCATCCGCAAAAAGTGTTAGTTTTGTTTCTTCCTTGCCTATTCTAATTGCTTTAATTCCTTTTTCTTCTCTGATTGCTAAACATTTCTATCACAATATTTAATAATATAGATGATAATGGACATCCCTGTTTCACCCCTGACCTTAATGGGAAAGCCTCTAACTTATCTCCTTTACATACAATGTTTGCTGATGGTTTTAGGTATATACTTATTATTTTAAGGAAAGCTCCATCTATTACTATCCTCTCTAGTGTTTTTAATAGGACTGAGTGTTGTATTTTGTCAAAAGCTTTCTCTGTATCTATTGAGATAACCACATGATTTCAGTTGGTCATATTATTAATGTGGTTGATTATATTGATACTTTTCCTAATGTGGAAACAGCTTTGCATTCCTGGTATAAATTCCACCTGGTCATAGTGTATTATCCTGGTGATCACTTGATGTAATCTCTTTGCTAATAATTTATTTAAGATTTTTGCATCTATATTCATTAGGGAAATTGGTCTATAATTTTTTTCGCTGTTTAGGCTCTTCCTGGTTCAGGTATCAACACCATATTTTTGTCATAAAAGGATTTTGTTACAACTCCTACTTCACCTATTTTACCAAATAGTTTGTATAGTATTGGAATTAATTGTTCTTTAAACGTTTGGTAGAATTAACCTGTAAACCCATCTGGCACTGGGGATTTTTTCCTAGGGAGTTCATTGATGGCTTCTTCAATTTCTTTTTTCTAAAATGGGCCTATTTAAGGATTTTATTTCCTCTTTAGTTAACCTGGACAATTTGTATTTTTGTAAATATTCATCCATTTAATTTAGATTGTCAAAGTTATTGGCATACAGTTGGGCAAAATAGCTCCTAATTATTGCTTTAATTTATACTTCATTTGTGGTGAGTTCAACCCTTTCATTTTTGATACTAGTAATTTAGTTTTCTTCTGTCTTTTTTAAATCAAATTTTAAAAAGGTAAATCTATTTTATTGTTTTTTTTCATAAAACCAATTCTTAGTTTTATTGATTAATTCTATACTTTTCTTGCTTTCAATTTTATTAATTTCTCCTTTTGATTTTCAGGATTTCTAATTTAGTATTTAATTGGGGATCTTTGATTTGCTCTTTTTCCACCTTTTTTAGTTGCATGCCCAATTCACTGATCTCCTCTTTCTCTTCGTTATTGATGTAAGCTTTTAAAGATATAAAATTTCCCCTAAGCACTGCTTTGGCTGCATCCCATAGGTTTTGGTATGTGGTCTCATTATTGTCATTCTCTTGGATGAAGTTAATGATTATTTCTATGATTTGTTGTTTGACCCACTCATTCTTTAGGGTGAAATTATTTAGTTTCCAATGGATTTTCAGTCCACCTTTCCATGGCTATTTATTACATGTATTTTTTATTGCATCATGATCTTAACAGGATGCATTTAATATTTCTTCCCTTTCTTCTTTTGACTATGAGGTTTTTGTGCCCTGATACGTGGTCAACTTTTTAATATGTGCCATGTACAACTGAGGAAAAGGTATATTCCTTTCTATCCCCATTACATTTTCTCCAGAAATATATTATATCTAACTTTCTTAAGATCCTATTCACATCTTTAACTTCTTATTTATTTTGTGGTTATATTTATCTAATTCTGAGAGGGGAAGGTTCAGATCCTCCACTAGTATAGTTTTGCTGTCTATTTCCTCTTGTAACTCATTTAACTTCTCCCCTAAGAATTTGGATGTTATACCAATTGGTACATACATATTTAGCATTGATATTACTTCATTAACTATCATACCTTTTTTCAAGATGTAGTTTCCTTCCTTATCTCTTTCAATTAGATGAAATTTGTCTTTTGCTTTGTCTAAGATAAGAATTGTTGCCCATGTTTTTTTTACTCTTTTTTTTTCATTCTTTCAGTGATGATTTTACCCTCTGATTCTAAAATATCAGGGCATTTCTCCTTGATAATTTCTTGGAATATGGTGTCTAGACTCTTTTCTTGATCATGGCTTTCAGGTATTCCAATAATACTCAGATCATCTCTCCTGATCTATTTTCCAATTCAGTTGTTTTTCCAATTAGGTTTTTCACATTTTCTTCTATTTTTTTTTCAGTCTTTTGATTCTGCTTGACAGATACCTGGTGTCTCATGGAGTAATTTGTTGCAGCTGCTCAATTTTAATTTTTAAGGCATTTTTTTTCTTCAGTAAGCTTTTGCATCTTGTTTTTCCATTTCACCAATTTTTTCTCCCATTTAGCCATTTTTTCTCTCTCATATGGGTTAATTGTATTTTTTAAGGAATTGTTTTCCTCAGTTAATTTTTGTGCTTTTTGCAGTGTAACTATCATTTGATTTCTTTTTCCATTTTTTTTCTTCTACCTCTCTCATTTGATTTTTAAAAGCCCTTTTTAGCTCTTCAAAGAAGGATTTTTGTTCTTCAGACAAGATCATATTCCCACTTGAGTCTTCTCTTGTAGGCATTTTGACAAACTCCTCTGAGTTTGAGTTTTGCTCTTCCCTTTCAACAAAGAAGCTGTCAATGGTAAGAGTCCTTTTTTGTTTCTTGCTCATGTTGCAGCCTATTTTTAAACTTATAAAGTTGAAATCTGCTTTTGGGGCACAGGGGTCACTGTTACATGCTTCTTACTGCTCTCAGCTGCCCCACTCTCAGCTGTGTCCAGTTGCAGTAGTGTCAAGTTGTCCACTCAGCCAAGTTGTGCAGAGCTGAGCAGTGCTGAGCCACCTTCCCCTTTCACCCAGGTGATACAGAACTTTGCTGAAGTCTTCTAAATTATATCAAGTGGGACAATTGTGTCTTTCTATCTTTTTGTAGGTTTGGCAGTTCCAGAATCTGTTTAGAGTATTGATTTAATAATGTTTTTGAGGTAAACACTGGAAATTTCAGGCAACTTCCTGGCTACTTTCTAACATCTTGACTTTGCCCTGGAACTCTATAGACTCTCCCATTAACTTGCAAAATAGACAATTGTACATATTTTATTTAAATGATTATTTGGCTTCTAAATTTTATGTGACAGTCAAAGGGTCAGATATCTTGCAATTCTAAGAATAGATAAGGAACCTTACATTCTAAGGTTTATTTAATTTAGTAAGAAGAAGGGAATAGAGAAAGATTTTGTCTCCATTTTCAGAAATACTCACTTATTTCCAAAACATATTGTTCTTACAAAGATTAGAACTGCATTAGACTGTTCTATTGCATGAAAAAGACAATTTTGATTTTTCCTAATGTCTTTATACATACTTTCCTTTGCTAATGTGGCCTCTCAGAGCATTTGGATAGCACTTGAAAATAACAGTTACCAATGCCTAAAGAGAATGTGAAACTATTTTTGTTTTATTTTCCTGGAAGTTTATCCATGCTTAGGAAATCTACAGATTGATTGAATTTTCTGCTTGATGCTTTTTAACTGTCATTTTCTAATTTAATTATTTTTAAAATGAATGACAGTAAATATCTTTTTATAGTCTTCGATTTGATTCACATCTCAAACTGAAAAAACAACCTAGTCAACCAACATTCACCCAACCATTACAAAACAGCTGAAGCTGGAAAGAAAACATTGAAAATTAGTCCATCTAGAAATTGTTTTGATAATTTGTACTTATTGTTGCTTCTGTCTATATGGTAAATTATGCTTTATGAAGAATTTTAGAGTAGGAGAAAAAATAGTTAAGAAGAAACTTTATGCACAGTAAATGCTTAATAAATACTGAGCAATTGAATGAATGAAAAGAATGTTATGTGGGCATATGTAGATTACCAGATTTTTTTAAAAAATAGCTTTGATTATCTGACTTTAGTCTCCATAACAGGGGACCATTAATCTCCAAATAGGAAGTCAAAGACTCAGAACGATGCATAGATGTTCTAGTTCCAAGAAAAGTGGAAATACAGAATCCAAGACACTCTTTTGGGAGAAGAAATACTAAAACCACTATTCTTTTTGGAATGAATTTTTCTTGAGTTAACAATTTATCCCTTTCAGTTTGCAAAAGAATGCTGAAGAATAACAGAGTTAGATTTCAATTTAGAGTGAATGATGAAAACTCTGTCAGAAAAAGTAGTGGGGGTGGTGGTCAGCTAGGTGGTGCAGTGGATAAAGCACTGGCCTTGGATTCAGGAGGACCTGAGTTCAAATCCAGCCTCAGACACTTGACACTAGCTGTGTGACTCTAGGCAAGTCACTTAAGCCTCATTGCCCTGTAAAAAAAAGAATAAGAAAAAATAGTGGGAAGACAGATGAATAACAAATATATAAATAAATGTATAAAAGAATAAATAAATCATGAATAAAAATTGGATTAGTAAACAAAAAAAATTAACCAAAATATATTTTCTTAGAGTGGGCCCCATGATCACAGAAGCGTAAGTGATTTCTTATATTTTATTATATCTTTCTTTAATTTTTGTCACATCTTAGAGTAACCAGGAAAACCAAAATATGTGAAAATATTGAGGAAAGATTAACTATGTTTTCGGCCATCTTAACAAGCATTTTATTTAGTCTATAAATAATCAACATAGGTATTAGGGCTTCTTTCATCATTTTAAGCAGGAAACATCCCTAGATTTGTAAAAATTAAATACTGTCCTTGGATTGAGAAAAGTTCAACTTGATATCCAAGAAAGTGAAATTCTGGATAAGAGAATAATGTCTGGGAATAGGATGTATATTTCTGGACCACAGACTGAAATACATTCTGAGCTAATGACCAGGAATGGTATATAGGAAACTAGAAAAGAATGTTATGTGGTTAGCATTTTTCACATCAACCAGTCTTTATGGACACCTGACATATCTAAAATATCTAATATATCTATCTCTATCTCTATCTCTATCTCTATCTCTATCTCTATCTCTATCTCTATCTCTATCTCTATGTATGTATGTGTGTATATGTATATGTATATATGTATATATCACTGTTAAATGTTGATGATATGAAAATAAAAAAGAATTCCTTCTTCAGTGATTTTACATTCTACTGAGTAAATTATATATAGTCATTATAATAAGTACATAATATATAAAAAGTTGATAGAAGATATTTTTTTTTTGTTTGGGGGCCAGCAACAGTTCAGTGGAACTTCAAAAGAAGCTAGAAATTCTAAGAAATAAAATTGAGGAAGGAATGAAATACAAAAGTGGAGGAAATCTGTACAAAGGGACAGAAAATGGAGAAGGAATATTGGATGGGTACAATAGCAAGTAGACCAATGTGGCTGGATTGTAGCATGCCTTATGGGAAGTCATGTGTGATAAATTTAGATAGGTGTTATAGAAACTCACTATGAATAGATATTCATATCTATTCAAAAATGTCAAATAGAAGAATTTATCTTGATCCTTGCTAGAGATCCCAGGACCCTGAGCTTCAGAACCTTAAGAATACTAATTTCCTTCAAGCTGCTAAACCTGCTTCAAGCCAGTGCATAAAGCCATTATTTAAAAGATAAATGACCAGGGTGGGAGGTGCCCTTCTCAATACTACTAGCTGACCAAATGCTAATAGTTCAATTAAGAATGAGGACCCTAGAAGTGGGAGCACCTTAAGGAACACCAGTCCTGGTTCTATGCCAGCCTTCACAGTTGGGGGGGATTAGGGTGAAGGAACCCCTTTGGAGAAGGTGCCAACAATCATTTGCCACATACAGGGTGGGCAAGGCAGTCTAAAAGCAGTAGCAACATAATGTAAGCACAAGACAGAAACCTGCATGTGCCAGTCAGGTCAGACTGTTACCACCACCACCTTGACAAGCATGTCTCATCAGAACCCAAAGGGGATAGCCCCAAACTTTGAACCCAAGATGCTCAAGATAGCAATGGTTACATCACAGTGTCATTAGCCATAATTTTGGGATGTTACACTGTCAGAGATGAAATCTGGCAATTGCTTCTGGAGGTACAATAGCCACAGTTACTAAACACCTAGAAATTAAAGATCTTGACAGCAAAGCCTTTGGGACAATCACATAGTGCAAAATTTGAAAATGATGATTTTATTAATAGAAATAATATGAGGGAAGAGTCAATTCTATCTGTTTTGACATTGTACCCTTAGGATGATGGGAGTTTTTCAACTGATTTTTCATGAAAGCTTGACATCCTCCATGTACCTTGTTTCCTCCATTAAAATGTGATCACATTGAAAGAATTTCTTTTCTTTTCTTTTTGTATCCGCAGTATTCAACAGATTGCTTTGCACATAAGTGCCTTTTAAATGCTTCATTCATTCAATCTCAAGGCTACTGGGTGTCTGAATATTTTTTTTGAGCAGTAAACTTCTTTTTCTTTTCTTTTCTTTTTTTTTTTTTGGTGAGGCAATTGGGGTTAAGTGACTTGCCCAGGGTCACACAGCTAGTAAGTGTTAAGTGTCAGGGGCCAGATTTGAACTCAGGTCCTCCTGACTCCAGGGCCAGTGTTCTATCCACTGCGTCACCTAGCTGCCCTGTTTTTTTTTTTTTTAGTAAACTTATTTTAAACAAGGAAAAGGATAATACTGTCTATGTATAAACACTAATCCATCATATATAACCCAATTGCTACCATAGAAAGTAGATAAAATGAAGAATAACATGAGATACCTAGGTGTTCAGTGGAGACAAATTTCAAGAAGAAAAATGTATATGGACATATAGATGATAGAGAAAGATAGACAGTCAATCATACAGACAGACAGATTGTCAAAAAAAAAAGAATGAAGAATGAAATTATCTCCAACAGAGTTGAAAGGCTATGAAGAAACAGTTCTCAAAAGAACTATTATCATTTACCAAACATTGGAATGACCGTCCGAAATCACTAAGGATAAGAGAAATGTAAAACAAAACAACCCTAAGGTTTCACCTTACATCTAGCAAGTTAACAAAGGCAATCAATGAGAAGGATATTTAATATTGGAATTACTGTGGAAAGATACATAGACCAGGGAATTGCTATTGGGGTTTTGAGTGAAAAGATATATGAAAGTAATCAATTAAAATAACTAAACTATCCATAATTTTTATTCAGGGAGTCCACTGATATATGGATATTCCAAGGAAGTCATTGATTAAAAGAAATATATATGTGTGTGTGTGTGTGTGTGTGTGTGTGTGTGTGTGTGCGCGCGTGTATGTGCATGCGTATGTGTATATGTGTATATATGTATATACACACACATATATATATATACCAAAATTATATATATAGATATATTTTTTTTGATGGGAAATGCTCTCCTAATCCAGGAAAAAAAAAACAACTGTGGAATCTAGATGCAGATTGAACCATACTATTTCTTTTCGTTGTTGTTGTTCTTTTTCTTTTTTTAAATTTTTCCTTTTTGCTCTGATTCTTCTCTCATAACATGACTAATGCAGGGATATGTTTAATGTGATTGTACATATATAACCTAAAAGAGATTTTTTGCTGGGGGCAGCTAGCTGGCACAGTGGATAGAGCACTGACCCTGGAGTCAGGAGTACCTGAGTTCAAATCCGGCCTCAGACACTTAACACTTACTAGCTGTGTGACCCTGGGCAAGTCACTTAACCCCAATTGCCTCACTAAAAAAAAAAAAAAAAAAGAGATTATTTGCTGTCTCAGGGAGGGGGGAGGGAGGAAAGGGAAGGAGAAAAAAATTTAAACTAGAAATCTTATAAAAACAAATGTTGAAAACTGTCTCTAAATGTAACTGGAAAATAATAAAATTTATATGGAAAAATTATATATATATACATATTCTTTGTTATATGATATGGCTCTTTGAAATAAAGAGGAGGTGTTATAACAGGGGAAAGTGAGGAAAAGTAACAAAACATATGATTGTTTTATTGTTTGTATATTTAAAATTAGAAGGGAAACATTAACTGTTAAAAAACTTTTTGACAAGTTTATTTGACAAATGTCTGATGTCCAAGATATATAAGAAATCAGTTCATTCAAATGTAGAAACAACAATGATCATGATCTGATAAAATAATCAATGGATGAGAATATGGTATTCCCCAAACTATGAACTTTATACTAAAAACTTTAATCAGCCATGTAAAATGCTCCAAATTATCATTAAGAGGGGGATATAAATTAAAAATTTTTGAGGTTATAATTCACATGTTAAGATTGCAAAAATTATAACAACAATAACATCGATAAAAAAGAAAAAAATGACAGTTTTTGAAAGGGTTTCTGAAAACTGGTTAATTATAGCATTTTTAGTGGAACTTTGAAGTAATCTGTTTTACAACATAATTTGAAGCTATATACAGTAATTCACAAAACGGTGCATACCCTCTAAATTAGGCATACTTTTCTTGTTTCTTTTATCCAAAGACTTCAAAGAAAAAAAAAGATCTATATGTAAAAATATATTAAATAGTGCAGAAAATTGGAAACTAAAAGGGGATCCATAAATTTTGGTATTGCAAACTAATTATCATATGATTATAATATGATGTTGTATTCTAAGAAATGATGAAAGTTACAAATTTATAGAAATATTGAAGAATTAATTAACTGACATATAATTGATTCATCAGAATCTGGAGAATAATGTGGACAATAACAACTTTTTAAAAAATTGAAAGACTAAAGAACTCTTACTAATACAAATATAAACAACAATTCCAAAGTACAAGTGTTGGTTTTGTTTGTACTTCATTCTTGAAGAGGATCATGAAATCAGGGTAATGTCATCAGTTGCACTGAATTGGATTTAAGTGAGAGAGGGCTGTGCAAGAGAGGTCACCAACCTCACTCTCTCATCCGGATCCATCTGGGTCCAGTAAGTGTGTATATATATATATATATATATATATATATATATATATATATATATATATATATATATATATATATATATATATACACATACACACATATATATATATGTGTGTATATATGTGTGTATGTATATATGTATATATATTTATATGTATATGTGTGTGTGTGTATATATATATATGTGTGTGTGTGTGTGTGTGTGTGTGTGTGTATGTATGCATGTATGTGTATATCAAGAAGACTGGGTATTGCCCTGGATGTTTAAAGACAATTGGAGTGAAATAATTTGCCCAGGGTCACATAGCTAATGTCCAATGTGAGATTTGAACTCATGTCCTACCAATTTCAGGACCAGTGCTCTGGCCACTATACCACCTAGCTACCCAAAATACCAGTAATGAAACAGAAAAGATAATCTCATAGTCCTTCAATTGTTTAGACAGGCATCTTATCAGATGACTTCTTTGTAGGATAATTGGAAATAATCGTGACAAACATTAAAAAAGTCTATTTTATGTATAGTGTGAGCAAACTTGCCTATCTAGCCTAGAGTTCCAACCTGGTCTGGTTCTTTCTCAAGTCCTCCACCAGAAGCCTACTTAAATCATGAACTCCCTTCAAACTGAGTTTGGAAGCTTTCTATAGGTCCTGAGAAGAGGTGGTCTTTACACACTGCTTCAAGTTAATTGGTAGGCATCATCCAAATCCATTGTTCACTGGACTTGAAGGTGGTCTCGAGTTAAGTTAGCTTCTGAGAACAATACTTTCTGAAGGGCTAGCCAGGTGTGCTTAAAATCTAGTTAACTGGAAGTAGGCTAATCATCAGCCAATCACTCTCACTTAATTCAATCAGTTTAGATTAATCTCCAGGTGGGTCATTGAGTATCTGCTAAATCCTATTATTTTATCTCAAGGTTTATTTATTTTATAAAACATTTACTCACCATACCTCCTTTAAAATAGATAGTACAATGATCAGAACTACAAAACACTTTTGTTTTTACTTTGGAAGGTTTTTATTTGGCCAGAGAAAATGTGGTTAACAGGCCAACCTTCACTCATTACACAGTTTGGCAGCCAATCTCTTGTCTCTCTCTCTCTTTGGCAATGGTGAGGCAGATGCCCTTGCCTATGGGAAGAGAAATGCAAGGCTTGTTACCTTTGCCAATCACAAAAATGTTGGAAATCCTGAAAGCAAAGCTGTTGCCACTGGCATCCTTCACATGAACCACATCAAAGGAGCCTGGATGTTTTTCCCTGTTGGTGATCATGCCAATGTACCTAAGTTAGCTCCGCCAGTCACCATGCACATATTCCCAGTATTGAACTTGATGAAATCTGTGATCTTGCCCATCTCCAGATCAATCTGGATGGTATCAGTCACTTTGATGAGTGGATCTGGATAGTGGATGGTTCATGCATCATGGGTCACCAGATGGGGAATGGCTTTGGTGCCCACAAATGTCTTTCTCACTTTGCACAATTTATACTTTGTCTCCTCATCTGTGATGCAATAAACTGCAAAGCAGCCCTTGGTGTCATAAACCAGACAGAAATGCCCAACAGTCTTCTCAATGCTGATGACATCCATGAAGCCAAAAGGGTAGGTCATGTCTGTGCGGACTTTGCCATCAATCTAAATAAACTGCTGCAGGCAGATCTTCTTAACCTCAACCCCTGTCAGGGCATACTTGAGATGGTTGGGGAGGAAGATGATGAGTGGGAGGCATTTTTTCAGCTTGTGGGGGCTTATGTTTGATCTGGGAGCAACCATGCTGGTCAGCTTGTCCAGCATCCAGTGCTTGGGGGTGGCAATGTGCTTCAGGTGTTTCTTGGGTCCACGAACCACAGCTGCAATGAGCCAGGAAAAGTACAAAACACTTTTCACAAAAATAAAGTCAGATCTAAACAATTGGAAAAATATTAATTGTTCATGGATAGGCAGAGCCAATCTAATAAAAATGGTAATTCTACCTAAGTTAATTTATTTATTTAGTGCTATGGCAATCAAACTATCAAAAAATGTTTTGCAGAGCTAAAAAAAATATAATATCAAAATTCATCTGGAAAAACAAAAGTTCAAGGATACCATGGGAATCAACGAAAAAATATGAAAGAAGGTGGTCTAGCAGTACCAGATATCAAACTGTATTATAAAGCAGTTATTAAAAAAATCTGTTACTGTTTAAGAAAGAGAGATGTAGATCATTGGAATAGAATAGATAGAAATTACACTATAGTAAGTGACTATAGTAGTGTAATATATGATAAACACAAAGATCCAAGATTTTGGAACTAAAACTCATTTTTTGAGGAAAAACTGCTGGGAAAGCTGGTAAAAAATATAGCAGAAAGTAGGTATAGACCAACATCTCACACCATATACTAAAACAAGGTCAAAATGGGCACATGATTTACACATAAAGGATGATACCATAAGCAAATTAAGGAAGTATGGAATTGTTTATCTAACAGATTTATGGGAAGGTGAATAACTTAGGACCAAGGAAGATACAGAGAATAAAATTAAATGTAAAATAGGTCATTTTGATTATATAAAATTAGAAAAAAGCTTTTTCACAAACAAACCTAATGTAACCAAGATTACAAGGGAAACAGAAAATGGGGAAAGAATTTTTTAAACAAATATCTCTGATAAAGGCCTTATTTCTCATACATGTGTTGAAGTGAGACAAATTTATAAAAATATGTCATTCCCCAATTGATAAATGGTCAAAGATATGAACAGGCAGTTTTCAGACAAAGAAATCAAAGCTATCTAAAATTATATGAAAAATGCTCTAGATCATTATTGATCAGAGAAATGCAAATTAAAACAACTCTGAGGTATCACCTCAGCCCATGAGAGTGATAAATATAACAAAAATTGAAAATATTGGATGTTGGAGGGGATGTGGGAAATTTGTTACACTAATCCACTGTTGGTGGAGTTGTGAAAAGATCCAACCCTTCTGGAGAGCAATTTGGAACTATGCCCAAAGGGATATGGAACTGTGCATACCCTTTGATCCAGCAATGCCACTTCTAGGTTTATATCCCAAAGAAATTCCCCAAAATAGAAAAAGACCTATTTGAACAAAAATATTTATAGCAGCTCTTTTTGTGGTGGCTAAGAATTGGAAATCAAAGGAATGTCCTTCAATTGGGGAATGGCTAAAGAAACTGTGGTATATGATGATGATTATTGATATGATGATGATTATTGTGCTATAAGAAATGAAAAGCATGATGACTTCAGAAAGACCTGGAAAGACATGTATGAAAAGATGTATTGTGAAGTGAGCAGAACCAAAAGAACATTGTACACAGAAACAGCAATATTGTTTGATAAAGAACTGTGAATGACTTGACTATTTTCAATAATACAATGATCCAAGATAATTCCAAAGGATTATTGATGAAAAATACTATCAGCCTCCAAAGAATTGATATTAATTGAACAGACTGAAGCATACTATTTTTTACTTTCTTTCACTTTTTTTCTTTTAATCAAGTTTTCTTGTACAAAATGACAAATATGGTAATGTTTTACATAAAGGTACACATATAACCCATATGATTGTTTGCTGCCTCAGGGAGGGGGGGAGGGAAGGAGGGATAAAAAATTGGAATCCAAAACTATAAATAAAAATGTTTATTATTAAAAATAAAATAGTACAAATATTAGTTATTGAGTTATTAATTTAATTTTGATCTGGATCAATTATTTAATTAATGTGGATAAGTCCTAGAGTGGAAATGCCCTCCCCTAATTCAGATGAAGAAAATTTCTGTATTTTATATTTTTAAGGAATTGCTTGGTGACATTAAGAGGTTAAATGGTTTGCCTGAATTCATAAGATCAGTATATGTCACAAGATTGTGGCTAAATGGATTGGGAAATTCCTTGGAATCAGGAAATCTCCTCACTTTAATTATTATACAGTAGACTTAGATAGGTTATATGACTCCTCCAAAGTTACAAGTGATACAATCAGGACTAATAAACAGATTGGTTTCTTGTTCAATCCATGGCTTTTTTTCCCTGTTCCTATAGTAACCTGAATTAAAAATGTATGTTGGGAAGTAATGGAAGATAAATGTGGATAGATAGATTAAGGTCTAGACTTTGGATTTTTGCTTTGATGGTTCCTTTTCACAATTTTCTTATTGATTATGTTGTATTGGAACCCATGGATTCTTTTGGGGGGCTCGATCTTGGGTAGAATTGACCACATTCCTAAAAATAAGAAAACTAGAATGAGAAATGTAGTCACGTTGTTTGGCTTGTAAGCATGTGGAGTACTTGCCCATCAATTAGTCAAACCACGTAGGTGCTTTCTGTCTTGCTTTTACAAGCATTATATTCATTAAAAGAAAAATAACAGCAGGGGCAGCCTCCTGAAATGAATCGATTTAATATACATGTCACTAAATCATGGCTGTTGTTGATGGCTAATATGGTGTGCTTCACTTTATTTGAGTTGTGCCTCTTGGAAACAATTGAAAAAGTGTGACTTAAATGGAGTCACTATAAATGAGTCTGAACAGGGCTGTCTTAAATATGTCATGTGAAAATCAAGCTATTTGTGTCAGAGAACAGATGACAAACACTAGTAACACAGGGAAGTGATGAATTTTAAATGGGAGGTTGCTGCAACTTTAAGACATTGACATCATTTCTCTGTCTTTTTTATTGCTGCTATTCATATTTGTTCTTTTGAAGTAAGAATACCTTTCTGTTAAGAATAACATCATTTTCATAATAATATAGATGACATGATTTTTGAAATGCTGTGTATATATATTTCAGTTAACAACATGACAAAGTGCTCTCATGGTAAATGCTCTTTAATATTTTTATTTACAATGTCTTTAAAGTGAGATACATTTTTTCCAGCAATCATATCAGAACTTGGATATCCAAGTGAATAAATGAGATAATATCTCCTTGTAGGCCCACTGGAAGGCTATATTCTTAATTCAACTTCTCTCATTCCTCAAAACAGTTTTGGATGTATGATTACCACTGTGCATTGTATATAGTAGGGGCTCAATAAAAAAAATTAGCCATAAAAGAAAACAACACTCATTACATAATAGTCAAATTTCACTTTTTCACTATATAGCATTTATCAGTTTTGTAAACCATTTTATTCATCATAGTTGGCTCTGAATTCATGATAAATTCACAAGTAATGTATCCATGTGCTCAAGTTGAAGAGAGGTAACTGCTACTTGAAGTCCATGGCTATCCCCTCAAGCTACAAGGAGCAGTGAGGATAATCTGATTCAGATAATTTGTAGGATAAATTTAGTTAGTAAAGTTACTTCTAGGAGTGTGCTATGAAATGAATGTGGAAAAGAGCAAGAGAGGATGAAGTATAGATGGAGAATCATCAAATAGGGAGAAACACCAATTAGAAACAGAAGGAGTGACAATCATATTTTATAAGTGGATGGCCAAGTGGTCTGGTCCATAACCCCAATAGTTTGAGTATGTCAGGAATAATAATCCTTTGATTTGTGGGTGACTTGAGGTGAGGATATCTGATGTTTGCTTTGGTTGGTAAGTGAACTATAATTTAGTGAGTGTAGACAATGTGGTAAAGTACTTGGTAGAGATAGATCTATATCATTCATTTTGCTAATGAAATTGAGTAAGCTCTACTCTGAGTGCTTCTTTATGAACTGATTCTAATATCTGTGTCCAGTATTGATAATGTCTAACAGATGCTATGTTGGAATGACACTATTTTCAGATTCTAAAAGAAAAACATAGAAGGAGGACACATTTAGCAAACAGGGTTAGTGTAAATGAACTACATACTAGAATACTAGAGAGTAAATGTGAATGAATAAATTACAATTATTTTGGGGTATTTTGAAAGTAAAATCCAACATCCCATGACAAAAGACATGAACATGAATATACCATACACTCTGAAAGCAATTATTTTTTTCCCAAAAATTTTGTTTGCTGTGGTCATTCGCTCTGATTAGGCTGCACCCCTCCCCAACCTGGGCCTCCACCACCCAAGATTTCTTTCTGGCTCCCCACTGGTGTAGGACAACTAAATTCCTTCTCAGCTCCCACAGAAACTCCTGTATTCCCCCCACACTCTTCAGCCATTCAGCCCTCTCAACAGACTATGAGCTTAGTTCCAGAAGACACCAGCACTGCAGCTGATTCAGAGGCTTGTGGTTAAGTTTCTCTGGCACAGCCTGCCTGGGGATAGATATGTGTCAGCATAATTGTGGGGCTGGACTCTGTGTAATTTAAGATTCTAAATGTGGGTTCTAATCTGTTCCCCCAGTTTTGGGGGAAACTGACTAAAATCACTGATAAAACAAGTTTAGGTTTTTAAGGGTTTATTGAAAGATAGAAAGAGAAAGATTGAGAACAGAATTCCAACAGTATGGCATTCCTATCTTTCCTCAAATTTCCTGTGAAGTCCTCTGCCACCACCACCACAATCAAGTCAGGAACCCAAAAGAGACAGACCTCTCCATGCAGGCCCTCCTTCTTCCTTCTTGTCCCCTCCCTGAAAATGGGAGGCTCTTCAAGTTGATTGGCTGGTAGCCTTTGTGGACAGTACCCATGTGCAAATGTTACTTCCTGACACCAAGGAAAAGCCGCATGGCCTTGCCCTCTGAGGCATTCTCCTCATGGTGGAGCTTTCCTATAGTAAGTCTGCAGTAGGTGGCATCATTCCATTCATTACAACTCCATTTCCAGTCCAGCACGGCAGCCCTGTACTGCCAAACCTCTAAGCCACCTTTGGCTGGAATATAATCTCAGCATTTCTTTTTGTGGATTCTGCTGCTCCAGGGATTGTGTTGACAGTGTTTGGAGTTTTTTGGAGTAATTGTCTGACAGCAGTTCTAAATAAGAAAGTTCAGAAATGTCATAAACCTCATTGGAAGACATGTACAGTTTCTCATAGAGCTTTTTTGAATGGGGACAATTGTATTTTTTTGAGGGGGAATTTGCAGGTCAATGGGAGTTAACTGACAAACCCAGGGTCACACAGTGTCAAGTGTCTGAAGCTGGATAGCTGCCTGCAATGGGGAAAATTTTAATTGGAGGTTTAAGTTCCACATGTTTATCATATTTCTGTATAGACATAAATTCCAGGTACTACTTGGAACACAACCTTGGTATAGGTCTTTCTGGGAACATTCAACTAATTTGATGAACATATGTTTGCATAAAAGGCTATTTTATGTAAAACTCATGCAAGGAATATGTTCACATGGTGGTCAGAAGAAGCGTTACAAGGACAGTCTCAAGGTCTTTATTTGATCAGAATTTGGGGGTCTTTTTAAAAACAAAGAAATGGGGAAAAAAGTAGATGCCCATAAAGTGGCAAATGACTAAACATTATAATGAATATATTAGAAAGCTTTGGAGCTATAAATAATAATGAACATGATTAATACAGAAAAATCATAGGAATACATGAACTGATGTAAAGTAAAATAGGCCAAGCAATTAAACAATGCACAGAATGACTATAAGAATATAAATAGAAAAGATGAAATAATTAATTAAAACTGAATGTTATGAAATTATGAAGAACAACATTGGCCTCCAAAGAAGAATTTAAATAATCTATCCCCCCTCTCTTTCTGCAATTAGGATCATGTGTAGTGAACATACATACATATATACCTGTACATTTCTACATATATATGTATATCTATGTGTGCATGTATGCATATGTATATATGTATGTATATGTGTATGCATTACATATGTATGTATCTGTGTGTATATGTACATATATACATATATTATTCTATTTTAGTGAGTTGATTGATTTTAATGAATTTATTTTATCTTCTTTTATAATTAGCAGTAACAGCAGCAGCATCTTCATGAACAGAAAGCAAGAATACAGAGGAAAATTGAGGTGATAAAAAGTAACATTTCAATAAATATCTATTTAAAGAAGAAAATATATCAACAAATATATATTTAAAGAAGAAAATAAAGGAACTAAGGTCATCACTATGCCATAATGGAGTACTAATAGAGAACAGATGTAGAAAACCTTGGGTATAAAATTTAAAAACTAAAATCCTTTCATAAGTGATTCTAAGCACTACCTTGTGATAAATATATAAAGGTCCATATTTAAATAGAATGAATTTTCTTATAATATTTTGATACTGTCAGGGTTTATGTGATAAGATTTTGTTTATGTGCCTTCGTATGAAAATGAGAGAATTATGAGAAAAGAGGGATATTTGAAAGCTAGAGTAATGTTATATTACATTGTGCTGAAATATAAATTAACAAATATTAATGTATCACCAAGGGCTGAAAAGGAATGCCATTTACTTTTACTCCCAGCCTTAATATAGAGCACATAAGTGAAAGGAAATTCACTCTGGGCCTGTGATTTCATTGATATGTAAGTAATTATCAGATGAGGAGAGTCCTTCTACTAAAGCAAGTCAGTAGTTCCTTTGCAATTCATAGTATAAGAAAGTTGCCTAGGAGACTAATCAATTAAATTATTTATATACTAGCTTGTGTCAAAGGCAAGACTTCAATTGAGATCTTTCTAGTTTCATGAACAGTTCTTCATGTTGTGCCTCTCATGTAACAAATTAGTACAAAATCCTGGTTTTTAGTTAAGTATTATTTGACCATTTGAGAAGATAGTTTTTCATGGACACTTGCATAAATTTATTTAGTTCTCTCAATGTAGGAAAATGATACATTTCACAAATTTCATAATTAAAAGGCATTCTATGCAGAGTTCATTGCAATGTTTTTAATTCCATTTAGTAATCAATTGATATATGGGCCTGAAAGTTATATATACATACACACACAGACACATACTCTTCTATTTTGATATGAATGTCTGGGTAAAGAAAAAGACAATGCAAGGATCCAAGAAATCCCATGAAATTTAATAAACTTAACAATTCACTATACTAGAAAAGAGATATTTGGGGGACAAAAAAGAACCAACATTACTAAATGATACTATTCTTTGAAACTGAAACATTCTGTCTCAGCAAGTGGCTTGAAAGGAAATATTTGGATCATTCTAAAGGCCAGCAAGATTTTACATGCTGACAAATTATTGCAACGTTTTTGTTCTTTCCAGAAAAAGAAAAATGTTAAGTATTTCCTTAAAGTGAAATTAAGAAAATTGCATGAAATACCATTTCTTTTTTTTTTTTTTTTTAGTGAGGCAATTGGGGTTAAGTGACTTGGCCAGGGTCACACAGCTAGTAAGTGTTAAGTGTCTGAGGCCGGATTTGAACTCAGGTACTCCTGACTCCAGGGCCGGTGCTCTATCCACTGTACCACCTAGCTGCCCCTACCATTTCTTTTTAAATAAAAAATCTCTACTTTAAACAAAAATTTATTTCATAATAATAATTTTGTTTTAGATAAATACATAGTTAAACTATTTGTTAAGCACTTACTATATTCCAGGCATTGTTCCTAGAACAGGGAATGGAAATACACATAAAAAGACAGGCACTTCCTACTTTCAAGGCAGTCCCCTTCTGAATGGGAAAGACAACCTATAAAAGACTATTGAAAAGTTGAAGAAAATATATAAAATAACATCTGGGGATGGTGTGGTAAAAAACGGAAGTTTTAGCTGAATCATTTGAGAGTTGAGCGCATGCTACTGAAGCGGCTTTTGAAGGACTGCCCTTTTGGGGAGGAGACTGTGACGAACAGCCGTGCGCCTGCTGCTGCCCTGAGAGCATGTCCAAGCATGACGTACTTCCGGGACGCCAACTTAAAACTGAGAGTGGAACAGAAGTTTGCTCTCTGTCTCACTCACTCTGGCTTCTCAGCTTAGCAGTGATGGCGCACACTTCTGGTGGTTGGCTCTGGTTCTCAGCCTGGCAGGCAGTTTGGGATTTGGTGAGTTTTATTTTATTTTATTTTTTTTGAGATATTTTATTTTTTCCGTTACATGTAAAGATAGTTCTCAACTTTTGTTTATACATGCTTTACAATTTCAGATTTTTCTCCCTCCCTCCCTCCCCTCCCTCCCCCCTCCCCTAGACAGCAGGTAATCTGATATAGGTTATATCTATATATATCTATACATATACATATAGATATATATATACACACACATATATATACACATAATAACATTAATCCTATTTCTGCATTAATCCTGTTACAAGAGAAAGAATCAGAGCAGTGATGCAAAACCTCAAAATAGAAAAAAAAACAACAGCACCCAAAACAAAAGAAATAATATGGTTCAATCAGCATCTATACTCCACAGTTCTTTCTTTCTTTTTTTTTCTTGGATTTGGAGATCCTCTTCTATCATGAGTTCCCTGGAACTCTTCTGTACCATTGCATTGGTGAGAAGAATATAGTCCATCACAGTAGGTCAACACTCAATGTTGATGATACTGTGTACAATGTTCTTCTGGTTCTGCTCATCTCACTCATCATCAGCTCACGTAAGACCCTCCAGGTTTCTCTGAACTCTTCCTGCTCATCATTTCTTACAGCACAATAGTATTCCATTGTATTCATATACCACAACTTGTCCAGCCATTCCCCAATTGATGGGCACCCCCTCAACTTCCAATTCCTTGCTACCACGTAAAGAGCAACTATAAATATTTTTGTACATGTGGGTCCCTTTCCCCCTTCCATGATTTCTTTGGGCAAAAGACCTAAAAGTGGGATTGCTGGGTCAAAGGGTATGCACAGCTTTATCGCCCTTTGGGCATAATTCCAAATTGCTCTCCAGAATGGTTGGATCAGCTCACAGCTCCACCAACAATGCATTAGTGTTCCAATTTTCCCACAGCCTCTCCAACATTTATTATCTTCCTTTTTTGTCATTTTAGCCAATCTGACAGGTGTCAGGTGGTACCTCAGAGTTGTTTTAATTTGCATCTGCTAATCATTAGAGATTTAGAGCATTTTTTCATATGGGAATAGATAGCTTTGGTTTCTTCATCAGAAAACTGCCTGTTCATATCCTTTGACCATTTCTCAATTGGGGAATGACTTGGATTCTTATAAATTTGATTTAATTCCCTATATATTTTAGAGATAAGGCCTTTATCAGAAGCACTGGCCTCAAAAATTGTTTCCCAGCTTTCTGCCTCCCTTCTAATTTTGGATGCATTGCTTCTGTTTGTACAAAAATTTTTTAATTTAATATAATCAAAATCATCCACTTTGCATTTTATAATATACTCTATCTCATGTTTGGTCAAAAACTGTTCTCCTTTCCAAAGATCTGATAGGTACACTATTCCTTTCTCTCCTAATTTACCTATGGTATCACCTCTTATGTCTAAATCATGTATCCATTTTGACCTTATTTTAGTATAAGGTGTAAGATGTTGGTCTAAGCCTAATTTCTGTCATACTATCTTCCAGTTTTCCCAGCAGTTTTTGTCAAATACTGAGTTCCTATCCCAGAAGCTGGAGTCTTTGGGTTTATCAAACACTACATTACTAGTGTCATTTACTACTGCATTTCCTGAGCCTAGCCTATTCCATTGATCTACCACTCTATTTTTTAGCCAGTACCAGATAGTTTTGATGACTGCCTCTTTATAGTAAAGCTCCAGGTTTGGTACCGCTAACCCACCTTCCTGTGAATTTTTTTTCATTATTTCCCTGGATATTCTTGATTTTTTGTTTTTCCAGATGAATTTTGTTATTATTTTTTCTAGCTGTATAAAATAATTTTTAGGTAGCCTGATTGGTATGGCACTGAATAAGTAAATTAATTTAGGCAGTATTGTCATTTTTACTATATTAGCTCTGCCTATCCATGAGCAATTGATATCTTTCCAATTATTTAGATCTGATTTGATTTGTGGGAAGAGTGTTTGGTAGTTGTGTTCATAGAGTTCCTGGGTTTGTCTTGGCAAGTAGACTCCCAAGTATTTTATATTATCTACCCTTACTTTAAATGGAATTTCTCTTTCTATCTCTTGCTGCTGGACTTTGTTGGTCATGTATAGAAATGCTGATGATTTATGTGGATTTATTTTATATCCTGCTACTTTGCTAAAGTTGTTAATTGTTTCAAGTAATTTTTGACTTGATTCTCGAGGATTCCTTAAGTATACCATCATATCATCTGCAAAGAGTGATAGTTTTGTTTCCTCCTTGCCTATTCTAATTCCTTTAATTCCTTTCTCTTCTCTGATTGCTAAAGCTAACATTTCTAGGACAATATTAAATAATAGGGGTGATAATGGACATCCCTGTTTCACCCCTGATCTTATTGGGAAGGCCTCTAATTTATCTCCATTGCATATAATACTTGCTGATGGCTTTAGGTAGATACTGTTTATTATTCTAAGGAAAGCTCCCCCTATTCCTAAACTCTCTAGTGTTTTTATTAGGAATGGGTGCTGTACTTTGTCAAAAGCTTTCTCTGCATCTATTGAGATAATCATATGATTTTGGTTGGTTTTCTTATTGATGTGGTTGATTATGTTAATAGTTTTCCTAATGTTGAACCAGCCCTGCATTCCTGGTATAAATCCCACCTGGTCATAGTGTATTATCCTGGTGATCACTTGCTGTAATCTCCTTGCTAATATCTTATTTAAGATTTTAGCATCAATATTCATTAGGGAGATTGGTCTATAATTTTCTTTCTCTGTTTTTGCTTTGCCTGGTTTTGGTATCACCACCATATTTGTGTCATAAAACGAATTTGGTAGAACTCCTTCTTCACCTATTTTTCCAAATAATTTGTATAATATTGGAATTAATTGTTCTTTAAATGTTTGGTAAAATTCACCCGTAAACCCATCTGGCCCTGGGGATTTTTTCTTAGGGAGTTCATTAATAGCTTGTTCAATTTCTTTTTCTAATATGGGTTTATTTAAGGATTTTTTTTCCTCTTCAGTTAACCTGGGCAGTTTGTATTTTTGTAAATATTCATCCATTTCATTTAGATTGTCAAATTTATTGGCATACAGTTGGGCAAAATATTTCCTAATTATTGCTTTAATTTCCACTTCATTGGTGGTAACATCACCCTTTTCATTTTTGATACTGGTAATTTGGTTTTCTTCTTTCTTTTTTTTAATCAAATTAACCAGTATTTTATCTATTTTATTGGTTTTTTCATAAAACCAGCTCTTAGTTTTATTGATTAGTTCTATAGTTTTTTTGCTTTCAATCTTATTGATTTCTCCTTTAATTTTCAGGATCTCTAATTTAGTGTCTAATTGGGGATTTCTAATTTGTTCTTTTTCTAGCTTTTTAAGTTGCATTCCCAATTCATTAATCTCCTCTTTCTCTTTTTTATTCATGTAAGCATTTAGAGCTATAAATTTTCCCCTAAGCACTGCTTTGGCTGCATCCCATAGATTTTGGTATGTTGTCTCATTATTGTCATTCTCTTGGATAAAGTTATTGATTGTTTCTATGATTTCTTGTTTGGCCCATTCATTCTTTAGAATGAAATTATTTAGTTTCCAATTGATTTTCATTCTACTTTTCCCTGGCTCTTTCTTACATGTAATTTTTATTGCATCATGATCTGAGAAGGATGCATTTACTATTTCTGCCTTTCTACATTTGACTATGATGTTTTTGTGCCCTAATACATGGTCAATTTTTGAAAATGTGCCATGTACTGCTGAGAAAAAGGTATATTCCTTTCTATCCCCATTCAATTTTCTCCAGACATCTATCATGTCTAACTTTTCTAGTAATCTATTCACCTCTTTCATTTCTTTCTTATTTATTTTTTGGCTAGATTTATCTAATTCTGAGAGGGGGAGATTCAGATCCCCCACTAGTATAGTATTACTATCTAATTCCTCTTGTAACTCATTTAACTTCTCCTCTAAGCACTTGGATGCTATACCACTTGGCGCATACATATTCAATATTGATATTACTTCATTATCTATAGTACCTTTAAGTAAGATGTAATTTCCTTCCTTATCTCTTTTAATGAGATCTATTTTTGCCTGCACTTTGTCTGAGATAAGGATTGCTACCCCTGCCTTTTTTACTTTAGCTGAGGCATAATATATTCTGCTCCAGCCTTTTACCTTTACTCTGTGTGTATCTCTCTGCTTCAAATGTGTTTCTTGTAAACAGCATATTGTAGGGTTCTGGTTTTTAATCCACTCTGCAATTCGCTTCCGTTTTATAGCAGAGTTCATCCCATTCACATTCACAGTTATTATTACTGACTGTCTATTCCCCTCCATTCTATTTACCCCCTTTGTACTTTTCCCCCCTTCTTTCACCCTATTCCTCCTCACCGACGTTTTACTTCTTACCCCTGCCTCCCCCAATCTGCCCTCCCTTTTTATCACCCCCCTCTCTTTTCTTTACCCTTTTCTCCCTTGCTTTTGTCCTCCCTTCTCAGTCCCCCCCCTTTCCCTTCCCCTTTTGTTTCCCTAAAGAGTGAGTTAAGTTTCTTTATCCCAATGAACGTATATGTTATTCCCTCTTTGAGTCAAATCTAATGAGAATAGGGTTGAAACCATGTTCCCCCCTCCTTTCTTTCCCTCTATTATAATAGGTTTTTTTCCACCTCTTCATATGATATAATTCATCCCATTCCACCTCCCCTTTCCTCTCCTACCCATAGACTCCCTTTTTATCTCCTTAATTCTTTTGTATCATCACATCAAAGACAATTTATATTTATACCCTCTATATAAAGTCCTTCTCTCTGCCCAAATACATTTACAGTTCTTAAGAGTTATGAGTATTATCTTCCTGTGTAGGGATATAAACAGTTTAACCTAATAGGGTAACTTTTTTTTTTCCCCTCTGTTTACCTTTTTAAACTTCCCTTGAGTCTTGTATGTTGAGATCAAATTTTCTATTCAGTTCTGGTCTTTTCACCAGGAAAGATTGAAAGTCCCCAATGTCATTAAATGTCCATCTTTTCCCCTGAAAGAAAATGCACATTTTTGCTGGGTAATAGATTCTCGGCTGCAATCCAATCTCCTTTGCCTTCCAGAATATCATATTCCAAGCCTTGCGGTCCTTTAATGTTGAAGCTGCCAGGTCCTGAGCAATCCTGACTGTGGCTCCATGATATTTAAATTGCTTCTTTCTGGCTGCTTGGAGTATTTTCTCCTTCACCTGATAATTCTGGAATTTGGCTACAATATTCCTTGGAGTTTTCCTTTTGGGGTCTCTTTCAGGAGGTGATCGATGGATTCTTTCAATGATGATTTTATCCTCTGATTCTATGATATCAGGGCAGTTCTCCTTAATAATTTCCTGGAATATGGTATCTAGATTCTTTTTCTGGTCATGGCTTTCAGGCAGTCCAATGATTCTCAAATTGTCTCTCCTCGATCTGTTTTCCAGATCAGTTGTCTTTCCAATGAGGTATTTCACATTTTCTTCTATTTTTTCATTTTTTTTATTCTGCTTGACCGATTCTTTGTGTCTCATGGATTCCTTTTCTTCCAACTGTCCCACTTTAATTTTTAAGGCATTGTTTTCTTCAGTGAGATTATGCACCTTTTTTTCCATTTGGCTAAGTGAATTTTTTAAGGTATTGTTTTCTTCAGTGAGATTATGTACCTTTTTTTCCGTTTGGCTAAGTGAATTTTTTAAGGTATTGTTTTCTTCAGTGAGATTATGCAGTTTTTTTTCCATTTGCCCAAGTGAATTTTTTAAGGCTTTGTTTTCTTCAGCTTCCTTTTCTAAGCTGCTGATTCTTTTTTCATAGTTTTTTTGTGTTGCTTTCATTTCTCTCCCCATTTTTTCTTCTACCTCTTGCAATTGATTTTTAAAATCCTTTTTGAGCTCTTCCAGGAAGGCTTTTTGTTCTTGCGACCAATTCACCTTCCCTTGTGAGGCTTCAGATGTAGACAATTTGAGGCTATTGTCCTCATCTGAGTTTGTGTTGGCTTCTTCCCTATTGATACAGAAGCTCTCAATGGAGAGGGCTCTTTTTTGCTTCTTACTCATTATTGCAGCTTATTTATTTATTCTTTAAGTTGAGGTCTGCTCTGGGGGCACCAGGGTCCCTGTTTTGGGCTTCTTGTGCAGGTGTATAGGTGCTGTGTGACCGGGCTTTTACTCTGAGGCCTTTATGGTGTGTGGAGATCCCCTGTCCTGCACTTCCTGTCTGATTGTGCTCGGCCAGCCAGGCGCCAGACCCCGGCGTCTGATCCCGCTGTTCGTGGCCCTCTCGGCCGGTGCAGGTAAGTTTTTCCACTGTCCTTCTTGGCCACCAGATTTTTGAACCAGGTTCCGGGAGCCTCAGTTGTTCGGCTGTGACCCGCAGCTCCTGCTGATTTGCCCCGACCCCCTCGGCGCTGGGTTGCTGCCCTGCGCTGGGCCTCCCTTTTACCCGAGTCAGACCGACCTTTTCCTGAAGTCTTCTAAATTATCTCTGGTTGGAGGGCTGTGTCTCTCTGTCTCTTTGCAGGTTCTGTAGTTTCAGAATCCGTCCAGAGGCTTGATTTAATGTTCGTTTTGAGGGAACAGAAGGAGAGCTCAGGCAGCTTGCTGCTTCCTCTCCGCCATCTTCTGGTGAGTTTTATAAAAGAATATAGACTAAGGTTAGATCTAAGATTATTCATTTGTATTTCTACTTTCCTATTTCCCTGATTTGTATCACCTGTTTGTTGTCTAATTAATTCCCATACAATAAAAGATAATCCCTCACTGATTAAAAATCACAACGGAGATGGAAAATCACAGAGATTCACTAGTGAAGTTTAGCAAAAAGTAGGTATCGCTGGCTGGACCATTTACTTAAATGGAGTTTTTTGGGGAAAAAAATCACCTATCAGAAGAAGAAGCAATAGGGATGGAGGCATTTGTGGTGTGAGAAGGCAACTGGGATAGAGATGGGAAAGTATGAAGACTCAGGAAGAGAGATCTATCATAAATATTATTTTATTATTATATATATAGACAAAAAAATCAAGTATACAAGTGGATCACTTTTTCATCAAAGTTAATAGTAAAGGAGGAGGGGGGGCGGAGCCAAGATGACTGAGAGGAAGCAGCAAGCTGCCTGAGCCAAATGGAAAAAAAGGTGCATAATCTCACTGAAGAAAACAATGCCTTAAAAATTAAAGTGGGACAGTTGGAAGATAAGGAATCCATGAGACACCAAGAATCAGTCAAGCAGAATAAAAAAAATGAAGAAGATACAATGCAATAGGCACAATATAAAATTCTGTAGTTTAATTAAAATAACCAACTACACAATAATAAATTGTGGTAGATTAATAAATAAGTATTCATGTAAAAATAATTGTTTTTTATATATTAAACACTCTATATAGAATTCCATTTATAATATACAGCCTCCACAAGCCTCAATAAGAGAAAAGATAGCTTCATTGCAACCTTTCCTGGACAGATTATACATAAGGTGTCTGGTTTAACTTCAATATTGGCCAAATAGCATCATATAATTTGAACTAATTTTTTGTATATGAGGAGACTTACAGACAGGAATAGTAGTTGTTTAGTTGCTTCAGTCATGTCTGACTCTTGTGACATAGTGGAATGCTTTGTCATCTCCATCTCCACATCATTTTTCAGATAAGAAAACTGAGACAAATGTTGCAACATCTATATGTGGGGCCTGGAATCAGAAAGATTCATCTTCTCAAGTTCAAATCTGGCCTCAGAAACTTTCTAGCTGTGTGACCCTGAGCAAGTCACAGGAATGGTAAGTGACTTGCAAAAGATAATACAAGGAATTAGAGCCAGTGTCAGGATTTGAAAGTAGACTCTCTGACTCTGGAGACAGCATTTTTTGTACTATACCATGGTATTTCCTCTGGACGCTGAAATGCTGAAATTCATTCAAAAGCGAGTACCAGTACGGACAACAAAACATGTTATACAAAGAAACAGAGATGTTTAGTTCGACAAAGAAGAGAAAGTGGTGACATGATAGCTGATTTCAAATATTTGAAGTAAATATATAGATAGAAATAGAGAGAGATAGAGATGGAGATGGAGATAGAGATAGAAATATATAGATACAGATGGATACAGACACAGATGCAGATATAGATATGGATATGGATATTCGTAAACACCTGGATGTTTGTATATATGAGCATATTTTTTTCTTTTGATACAGACAAGGATTCTTTTTTGGTTTTGTTTGTTTTTGTTTTTTGCAGGGCAATGAGGGTTAAGTGACTTGCCCAGGGTCACACAGCTAGTAAGTGTCAAGTGTCTGAGGCCGGATTTGAACACAGGTCCTCCTGAATCCAGGGCCGGTACTTTATCCACTGTGCCACCTAGCTGCCCCCCAGACAAGGATTCTTAATAAAGATGCCAAAAGGAAGACAGATTTCTATCTCTAATATCAAAGAGTTGTTTTCTTTTGTTTCTTTATACTATATGGATATAGATATAGGCATCAATGTAGATTTAGATATAGATATATGTATATAGTCAGAAATAATTATTAATAATTGATATCTTGGGGGACCTAGTGATCCCCCCTTCTTTTTTAGGCCTATTTTTAGGCCTTTTTTAGGTTCAAGCTTAAGAGATATAAGAAGCAAGTATGTAGGAAACAAGTAGGATTATGCCCTAGGACACTGCCAATGAGGTTGCAGACAAGTTTTATTATTGATGAATAGACTTTCTCCTTCCTGTTTCAAGATCTTTATGTGAAAAAGTATTGATTGCAGTATTGATTCTATATGACTATGTGTGAATGTTTGTTTTATATGAAGAGGAATACCTATCATAAACTCTCTTGCCCAGGCTCCTTTGTGGTCAGTGGCATATATTTGTGAGAGAGATGTTAGTTTGGGAGGAAGGTCAAGAAAAAGAAAGTGAACATGACATAAAGCAAAGGAAATTGGTCTGAAACATAAAATTCATGTATTTGGCCTTGCTAGTACATCCCTCTAAACAGCTGAGTTCACTGGGCTGCATATATAGGAAAGTGATAATAATCCTCATAATAATAATTGATTTCTTTTTTTCATAAATCATATCTTTAGAATGTTACTGAATTATAAGTAAAGCAGAAATTTAATCATCAGTTTAAACAGTTAATGTTCCATCAACAATGATAATGGTAATGGGATAACCCCAAAGACATTTCGATTTGGAAAAGATTATATAGACAATTTATTTTCTAATTCTCTATATATGTTTTGTGTGTCTGTGTGCAATCACACATATTTATGTAGTAAGTACAGTCTGATTGACTATCCATAGCCAGATGGCTACATCTCATTTCACCCCTGGACTTAAGGTTATAGTGGGATCACTTAGGTTTTTGTGTATCTCTTCTCTAATGCCAACTCCTGAAACCCTCACTAGCTGTGTTTACAAATGCTACTGCAGGGGTGGCTAGGTGGCGCAGTAGATAAAGCACCGGCCCTGGATTCAGGAGTACCTGAGTTCAAGTCCGGCCTCAGACACTTGACACTTACTAACTGTGTGACCCTGGGCAAGTCACTTAACCCCCATTGCCTTGCAAAAAACCAAACAAACAAATGCTACTGCCATTGAATGACTAGTATTTCTTTTCCAATTAACCACTTAGCATTAATTAGTTTTTACAAAGGAAAATTTACATTGAAGATACTATAATAACAAAGGTGCATATATCACCACCAACACTGAGTTTCCAAAAACAATGGGAACAGACTTTACACAATTTATAATAACTATGGTCTTACCAAGGTCATGTGAAAATGTGGTATTACTGCTGAATAAAATTTCCTTCCAAACACCACTGGGCTGGGTTTCAAAGGGTATGCTATTTTTCTAAAGCCCCTGATGATGAGCGGCTATAAAATTTGGCATGGACTTGAATTCCCAGTATCCTTGAATTCTGAACCTTAGGTGCCTTACTCTCCTGATTTTTCAAACTTATAATATAGTTTTACCCAGCTTACTTTACTTAAAAAAAAAGAAAACAATCAAGAGAATGACCAAGACCAGTATTGGAAGAGTCATTTGTAGACTTCCTGTCAGAGAGTGGAAGGGATCCAAAATGCTTCCCCATTAAAATATTGTTTCTCATTGAATATCTATCATCAGTGAAGGAGCAAAGCCAAAAGAAGAGTTGCTTCAAGACAGAGAATGGAGAATGACTGATTCTCTGGTTAATATCTTATGAAAATGCTCCTAGTTTCATTTACACAAACTATTAAAAAAAGGTGTGTATTCACCACATAGTCAGCAGACTGGAATAAGTTAAAGCATGTTTATACATGCTTCAATGTTTCTCCATGGTGGGGATCTTTGGGCCTGGATCTAATATGGTGGAGGAAAGGCAGTAAGCTCTTGGAATTCACTACACAATGACGTAAAAAACCTCCAAATAATGCCATAGTACAATTCCTGAAGCATCAGAACCCACAAAGGAATGGGCTGAGACCATTTTCAAGCCAAAGATGGCTTAGAAGGTCAGCAGGAAGGGACTGCTATGCTGGGTGGGAGTGGAACCCAACCCGTGGTCACACTGATACAGATCCAGTCCCTGGCAGGCCAAGCCAGAGAAAGAGACCCCCAGAGCCTCTGAATCAGCTGTAGCACCAGTGTCTTCTGGAACTAAGCCCACATTCTGGGGAGAGGTTGAACAGTTGGTCAGGGGGAGATTATAAGGAGTCTCTTCTGGTGCAGAGTCAGAACTAGGGAGTTTCACCCCTGCTGGGAACCAAGAAGTAGGCTTGAGTGGTGGTGGTCCAGGTGAGGGAGGAGAGTTGGCTCCTTGGAGCTAAAGACCACAGCACACAAAGTTTTGCTGCCTGGTTAATTAGCAAGTTGGCCCGAGGTTATCTACAGATCAGAGAACAGGCCAGGTGAGTGAAGAACCTGCCCCTCCTTGAATTGTACCACCTTAGACCACCTGAAACTTGGGACAGTATATCCTGGAAGCAGTGTCCCACTTTTAGAAGGAGTTAAAAGTCAACTAAAAGACTGGCAAGATAAGCAGACAGAGAAAGATGTAGACCATAGAAAGTTTCTTTAGTTACAAGAAAGATCAACGTGTGCCCCCAGAAGATGATAGCAACATCAGGTCTCCTACATCCAAAGTTTCCAAGAGCAACATGAATTGGTCTCAGCCCACAGAACCCCACAAAAGGACTTTGAAGATAAGGTAAGAGGGATAGAGGGAAATGTAAGAGAGGTAGAGGAAAAAATGCAAAGAGAAACATAATTGATTTAGGTGGGTCATAGAAAAAAAAAAGTCAATAGCTTGAAAAGCCAAATTGGCCAGTTGGAAAAAGAGGTACAAAAGCTCTCTGAAGAAAATCATTGCTTAAAAATTAGGATTGAGCAAATAGAAGCAAATGACTTTATGACACACTTCAAGACACAATAAAACAAATCCAAATGAATGAAAAAATAGAGGGCAATATGAAATATCTCCTTGGAAAAATAGTTCTAATGGAAAATATATCCAGGAGACATAATTTGAAAATTATTGGAAAAATTGAAAACCATAAGCAGGGAAAGAGCTTAGACATCATCTTCCAGGAAATTTTCAGGAAAAAATGTGCTGATATTCTAGAAACAGAATGTAAAATAGAAATTGAACGAATTCTCCAAAATCACATCCTGAAAGATATCCCAAAGTGAAAACTTCCAGAAATATTATAGTGATGTTCCAGAACTCACAGGTGAAGGAGAAAATATTACAAGCAGCCAGAAAGAAGCAATTCAGGTATTGTGGAGCCATGGTAAGGATAGAACAGGATCTAGCAACATTAAACATTAAACATTAAAGGATCAGAGGGCATGTAATATAATATTCCAGAGGGCAAAGGAATTGGGATTACAAACAAAAATCACCTATCCAGTAAAACTGAGCATAATATTTCAGGGGAATAAATGGGACTTCAATAAAAAGAGGACTTTCAATTATTCATGATGAAAAGACCTGAACTGAATAGAAAATTTGACTTTCAAAGACTATACCCTAGAGAAGCATAAAAAAGGAAACAGGAAAAAGAAAATAAGAGGGATATTAAGGATTAAACTGCTTACATTTCTACGTGGGAAGATGATACATCTACTTCATAAGAAATTTCTCAGTAGTAGGGTAGATGATAGAAATAAATTTAGATAGAGGACACAGGTGGCAATTGATTATGAAGGGATGATATCCATAAAGCACTTTTTTTTGGTTATCTTTTTTTGTGGGGCGGTCAGAGTTGGGTGACATGCCTGGAGTCGAGCAGTGGGTGAGTGTCTTGTGACTAAGGCAAGATTTGGGCTTGGGTCCTCCTGGGTCAAGGGTGGGTGCTTTGTCCATTGTGTCACCTAGCTTCCCCATGATAACATCTTTTTTGTTGTTGTTATTTGTGATTTTTGTTTGTTTTTGATGATGACATTTTTAGGGTAAAATTGAGGGATGAGAGGGTTGCACTGGGGGAGGGGGAAGGGGAAAGGTAGAATTGGTGAAATCCCACATGAAATAGATAGGAAAGGACTTATGGAGTGGAGGCGAGAGATGGAGGCAGAACAGGGCAGTGAATGAGCCTTACACTTATCAGAATTGACTTAAAGACCTTAATTTCATCAGAGTTGACTCAAGGAGGGATTAACATACACACTCAATTGGATCGACTAATCTATCTAACCCTCCAGGAAGGAAGTAGATGGGGAAGGGGATAAGGTGGGAGGGGGCGAAAGAAGATAGATAGTAGAGTAAAAATTATGGGGAAGGGAATAGGATGGAGAGAAATAATAAATAATAGTAACTGTGAAAATGAGAAAAGAAAAAAAACTGTACAGAAATATTTATAGCAACTCTTAGTAGTTGATAAGAATTGGAAATCAAAGGAATGCCCGTCAATTGGGGAATAACTAAACAATTTGTGGTATATGATTGTACTAGAATATTATTGTGCTATAAGAAATGACAAGCATGATGATTTCAGAGAAACATGGAAAGGCTCAGATCAATTGATGTATAGTGAAGTGAGTAGAACCAGAATATTGTTCAGAGAGACAGCATTATTATTCTATGAGCAATTGTGAATGGCTTAACTATTCACAGCAATATAAAGATGCAAAATAATCCCAAAGGAGTAATAATGAAGCAAAGTATCCATCTCCAAAGAAAGAACTGATATTGAAAGAACACAGACTGAAGCATGCTATTTTGTGCTTTCCTTTTTTTTTTAACATGAGTCTTTTTATATAAAATTACTAATATTGTAATATTTCACACAATTGCACATGTATAACCTATATTTGATTGCTTACCACCTCAGGGATGGGGGAGGGTAGCAAGGGAGGGAATGAGAGAGGGATAGAATTTGCAACTCACAAATTTAAATATTTAATTAATTAATTAAAAAAAAAAAGGTTTCTCCAGGGCACATCAATTATCTGTAATCACAGCTCATTAGATGTAGGTTCCTTGTTATCATCCATATTGGAAATAATATCATGACACTCTCTATATATGTCATTAATTTGCATTTTCCAAAGATGGAGTTCAAGAAAACTAGAACCAAGTAGTATGTCATGATTTATAGAACACTGGACTAGTTGTCAAGACATATGATCAGGGAAAGAATATAAAGATTGTATTAACTGGTCAACTTTTCTATGATCAGGAGTTGTCTTTGACCTGTGAAATCTGATTTGTGGGAATACAAGATGCTAATTTTATTAATTCTATCTCTTCCAATTCTGTGAATTATATCTCTACCTTGGACAAGTTACTTCCCCCCCTACTTCTTAGTTTTGTATTTAGTTAAAAAAAAACAATACCATGACAACTTTCATTATTATATGTAAATGACAAAATATTTTGTAAACAACTGATATACTAAACAATGTATTTTTTGGTACACTAAACAATGTATTTTTTGGTACTTAAACAGTCACTGGGACAATAAATAATATAGAAACTCTGACATCCTTACCACACAATCTCAGCATGAGATCAAGAGTCAATGAAGGATTTTAAAAGCCAGTTAATTCTTGAATGAAGCTTCAAGAAAACACAGAGGGGTTGGTTAGGGGAAGGCTTCTACTTTTTGGGGTTTGAGAATTGTAAGAAATAATGCATGAAATGAGAAAACACATCCATCTGACAAAAACTATACAAATCATTGAAAGTTCCTATTTTGGGTGAATTCAGAGTGTGAACATACAATTCACTCTCAGAAGTGAATTAGCTACAAATTAGAGCTAACTATAATTATTAAGTGTTGTGAATGGTAGAAATTAAAAAGAAAACATAAAGCAAACAAGCAGTTTTAGTTAGTCTGTAGTGTGTATAGGGTCTGGGGGGAATTTTATAAGGAACTTAAAAGGCATCAGGCAGGTAATAACCCTCCAGTTTTAAAAAGCTTTGCCAAGATATCTGTGTAAATAAGTATAGGTTCACATAGACTTACAAGAAGATACATGCATATAAACACAAACACATATGTATATAAGTATACACACATATTATATAAGTTAATGAAGTGATATAAAGATCATTGACTGGTAATTTTTCATATGAGCAAGGGGAGTTTTAGCTCAATAAAACTGATATCAGGAAATGTTGGAGTAGGAGTCAGTAAACCTCGAAGATAATCCTAGCTGTACCTATAATTCTGTCTTTTACCTTGATCAAGGTTTGTATACACATATCTCTATCTATCTATCTATCTATACACACACACACACACACACACACACACACATATATATATATATATATATATATATATATATATATATATATATATATATATATATATATATATATATATATGCGTGTACATATACCTGTCAGTCCATACTATTTTCTGAATTAGTTAATATTTTAATGATTTAAGAAAAGTAAGTTATTTCACAAGTACACATGGCAAAATGAAACCAATGCTGTTCAAAAGAGAGCTAATTAAATCCTTTGGTGCTGCCAAATTAATCTGCTCTAAAGCCATTCCAGGAGTTTGCTTTTTCAGATGTCAGTTGATGGACATTTGAACAAAAATATACAAAATGCCATATTTTACACCGTGTCAGCTGGCACATTGCTTTCTCATAAATTCAATGTTTCCATTAAATGAGGTTAGAAACAAAGCCTTCTATTTACTGAGAAAGCTCTTTCCTGCATGAAATGGCAAACAATTACAACCATTTACTCTGTCAATCATTGCCATCAGTTCAATTAACAACGCCCACAAAATGAATCCTGAATCTTATTCAGAGAGAGTGAAGTCTGACTCCACAAGTTACATCACTGTTGTTAATCCTCTTTTGGAGAGGTAAGGGATGGTTGTTTTGTTGTGATTTTCCCCCCTCAAATAAAGAGCTTGTAGAGATTGTTCAGCTGAGATGCTGAACCTCAAACCCCATGGATTCTTGGCAGAATGTCATTTTCTGGTTCAAAAAGAGAATGGTTTAAATAACTTACCAAAAAATCCTTCATGAACATCAAAGCAATGTTACACATTCATGTTGATTAAGTACAAATGAAAATGAAATACTCTGGTTGGCAGTTCTTAAATCATAGGATATTTTAAAATAAAAAAGGAAAAGTCTATACACTGAATTTCAACCAATCCTAAACAAAAGAAATTGGAGAGTCACTGATATATTTCAGACTCCAATTTAGAATTATAATGATGAAATCACATTTATAACATTCTTTAGAATCATTCTCTTTGAGACTTTTACTTATCCATTATCAAGATAATGTTTTTTGCAAACATTTCAACTAGCTGGAATCATCAAGGTATAAAGTACCATAATTAGCAGAATTTACATGGAACTAAAGATTAACTCTAAAAAATGTTGTTCTGTAGGAATATACAACTGATTATGATTATTATGAGTAGTATATATTAATATATATTATTTATATATTATATATTAAATATATTGTATATATAATTATGTGGGAAATGATTGGTAAATAAAAGACCTTAAGGGTAAGATTCACAAAATTATATCATTTTATTCAGATTGATGTTAGATATGGAAGACAAAGAAAGAGAGATGTGGAGTATTCCTAATAAATAGAGTTTTGAAAGTAGAAAGGGCTTCCTTTGAATGTAGTGTGTTCCCCCAAACTGAAAGTTTTCAAAAAATAGGTAAATTTCTACATTTCAAGTTTCAGACATGCATTATTATACTGTTGACCTCTAAGATCCCAACTAATTCTGTTTCTATAATTTGCCATGCAATTTCAAGATTTTGGTAACAAAAATTTTAGAAAGAAAAAATGATTCATGCATATTTTTGAAATATTTTTGCAAAGTGTTTTCATGGTTCATATAACTTGTTTTCCTATTTTTGTCTCACTAATTAAATTTTCATGTCCTTTTTTAAATTTTAAATAGTGGTTATCACTGAAAGTTTTTCCCTTGATATTCTTTGACTTTAATACCATCTGAGGGAGGCCATCCATGCCCAGAATTTTATATACTTGTTTGTTGTTCAGTCATGTCTGACTCTGCATGACCCCATTTAGGATGTTCTTGGTAAAGACATTGTAGTGGCTTACCATTTTCCTCTACATCTCCTTTTACAGAGGAGGAAACAGAAGCAGAGTCAAGTGACTTGCCAGGGTCACACATCTACTAAGTGTCTAAGGCCATATTTGGATTTAGAAAATGAATCTTGGAGGCAGCTAGGTGGTGCAGTGGATAAATCACCAGCACTGGATTCAGGAGGACCTGAGTTCAAATCAAGCCTCAGATACTTGAAACTTACTGGCTCTGTGACTCTGGGTAAGTCACTTAACCCTCATTGCCTCAGCAAAAAAAAAAAAAAAAAAAGAAAAAAAGAAAGAAAAAAGAAAGAAAAAAGAAAATGAATCTTCCTAACTCAAGAGCTCGTTCTCCATCCACTGCTCCAATTATCTGTTCATTTTCAACTATTACTTCTAGCTTAATTATATCTTAATTGTAGAGTTTAGAGCTGGTAGGAACCTGAGTATAATATTTCTGTGAAGACTCGAAAAGAAATACCCTCTGCAAAATATTAGTGTCCACTTTTCCTTTGTTTGAAGACCTTAATTAACGGAGAACCCTCTGTATCCTGGGGTGGCCCATTCTACAATTGGACAGCCCTTATAATTGATATGTATGTTGGAAAAAATTATTCTTATGTGTCCCCATATGTAGAGGACAAATCTATTTTCATGTAACTTCTACCCATGACCTTTAATCCTATCTATTATTCCCAGATTGGAATGCCACTTTCATATATATATATATATATATATATATATCTGGCCTAAAAATACTTGAAGATAGTTATACCTTTGTTATATTTATCTTTTTCAGAGGAATAAGAAATCTTTGGTAAGTCTTAGTTGAGGTGGGAGCAAACATTGTGTCAAATTTGGCCAATTTTCCATACCAACACATATATTTGTTTAAGACATAAAGGAATAATGTCATTCAGATCTTCAGTAAGATTCTAAAATACAACATCTTCTTTCATCAAAATGTAAAGTTTCATGACTGAATTTTCCAGTGAGGGACCTTTCTTAAATTGTTGTATAATGTTAAGGAATTATATATTCCAAAGATGATACTTTAGTCCCTGGAGCATTTCAGACTGCCCCCTTTTTATACCAAAGGATACCCTTATAGTACAGGCTATGGTTGATTAGGACTATGAATGAGGTGAAATGAACTAATTGACCTCATTTCACAGAGGGATTTCATTCTACAAAGTAGAGAGTCCTTGTGATATGTCTGTGAACTTTAGCTTTGGGGGGTTCTGTTTTCCAAAGTAGACTCACTATTTCATGCATGTGTGTAGGAATGCATTTCTTTGATGTTAACACATTGAGAGGAGCCCCTATCAGGATATTATGGTAGGAGCTTCTTTTGTTTGAGTTAGGTTCTTCATGGGAAATTTCTATGTCCCTCCCAAAATACCTGCAACAAACTGAGGCCTATCTTGAATATACCATGAATATATTCTAAGTATTTCTCATATGGTACAAAGGCTATTGCTATTAAAATCAAAAGATGGGTATTTGTGTTCTAGTTGTGACGTTTATTTGCTGTGTGACCCCAGATAGTTAATTTCATTTATATTAATCTCAATGTATTTATCAGTTAAATAGGCAGAAGAATATTTACCAGGAGTTTTGTGGAAAGTGCTTTTTAATCTTTATAGTTTTGTGTCATACTTAATTATTCATTACTTCTCACATCTGTGACTCACATGAGCCTTCCTAATTTGACTGGATATCCCTAACTTAATGCCATAGGACTGTCAACTATCTTAACATTACTTATTCCAGATTTCTAGTACAAATAGAGAGAAACTATTTCATGAATGGGTAAATTAAATGTCAGGGCTGTGTGGGGTCTCTAATTAGAAGAACCAGCATCTCTGCTATTAGAACTTATCAAGCACTTTTCAGGGCTGCTATCAACCGTTAGTGTCCATTTTTCACCCAGGTCTCACCTGTGACTCAAGAAGCTGTAGCATGTGCAGCAGCCACACCCCAATAAACTGCCTTAGCAGATGGACTAAAGCAAGTTGAAGGTAAGCAACAGGTCTCAAATTTGTCCATCACTTAGGGGGACTTCTAACCCAATCATGTGAAGAATCATCTCAGCAGAATGGACACATAATAATAATTTGTTCCAACATCCATGAATGTGACTGAAGCAGGTATGGAGAATCTTAGCGTTCTGTCAAATATTGAACATTTCATGGTAATATACTACATCCTGAACCATCATTCATCATCTTGACTTTTCTTCTGCCACTGGAGTTAGATGACTGGGAGAGAGTATGAGGCTGACAACTTTTTGCAACTCTGCCTCACTTAAGTCCAATTCTCAGATAAATCAGGACATCACCCCATGATGTTGGTGATCCCCTTCAGAAGTGAAGGACAAACAAAATCAAGAACACAGTCTTTGAAAATTTGAGACAAGCTCCATATGAGAATGAAGATATAGGATAAGGTGCTAGTGAAGGTTGTTATTTATTATTATTGTTATTTTGTGTCACAATATTCTTCTGGTTCTGCTCATCTCACTCATCAGTTCATGCAGGTCGTTCTACGTTTCTCTGAACTCCTCCTGCTCATTGTTTCTTACAGCACAATAGAATTACATTACATTCATATACCACAATTTGTTCAGTCATTCCCCACTTGATGGGCAACCCCTCAATTTCCAATTCTTTGCCACCACAAAAAGAACAGCTATAAATATTTTTGTACATGTGGGTCCCTTTCCCTTTTTTATGATCTCTTTGGGGAAAAGACCCAAAAGTGGTATTGCTGGGTCAAAGGGTATACACAGCTTTATAGCCCTTTAGGCATCATTCGAGATTGCTCTCCAGAATGGTTGGACCAGTTCACAGCTCCACCAACAATGCATTAGTGTTCCAATTTTCCCACAGCTTCTCCAACATTCATTATTTTCCTTTTTTGTCATATTAACCAATCTGATAGGTGTCAGGTGGTATTTCAGAGTTGTTTTAATTTGCATCTCTCTAATCAATAGTGATTTAGAACATTTTTTTATATGGGAATAGATAGCTTTGATTTCTTCATCAGAAAATGCCTATTCATATTCTTTGACAATTTCTCAATTGGGGAATGACGTGGATTCATATAAATTTGATTTAGTTCCTGATATATTTTAGAAATGAGACCTTTATCAGAAGTACTGGCCATAAAAATTGTTTCCCAGCTTTCTGAATCCCTTCTAATTTTGGATGCATTTTTTCTGTTTGTACAAAACCTTTTTAATTTAATGTAATCAAAATCATCCATTTTGCATTTCATAATATTTTCTATTTCTTGTTTAGTCATAAACTGTTCTCCTTTCCAAAGATCTGAAAGGTAGAGTATTCCTACTACTCCTAATTTACCTATGGTATTTCCTCTTATGTCTAAATCACGTACCTATTTTGAACTTATTTTAGTATAAGGTATATTATGTTGGTCTATGCCTATTTTCTGCCATACTATCTTCCAGTTTTCCCAGTAGTTTTTGTCAAATAGGGAATTCCTATCCCAGAAGATGGAGTCTTTGAGTTTATCAAACACTGCATTACTAATGTCATTTGCTACTGTGTCTCCTGTGCCTAGCCTATTCCATCGATCCTCCACTCTATTTCTTAGCCAGTACCAGATAGTTTTGATGACTGCCACTTTAAAGTAAAGCTCCAGATTTGGTACAGCTAACCCACCTTCCTGACAATTTCTTGGAACATGATGTCTAAGCTCTTATTTTGATCATGGTTTTCAGGTAGTCCACTGATTTTAAAATTATCTCTCCTGGTTCTAGCTCAGCTGTCTTTCCAAGGAGATATTTCATATTGTCCCCTATATTTTTATTCAATTGGATTTGCTTTTTTTGCCTTGATTTCTAATAAAGTCATTAGCTTCTATTTGCTGTATCCTAATTCTTAAGCAATTATTTTCTTCAGAGAGTTTATGCACCTCACTTTTGCATTTGGCCAATTTGGCTTTTCAAGCTGTTGACTATTTTTTCCTGACCCTCTTCTATCATTCTCATTTCTCTTCCCATTTTTTCCTCTACTTCTCTCACTTTTCCCCATACCTCTCTAACTTTTTCTTCAAAGTTCTTTTGAGTGCTTCCATTGCCTGAGACTAATTCATATTTTTCTTAGACACTTTGGATGTAGGAGTTTTGACTTTGTTATCTTCTTCTAAGGGTGTATTTTGATCTACCTTTCCACCAAAGAAGCTTTTGATGGCCTTCTGCTTTCTCTGCCTGCTCATCTTGACCACTTATTTCTTGGCTTTTAAATCCTTCTTAACATGTAGCATGGCTTCCCAGATGCACTAACCGAAGCTACAGGGGGTCCCAGATGGTACCATTAGGCTCATTCGCAGCTTGCCTGCCCTGTGAGTAACCACACCCTCTTTCTATTTAACCTGGAAGCAGAAGTCTGATTGAAATCTTCTCTATGGTTACAAGCTTTGCATGCCTGTGCTCCTCCCCCATTGGGCCACTGCTGCTCGAGTCTGCTTACTGCTTCAGAATATGGGTGCTCTGCCTTAGCTCCAGCAGAGGCTGCAGCTATTTCCCCCTGGCTAAACCCTGGACCTCCTCACTTGTCCATGAGCTGACTTTCAGAAGAATCTCCTGAAGATTCTGAGGCTCTGGAGTTGCTGCCTGCCTGGGGCTAGATCTGCACCTCTTTCTGAACTCCTCTCTCACTCTGAACAGCAGATGATCTCAGTCACCTAATTAAGCCATCTTTGGCTGGGAAATAGTCTCACTTTGTTCTTTTGTGGGTTATGCTGCTCCAGGAGTAGCCTTATGGAATTATTTTTGTAGGTATATGGATGGATTTGTTGGGAGTGCGGGAGAGTCATAGTTTTTTCTCTACCATCTTGGCTGCCTATTGCTACCTTTTTTCTTTTGATTGAAGCATAATAAATTCTTCTCCAGACCTTATTTTAACTCTATGTGTGTATTTAACTATTTCAAATATTTATGTATGTGTGTATGTACATATGCATGTATATATACACATGTACATATATGTATGTGTAAGTATATATGTGTACATGGGTATGTGTATATATATTTTTGTTGAATTTTGGTTTCTAATCCAATCTGTTGTTTCCTTTTTATGGATGTGTAAATCCCATTCACATTCATAGTTATAATTGCTGTGTATTTCTCTCCATCTTATTTTCTTCTATTTTCCTCTCTTTTTGTCTTGTCCCTTCTTAAAGTCTATTTTGCTTCTCACCACTGACTCCCTTAATCTTTCCTGTCTTTTGTCATCTTCCCCAAACCTCCATATCTCTTGTCCCTTGTCCCCCATTTTCTTATTGAATAAGGTAAATTTCTATATCTGTGTGTATATTTGCTGGTTTCTTGAATTTTCTTGACTTTATATTTTATATTAAAGTTGAGGTCTATTAACCTGGAGGTAGGGAGTACTGTCCCAAACTTCATACTTTTTGTGCTACTGTTTTCAGAGCTAATTCTGGCAGTCTGTTAATTTTCAGTGCTTCCAAGTTGGTGTGATCCAGAGACAGGTGTGGTCACTGCTTTCCTGGTTGATGCTTTAGTTCTTACCCAAAAAGGACACCTTCCTCCCTACAGCCACAGACACAAGCACTTGCACTCCTCTCTGCCTTTAAACTGTAAGCAGGGCCCCTGCTCCTTTGTGACCAACCAAGAAAAGCTCCTCTCTGCCCTGGAATTGTAATCTGTTACTGTTACCCAGAACTGTGCATGGACAAAAGAGTTATCAATCACCACCAACTACACCAAGTATCAGCACAGGATTTCCTATAATCTCTGACCAGTTTGTCTTCTTTACATTTTCTGGGCTGAGAGTTCCTAAAACTGCTGCAGCTGCTTCTACCACCATCCCAACTGTAATAGCAGCTTCCAAGACCTGCAACAAGTGCTTGCACCTCGGGCTGTCCCCGTTCCCAGTGTTACATACCTCTTCTGTTGATCTCTAAAATTGTCTTAAGCTGGAAAATGGCTCACCCTGTCCTTCTGTTGGCCTGGTACTCCAGAATTTGATTTGAAGAGTTATTTTAAAGTTATTGGGAGGGGCATGTTGGGAAAATTCAATTGAATTGCTGACTCTAATCATCCACTTGACTTCATCCCCTCACTTTTTTTTTTTTTTACAGATTGCCTTGATATTCTGAACCATTTGCTCCTCCAGAATACTTTGGGGTTTTTTTATATCTCTCCAAAATCATTCTTTTGTGGTTCTATTAGTATGACGCCGAATAATTAAATTAATTTAAATTGAATTTTTATTTTATTTTATTGGCTCAGCCTATGTAGGAGCAATTATTATTTTTCCAATTGTTAAAATTTGTATTTTTTTTTAGTGAAGCAATTGGGGTTAAGTGACTTGCCCAGGGTCACACAGCTAGTAATTGTCAAGTGTCTGAGGCCAGATTTGAACTCAGATACTCCTGAATCCAGGGCTGGTGTTCTATACACTGTGCCATCCAGCTGCCCCCCAAAATTTGTATTTTTCTTTAAAATTTATTGAATGCTATCCATATCCACATAAAGACCTAATAGAGTCTGAATGCAGATTGAAGCATACTTTTTCACTTATGTTACTCTTTTTCATGTTTTTTTTCCCTTTTGATCTATTTCTTCTTTCACAACTTTAATATGAAATTATGTTTTACATGATAGTACATGTATAATGTTTATCAAGTTGCCTACCATTTTGTGACGAGAGAGGGGAGAACAAGGGAGGGAGAGAGAATAATTTGGAACTCAAAATATTATAAAAATAATACTGAAAATTGTTTTGACTTGTAAGTGAGAAAAATTAAAATACTATTCAAAATAAAATTTATTGAAATAGTGTGTCCAGGTCTTTTGTTTGGTCATTTTTTTTTGTGAGTCTAGTGATTCTTCAAAAATCTCTTCTTGGTTGTTTAACAGATTAATAGCATTTAACTTTTAAAAAATAGTTCATGTTATCTGATGGATTCATTGATTTCTGCTCCATTCTTTCTTTGTTCCTTTATTTTATTTTTTGAGAGTGTCCACTACTTGGCTATAGTTTTTATACTTCTATGTTATGATGTTCATTCTCATTGTAATAGTCTAACTTCTGGAGCTCTCTCTTATTTTCTTTTATAATTTCATTTTTCATTTCTTGCTTTATTTCCTTCAGTCACTCTTATAGCCTTTGCCAAAAAACCACCTACCCCCTGCCCTGAGACTGTATTCATAGTTCTAGGGTTATTTTGTTTTGGAGTTATTTCCTAGGTTTTTCTTACACTATACTACTTCATTTTGTTCAGCTTATTTTTCTATTTATTTATAATTTTAAGATTTTCATAAGGAATCAATATGGTACACTAAAGGGTAGAAACAGCATTGTGTTTGATTTGAAGACAGTGGACCTGACTTCAAAATTTAGTTTAGTAACTTCATGCCTAAGTATATTTGGGGGCAATTCACTTAGTATTCCTGTGCCTCAGTTTTATTATACATAAGATGAGGGGCTAGAATTGAATAACATCTGAGGAAACATTTAGCATGCACATGCACACACACACACAAACACACAACTCTTACTAGGTATAATCTTAACTCCACAAAGGCACCCCAATTACAATTTAACATAAATTTTATAATAAATATTTTTGTTCTATCAAATATAATTCTACTCTTAGGCAAATGACCCCATTTTACCTAGTTCTTTTTTCTAAGACAAGAATAAATCTAATCTCTCCCACTTGTCAAATACCTGATGACAGATGGAATGCTGTCAGTATTCCATCATCTTGGTTAAATATTACCTGTTCCTTCAAATAGCCCTCATATGTTACTAACTAGAAAAGTTATGAAAATTTGTTGTAAATTATTTCAATATGTCAATGAGGTTAAAACTATCTTAATAATAATCATAATTTTAATAATAATCATAATTTTCCAATTAAAATAGTGTTCTTTTTTCTAGGAAGCTGGATTTTCTTTACTTAATAATCAAAATAACATATCACAAAAGACTAAATGAAGAAAAAATATGAAAATCCAGTTGTCTTCTATTAAGTCAAACATAAAAGGTATTTAAAGAAATATGTATATATATATACATATATATATATATAACAATGTCAATCTTCTTACTTTTTATATGCTTAATTTTGATATTAATATGCTTAATTTTGATAAAATATATTATCTTAGCATGTGATGCTTTATTATTATCAAAAGAATAAAGAACTAAATACTTTTAAATTTACCAATTTTAAATTCCAATATGATAAATATTAGAGATATAACCTACATAAACAAAAGTTCTTTGAAGGAAAAAATTGCTAAGAGTGCAAATGAGCCTTGAGACCAAAGAGTTTGAGAGTCATTGATCTAGAGAACTATTATAATCTTGATCATCTAATATATTTGCTCTGATTTATCTTTCCTAAAATATGTTACACAATCCTAAATAAAAGACTCTAGTTATGTCTGACTAGGAGATAGTATGATGGGAATATTTATTTTTTTCATATCACTTGAAGTGAGGAATTGTCATTTAAAAAATTCTATTTATATCCCCACCACTTTGCATAATACCTGACACACATTAAGTGCTTATAAAATGATTATTGACTGGATTTGATAAGGACAGCTATGTAAGGCAATAGACAGGGAGGTAGGCATAGAGTCAGGAAGACCTTACTTCAAAATTGGGTTTTAAATACTAGCAATGTATGATCCTGGGAAAGTCACTTAGCTTCTATTTGCCTGTTTCCTCATCTATAAAAAATGGGGATAATAATAGCCATTACCATAAAGGGTTGCTATGAACACAGTATCTGGTGCCAGGTAATAAGATATAGATATATAGAAAAGTATAGAAAGAGAGAGAGAAATGATGCTATACTATATATAAGCATTAGTGCAAATATGTATGTGTATATATGTGTATATATTCACATACAGATGTTGTTGTTCTAAGTATTATTATAGTTATTATTAGTCCTTGACTACTATGCCAAAGACCTTCAGAATTAGAATCAATTAACTGAAGTGTATTCTTTGAGTCTGACCATTCCAACAGTTCTATCCATATAAAAACTGGATTTTTCTTTTGCCCCAAATTTAAGATAAGCTACAAAGGATTAACATTGAAGCCTTTAAAAATGTCTAGCTAAAAATCTAACTCAATCATTTCTAAAGTAATTCTCCTTATTTTTTTAATTAATAAAGTATTTTTTTCCTGTTACATGTAAAGATAGTTCTCAACTTTTGTTTATACAAGCTTTCCAATTTCAGAATTTTCTCCCTCGCTTCCTTCCCTCCCCCCTCCCCTAGACAGCAGGTAATCTGATATAGGTTATATATATACATGTATGTATGTATGTATGTATATGTACACATACATATACATATATACATACTTATATATATACACATATACATAATAACATTAAACATCTTTCTGCATTAGTCATGTTATATGAGAAAAATCAGAGCAATGATGAAAAACCTCAAAATAGAAAAACATCAGCACCAAAACCAAAAGAAATAGTATGGTTCATTCAGCATCTATACTCCACAGTTCTTTTTTTCCCCCTGGATTTGGCGATCCTCTTCCATCATGAGTTCCCTGGAACTCTTCTGTTCCATTGCATTGGTGAGAAGAATATAGTCCATCACAGCAGATCAACACACAATGTTGATGATACTGTATACAATGTTCTTCTGGTTCTGTTCATTTTACTCATCATCAGCCCACGCAAGACCCTCCAGGTTTCTCTGAACTCATCTTGCTCATCGTTTCTTACAGCACAATAGTATTCCATTGTATTCATGTACCACAACTTGTTCAGCCATTCCCCAGTTGATGGGCATCCCCTCAACTGCCAATTCCTTGCCACCGCATAAAGAGCAGCTTTGTACATGTAGGTCCCTTTCCCCTTTCCATTATTTCTGTGGGCAAAAGACCCAAAAGTGGTATTGCTGGGTCAAAGGGTATGCACAGTTTTATCGCCCTTTGGGCATAATACCAAATTGCTCTCCAGAATGGTTGGATTGGTTCACAGTTCCACCAACAATGCATTAGTGTTCCAATTTTTTCCACAGCTTCTCCAACATTTATTATTTTCCTTTTTTGTCATTTTAGCCAATCTGATAGGTGTCAGGTGGCACCTCAGAGTTGTTTTAATTTGCATCTCTCTAATCATTAGAGATTTAGAGCATTTTTTCATATGGGAATAGATAGCTTTGGTTTCTTTATCAGAAAATTGCCTGTTCATATCCTTTGACCATTTCTCAATTGGGGAATGACTTGGATTCGTATAAATTTGATTTAGTTCCCTATATATTTTAGAAATGAGGCCTTTATCAGAAGTACTGGCCGTAAAAATTGTTTCCCAGCTTTCTGCCTCCCTTCTAATTTTGGATGCGTTGTTTCTGTTTATACAATTTTTTTTTAATTTAATGTAATCAAAATCATCCATTTTACATTTTATAATATACTCTATCTCTTGTTTGGTCATAAACTGTTTTCCTTTCCAAAGATCTGCTAGGTATACTATTCCGTCTTCTTCTAATTTACCTATGGTATCACCTCTTATGTCTAAATCATGTATCCATTTTGACTTTATTTTAGTATAAGGTGTAAGATGTTGGTCTATGCCTAATTTCTGCCATACTATCTTCCAGTTTTCCCAGCAGTTTTTGTCAAATACTGAGTTCCTATCCCAGAAGCTGGAGTCTTTGGGTTTATCAAACACTACGTTACTAGTGTCATTGACTTCTGCATTTCCTGTGCCTAGCCTATTCCATTGATCTACCACTCTATTTTTTAGCCAGTACCAGATAGTTTTGATGACTGCCGCTTTATAGTAAAGCTCCAGGTTTGGTACCGCTAACCCACCTTCCTGTGAATTTTTTTTCATTATTTCCCTGGATATTCTTGATTTTTTGTTTTTCCAGATGAATTTTGTTATTATTTTTCTAGCTCTATAAAATAACTTTTAGGTAATCTGATTCACTGAATAAATAAATTAATTTAGGTAGTATTGTCATTATTACTATATTGGCTCTGCCTATCCATGAGCAATTGATATCTTTCCAACTATTTAGATCTGATTTGATTTGTGTGAAGAGTGTTTGGTAGTTGTGTTCATAGAGTTCCTGGGTTTGTCTTGGCAAGTAGACTCCCAAGTATTTTATATTATCTACCGTTACTTTAAATGGAATTTCTCTTTCTACCTCTTGCTGCTGGGCTTTGTTGGTCATGTATAGAAATGCTGATGATTTATGTGGATTTCTTTTATAACTTGCTACTTTGCTAAAGTTGTTAATTGTTTCAAGTAATTTTTGAGTTGATTCTCTAGGATTCTTTAAGTATACAATCATATCATCTGCAAAGAGTGATAGTTTTGTTTCCTCCTTGCCTATTGTAATTTCTTTAATTATTTTTTCTTCCCTGATGACTAAAGCTAACATTTCTAGTACAATATTAAATAATAGGGGTGATAATGGACATCCCTGATTCACCCCTGATATTATTGGGAAGGCCTCTAATTTATCTCCATTGCATATAATACTTGTTGATGGCTTTAGGTAGATACTGTTTATTATTTTAAAGAAAGCTCCACCTATTCCTAAACTCTAGTGTTTTGAATAGGAATGGGTGCTGTAACAATTCTCCTTATTTACTTTGGAAATTTACCCTGTTCAAAAATGAACTTTGCTTTTTCTGTTATCACCTATGACAAACACATGTATACTCTTTGTAATCATTGTTTCCTTTTCTAAATCTTCAATAGCCATCCTTTTAATAATATATTCTTAATATCCACACCCTACTTCCTTCTCCTGGGATTGAAATTGAATTCATTGATATATCATTTGGACATTACATCCCTTATCTAAAATATTAAAATTTGTCTTTTTTTTTTCAGTATTGTAAAATCTATTCTTTTCTCACATTCTTTTAGAACATGGACGATGATTCAGCAATCCCAGACATCTGTTTTTCAAAGGTACCAGAAGCTATTTAGTCTGATATTGGTGTCTTGAATGTATCAGGGTTATCAACCTGTTCCTTCAGTTTCTATCTAATCATCCTAATATCCATCAAACAACTGGCCATTTTAATTCCGTTTTTTTTTTTAATGATTATTCTCCTTGCCCAGAGAACAAACAAATGAAAATAGTTCAGTAGTTCTGACTTTTCACTATGTTTAATTATGCTCATCCTATTCAATCCATGTATTAAAGGCCTCATTTATCCTTAGATCTTCTCTTTTGCCTAATATTTTTACCAAATGGATCAAAATATGAAAGAATGAGAGAGAGGGAGGCAGGCAGGAAGGAAGGAAGGAAGGAAGGAAGGAAGGAAGGAAGGAAGGAAGGAAGGAAGGAAGGAAGGAAGAAAGGGACAGAGGGAAGGAGGAAGAATGAAAGAAAAAGAGGGAGGGAGGAAGGAAGTATTATATTCAATCTATTAACATTTATTAATTGCCAATTTTTACTAGCCACTGAACTAAGTACTGAGGATACAAAAAGAGGCAAAAGTTAGGTACAGCCCTCATTGTGCTTACAATCTAATGGAAAAATAACATGTAAAGATACAGATATATCCACAAAGTATGCTATATATAAGATGGATAGGATATAATTGACAGGATGAAAGCATTTGGAGAAGGCTTCCTTTTGGTGGGATTTTAGTTGAGACTTAAAGCCTATTAGGTAAGTCAGTAGTTGGAATGAAGGAAAGCAAGCATTCCAGGCATGGGGGACAGTCAGAGAGAATAAAAGCCTTTTTTTCTTTTAACTTACCTTTTGTCCTGAACATTCCTCATCAGCCTCAGCTAGCTTTGAAATGGCTGACTGTATTCAGTAAGACTATGCCATACTTTTGTACTTTCTCCATTGTTCCTTTAATTTTCTCTAGCTGTTTTTGAAAATCAGTATGGTACAATTAATAAAAAGTCAGATGAAGAGTCAGGAAGACTTGGAATGCATACTGGATACTGAACCCTAAGTCGATTAACCTCACAATATCCCTGGGAGCCCTTACAATTTTAAGTTGAGGAATAGTTGCCAATCTGTGGTAATTATTAATTGAGGAAATTTCTTACTTGGAAGTTCACTAGGTAAAAGAGGTGGGAGGAAGAGGAGTTCATTATTAAATTCCCTTTGAACTCTGTCATTAATTTTTTTCTTTTCATTTTAAATATTTCTGGTTAGGTCTTTAGAATTTCACTTTTAGAATCTTACCAACCTCCATGACCTGTCTTTCTTTCTGGCTGCTGAAAACTCTGGATTTTCACTATGATTCTCCTGGAAACTTTCTTTTTGACATTTCTTTTATGAAGCAAGTAGTGTTTTCTTTCTATATTCACTTTGGAAAGAGGAAGTTCAAATATAATCTCAAACACTTACTAGGTGTGTGACTCTGAGTAAGTCAATTAACCTTTTTTATTTTTTTTTATTGTTTCCTCAAAAGTAAAATTAGAATAATAAGTACTTAGAGGGATGCCTGGCAAAAAGCAAGTGCTATAGAAATGTACAATTCCCTTCCTTTTCTCTTCCCTTCCCCCTCCCCATCTCTCATTCCTTCCTGTTGACCTCTGGTTCTAAAATAGTTGGGCAATTTTCTTTTGAGGTTTCTTGAAATATAATGTATAGGGTATTTTTTAAATTATGTATTCATATAATTCAAGGATTCTAGATTTTTTTCTCCTCAATCTGCATTCCAAGTTTGGTGTTTTTGCTATGAAGTAATTTTGATTTTCTTTTGTTTTTAAAGCCTTTTGATTGTGTCAGTATATCCTATAACTTTGATTTGGTCCATTTTAAACTTCAGTGAGTTTGTTACTTGAGCATTTTTGTATCTCTTGTTCAAAGCTGTTAATTTGTATTGCCAATTCTTCCCTCTATCCCTCTCATCTCTTTCCCAATATTTTTCCCTTCTGTGCTGTCACTTCATTTATAAAATTTTTAAAAAATAACATTTTGAACTTTTTAGAAAAAAATCTTGCTTCATCTCTTCTAGGGACTATGGTTGAGTTTGTGCCCAAGCTGTGTTTTCTCTGAGGCATTTCCTGTAGTAACTTTGGAAAGAGGAGTCTCCACTGAATGATGAGATCAGAAGTCAGAATTTACAATTATGAAGAGAGTGAGAGGAAAGGGAATGGAAGTACCATTTGCAGATGACCTTCTCGAGAAGCTTAAATAGGAAAGGAAGTAAAGCTATAAACTATAATAGCTAGTGGGGATGAAAAGTATTTTGTGTTTTTTGGATGGGGGAAACATGCGTCCATTGGTGGGCAGCAGGTAAGAAATCAGTAGGCAAGATAATGGAAGTTAAAAGTTAAGATTAGTGAGAGTGTGGGAATGATAGAGAGGGGCATCCTCTGAAAAAGATGGGATAAAATGGCAGGGGTGAAGGAGGAGATTGCAGTTGAAATTATATGGGTGATGTGAAATGAGAAGGGAAAATATGTAGTTCTTAGTGAATAATTACAATTATTTCTATGAAATATTAGGCAAGGTATTGTGCTGAGAGAATGAGAGCAGAGGTAGTGAAGTGGCACATTGGATAAAGCATTGACCCTGGATTCAGGAAGTCCTGAGTTCAAATCTGGCCTCAGACACTTGACACCAGCTGTGTGACCCAAGGCAAGTCACTTAACCCTCATTTCTCTGCCAAAAAATTAAAAAAAAAAGGAGAAGGGTATCTCTGGGAGATTTTAGGCAGATAAAAAGTTTTAGAAAAAAAGAGAATATTGTTCTGAGTAAGGGATGGTGGATTGACTAAAACTATTTAAAAGAATACCCTTGAAGTAGTGAAGACATAGTAGGTAGTGCAGTATAGTGCCCAGCTTGGAGTCAGGAAGACTTGAGTTCAAATTTGGTCTTAGACATTTACTAACTGTGTGATCCTAATTTGCCTAACCTCATTTGACTCACTTTATTCATCTGTAAAATGACAATATCTTTGCCAAGAAAACCCCAAAAAAGGTCACCAAGGGTAGAATATGACTGAACCAGCTTAACAAAAAAAATAATTGTAAATCTGTACTAATTGTGGTGGGTATGGTAAAATGGTTTTCTTCAGTTCTAGCTTTGTAAATAAGAGCAAAGGGAACAGATAGTAGGAGTAATCCAAGGCTGGGGCTTGGCAGGGAAATATCAATAATAGGATAATGGGACAAAGGACTACAGAAAAGAGAACAGAGTTAACTTGAACTGGTTCCCGAAGGGACCAAGTTGAGAAAGAAAAGAGTCTACTTAGTGCAGTATTTCTTCTAATGTCTTTCAATTAAATCTTTCTTTATGGAAAAAAATACATACATATACATATATATGTATGTATATATATGTATATGTATGTGTGTATATGTGTGTGTGTGTATATATGTATATATATGTATATATATGTATATACATATATATATATATATATATATATATATATATATATACAGAGAAAGAGAGAGCGATAGAAAGCGAGAGAGAGAGAGAGAGTTCCTTTTTTTAGGTTCAGTACTAAGACTTCAAAGATTCCAGCAAGCATAATTCCCAAAATATTTGGTATGTAGCAGGCTTGTTAGAACAACAGTGAGAAGTAAGGAAAGATTGAAAGGTAGAATAAGAAGGATTTGGGACATAAGGAGGCAAAAGAAAATGGCACAAGGGTGAGAGAAGTAGGCTGTATTATTCTAAAACAACAGAAACCAATGACCACTATTAGTATTTGACAGCCATGGATAGTATGAGAGTGGAAAATGAAACATGATTTTAAAATGTGACTAATACCAATATGATTGGGAAAGGATAGAAAAGGGAGCTGGGATCCCACCCCATTCAATCTATGGTAATAAGTTCTAATTAATTTGTGTTTACATTGTTCTGCCCAGCCTAAACTTGACTGAGAGCACTCTAGTCTACACTTTGTGTAAGTATGAAAAACACAGGAGCTTTCCTGACTCTTTGGCACTGACCCATTTATTTGAAGCTCTTTCTCTTCCTTCAGAGCCTTCTCTTAAAAAAATATACACATACTGAACAAATGATGAGTTTGATGTAGATGTTATGATTTTCAGAAAGATGTGAGCTAGGCCATACAGAATAATCCTATTCACTGGCTTCAAAGCTTCTTCACAAAATTATCTTTAAAAAATAGTTGTCAATTATGAGTAATAATCAAGTGGGATATATATCCCCAATACTTTCCTTCTTTCTTTCCTCATTTGCCTAGACTCCCACATCTTCCCCATGAGAATATTCAGCCAAATGTTTTATTTACAAATGCAGCATAAGTTTTGTCTATAATCCTGATACCATAAATATTTGAAAATGAAGTGCCAGAGTTAAATAATAATAGTATAAAGATTTTGAAGCTTTAAAGTTTCCCCAGGAGTAGGGGGAAAGAGAGAGGAGGAGGGAGAGACACAGGAGGAAATGGACAGTTTATGTGCACAATTTGTTACTTATTTATGCTTGAGAAATAGCAATTAGACAACATATCCATGTCTTTGTCCCCAACCCTAATTAGTCCAGTCCCCAGAGAGAAAGGCATACACAAAAGCAACGGGCAAATGATTTTTCAGCCTTCTACAGATTACTCACTTTTAATCTCTGGGGTTTTATTCTATTATTTTTTTTTCTTTGTATGCAGCAGCTTTGTTGCCTTGACGTCCACACTCAAGAGTTATTGGTATCAAACCAAGCTGTATACAAAGCCATCAAACACTTCTCTGTTTCTGTATAGTTCAAAGCAAAGTTGGCTGCCAGCCAGCAGGGAAAGATGAGCTTTACCACTAAGTGGGTGACTGAGTAGTTCTGGGTGTAGAGAGGACAGTGTGGGCTGAGAAAAAAAGAGACAACTTCTCAACCCTGGTGGAAGAAAGTTATATGTTTCTTCATAGACTTTGACATCATAATTCCCAATCCACAGGGAGCAGAAAGGGCCTCAGTTTCTTCATTTGCAAAATGTGAAGGTTATTTGAAATTTTCTTTCCATCTTGGACATCTCATAATTCAATGCTTCTATATGCTACTAATTTTCCATATCAAACACAAATAGAACAAAACATCATACCTCTTAAAAAGCAAGCAGTTGGGGCGGCTAGGTGGTGCAGTGGATAAAGCACCAGCCATGGATTCAGGAGGACCTGAGTTCAAACCCGGCCTCAGACACTTAACACTTACTAGCTGTGTGACCCTGGGCAAGTCACTTAACCCCAATTGCCTCACTAAAAGAAAAAAAAAAGCAAACAGTCACATTTTAAAAGAAATCATTGGTGTGCTATCTTTGTTAATGTCAGGGAAAAGTGTCAAGGATTTTATCTTAACCTGTCTCTCATAAGGAAAGAACATCTTCACTTTTCTGACCCTGACAATACCAGACAGATGAGTTCACCATTTATCCTCTTTTCCTTGGCCCAATTTCTAACCATGACTATGGGAGGTAGAGTGGAAAATGTGAGAGGAATAAAGGGATATCAGAAAGGGTAAATTGAAATTTTTTATATGTAGAGTATACAACTTTTTGGAAATACTTTACTAGTGACCTCAGTTTTAGTTAAGTAGGATAGGTATTATTATGAGGCAACCAAGTAAAATAGTAGCTAGAGCTCTTGAAGTCAGGAAGACCTGAGTACAGTTGCTGCCTCATACTCTCACTGGTTGCATGACTGACAAAATTATTTAAACTCTTTCAGGCTCAGTTTCTGTATTTGTAAAATACAAATACTAATTGTACCTCCTTATTTATTTATTTTTTAATTTGTGGAATAAGACAAGCATTTCCGTAAAATAGTAAAATAAAAAAGATGATTGTGAATGAAAATGTAAATCTATTATATACAACTTGTTATTCCTTTTAATTACATAATGAAGTTATCATGTAGATTTATTTTTTCCCTTTTTCTTCCCTCCCCTCCACCGTAAACGTGGGTTCCACTACACACAAATATTTCCATATATGTAAAAACCATTCTATAAATACTTCTATTTATCAGTTCTTCCTCTGGATGCATATAGAGTTTTTCATCCTAGATCTTTTGTAGTTACTTTGGGTATTTGTAATAGTCAAAGTGACTTAGCCATTTAAAGTTTTCCTTGAAACAATATTGCTGTTAAAGTTAGTTTTAAGGATAAGATGTGTGCTTTGTAAATAATAAATATCTATATAAATGTTAGCTGCTTCTACTTCTACTACTACAATAATAATAATAGTAAGGATTATAAGGATTACAATAATAATTCGTATTCTATATAATACGTAATAAACGTGATGATGATGACGACGATGATGATGATGATTGGACTTGAAATCAGGAAGATCTGGTTTCAAATCCCACCTCAGACAATTACTAACTCTGTGACCTAGGTAAATAACTTAGTTACTCAGATTGTTTTTTTCAGCTGTTAACATGATATAATAGTAGTGCCTACTTCTCAGGTTTGTTTTAAGGGAGATATTTCTGTTTTAGATAGCATAGTAGATAGAGAACTTGGCCTAAAGTAAGGAAGCCCTGAGTTTAAATCCAGCTTCAGATTTGAATCTATTACCTGTATGACCCTGAGGAATACTCATTTTTTTTTGTTTGATTGTTTCTGTTTTTGTTTTTGTTTTTTTTTACATTTATTTTATTTTTCCGGTTACATGCAAAGGTAGTTTTCAACATTCATCTTCATAAAATTTAGAGTTCCATTTTTTTCTCCCTCCCTCCCACAGCCTAAGGAATGCTCTTAACCTCTGTCTCTCTCAGTTTCTTTAATTGTACCTACCTACTAGGAATTTTATGAGTATCAAATGGAATAATATGTGAAGTGGGTTGCACACAGTAAGTACTTATTAAATGTTTATTCTCTTATTTGTGAAACGCTTTGTTAAACTTAAAGTGTTATATAAATGATTCCCTGTTATACTTGAAAACTTAATGCTGTTTCCTAAGAATGAGATTTTCCTCAAATATTCCTTCATTCAACCTAAGATAAAAGCTATCATCATCATTATTTCTTTTGCTGACTATTCATACATTCTTTCATTCATGCAAAACAAAACCCAACATATCACAGGCTCTATGCTAAGACCATAATGTGGGATATTTGAAACTTTGGGCTTTGTATGGGACTCACATTTACTATGGAAGTAACAAAGTAAATAGTTTATGGCAGATAAGACAGGAAGTACTGTTGCTACCAATCATTTCTTCATGATATATAGTCAGAAAAGTACTTTTATGTCATCATTTCCTTTCAGGACCTGAGAAGGAAGTAGAATTGCCCTTTTGTTATGCATGAATGTTCACTAGAAGGCATTGGAGAATGGAGAGCTTGACCTGGAGAATTCTATCCATTGACCTAATTCTACCCTTTTGCAAACTAAATCTTGGCAAGAAAAATCACTCATTTGATGGGTCCTTTTTTTTTTTCCATAACTTTACTCACCAGTGCCCTTACACAAATGTTTTCCTCATCACCCTCTATCCATTTCCCTCCAAGGAGTTTGAGAACTTAACTTTTGTTTCTCAGAAACAAACATTTATTTTATTTTCCAGTTACATGTAAGGGTAAGATTTAGAGTTCCAAATTTTTCTCCCTCCCTTTCCTCTCCCCTCCACAAGATTGCAACCAGGATATATATGAACAATCCACAAGTGGTTTTTATCAGTTCTTTCTGTAGGGGTGCATAGTAAGCTTCCACATTATGTCCTTGGCATTGTCTTGGATCATTGCATTGCTGAGAGTAGTTAAGTCATTCAAAATTGCTCATTGAACAATACTGCTGTCACTATGCACAATTTCCACCCAGCTCTGCTCACTTCACTATACATCAATGTTCATTAGTCTTTCCAGGTTTTCCTGGGATCATCCTGTTTGTCATTTCCTGTAGCACAAGACCATTCCACTACAGCTTTTTCCATCATTCCTCAATTGATGGACATTCCCTTGATCCTCAATTCTTCGCCTCCACCAAGAGTTGCTATAAATATTTTTTGTACAATTTTCCCCCCTTTTCTCTTTTTCATGATTACTATTGTTAACTATTTCCCTTGCATCCTATTCCCTTCCTCATAATATTTATTCTATTATCCATCTTATTTCATTTTATGACTCTTCAAAAGTGATTTCCTTCTTTCTGTCCCCTCCCCCACTCTGCCCTTCCTTCTTTTACCCCTCTCTCTTTATCCCCTTCCCCTCCTTTTATCCTGCAGGGGTAGAGAGATTACTCCACCCAATTGAGTGTGTACATTATTCCCTCCTTGAGCCAGTTCTAATGAGATTGAGGTCTTTGAGCCAATTCTGATGAGTGTTAGGCTCATTTACTGCCCAGATTAAACAGATTACTCCACCCAGATGAGTGTCTGTTAGTCCCCCCTTAAGGCAGCTCTGATGAGTTTAAGGTCTTTGATCCTTTTCTGATGAGTGTAAAATTCATTTACTGCCCTGCTTCTCTCCCATTTCTTCCCCCACTCCATAAGCCTTTTACTGTTTATTTCATGTAGGATTTCAACTCTGCCATTCCCCCTCCCCCAGTGAATTCCCTTCACCCCGCATTTTAACCCTAAAGATGTCATCATCTAGCTAAGTGACACAGTAGACAAAGCATCACCCCTGGATCCAGGGGGATCCCACCCAAAACCCGGCCTCAGACACAAGACAGTCTCCCACTGTATGACCCCAGGTATGTCCCCCAGCTCCAATTTTTTTTTTTTTATGGTTCTCTAGGGTCTTGCATTTGAAAGTCACATTTGCCATTCAGTTCAGGTCTTTTCATCACAAATATCTGAAAGTCTTCTTTTTCATTAAAGTTCCATTTTTTCTCCTGAAAGTTTATGCTGAGTTTTGCTGGATAGGTGATTCTTAGTTGTAATCCCATTTCCTTTGCCCTTTGGAATATCATATTCCATGCCTTCCAGTCCTTTAATGTAGAAGCTGCTAGATTTTGTGCTATCCTGACTAGAGCTACACAGTAATTGAATTCCTTCTTTTTGGCAGCTTGCAACATTTTCTCCTTGACCTGAGAGCTCTGGAATTTGGCTATAATATTGCTAGGAGTTTTCCTTTGGGGATCTCTTTCTGGAGGTGATCGGTGAATTCTTTCAATTTCTATATTAGCTTCTTCTTCTAGAATTGCAGAGCAATTTTCCCAGAGAATATCTTGGAAGAGGATGTCTAAGCTCTTTCCTTGATCATGGTTTTCAGGTAGACCAGTAATTTTCAAATTATCTCTCCTGGACCTATTTTACAGGTCAGCAGTTTTTCCCAGAAGATATTTCACATTGCCCTCTATTTTTTTTTTATTCATTTGGATTTGCTTTATTGTGTCTTGTTTTCTCATAAAGTCACTGGTTTCCATTTGTTCAATCCTTCTTCTTAGGCAATTATTTTCACCAGAGAGCTTTTGTACCTCCTTTTCCATTTGGCCAATTTGACTTTTCAAGCTGTTGAGTTTTTTCTCATATCTTTCCTGCATCTCCCTCATTTCTCTTTCCATTTTTTCCTTTACCTCTCTAACTTTATCTTCAAAGTCCTTTTTGAGCACCTCTATGGCCTGAGACCAATTCATATTTTTCTTAGAAGCTTTAGATGTAGGGGCCCTGATGTTGACATCTTCCTCTGAGGGTGCACCATGTTCTTCCTTGTTACTGAAGAACCTTTCTATTGTCCTCACCTTTCTCTGTCTGCTCATCTTGCCTTTCTTTTACTTGACTTTTACCTCCTTAAAGTCGGGCACTGTTTCCAGGCTGCAGTATCCCAAGCTTCAGGAAGTCCCAGTTGGTATGATATAAGGAGGAGTAGGTTCTTCACTTGCCTGGCCTGTTCCTTGGTCCTTAGATGACCCCAGACCAACTTGCTAATCAACCATTTTTGTGTGTTGTGGTTGTTAGCTCCAATGAGCCTGTGCCCCTCCCCCACCTGGGCCACTGCTACTGAAGCCTACCTACTGGTTCCCAGGAGGCATGTAAAACCAAGCTCTCCCTTTGCACCAGCATAGACCCCTGTAGTCTCCCCCCTGCCCAGGGCTCAGCCCACTCACCAGACTGTGATCTTAGTTCCAGATGACACTGGCACTTCAGCTGATTAAGAGGCTCTTGGGGTCTCCTTCTCTGGTGAGGCCTTCCTGGTACTGGATCTGTGTCAAGGTGACTGTGGGGTTGGGCTTGACTCCTGTATTAGCACAGCAGCTCCCTCCTTCTGACCTTCCAATCTGTTCTTGGTTATAAGATGATTTCACCACATTCTTCTGTGAGTTTTGCTGCTCTGAGTATTTTCCTATGGTGTTATTTGGATGTTTTTTGGAGCGATTGTGTCATGAGTTCAAGAGCCCACTGCTTTTCCTCTTCCATCTTGGCTCCACCCCGAGAGTCTCCAGTTAACTTTTGTTTCTCATGTCCCTTAATTAACTCTTAACCCACATCCAATTCATATGGCTCATGCCCTTTCCCATGAAACAATCCAACCAACAATGTGGAAATGACAAGATATCTCACAGCCACCCTAAATTTATGGTTCCCTTCACCTATTTTCTCTACTCAGTTACCACAAGTCCTAAGATACTTTTTCTACCTTTCTTCTATCGCCTCTTAATAAGTAGAAAAATCCATTCATATGTAGATATAAAAAATAGCTTGGATTTTTATAGTGCTTTAAGGTTTGCAAGGCTCTTCTTAAATATGACCTGATTTGATTATCAGAACAAAACTGGAAGCAGGTATTATTAACATAATTTGACAGATGAGGAAGCTGATGCAAACAGAGGTTAAGTAACTTGCCCAGTCAGTCACACAAGCAGTAAATGTCTGAGGCGAGAATTAAACTTTTTATATAACTGCTTATTATCTATTACAATGATAAAAATAATCATAATCATATTTGTTATGATTATTCATTTTGTTTTATCCTGCTTTCAAATCTGTGTTTGTTTTATGCAGTATCATTGCATTTTATGCTCATCATAAGCCTGGAGTCAAAGCTTCCTTCCCAACGTGGTCATCAGATAAACTCTTTATGTTGAATTTTTCAACATACATTTGTTGGTAATTGAAATCTTTCATCCACAGTTGTCTACAAATTGTAGTCCACTCAATGCTAGGAAGCTGTTGGATTGTGCTTGAGTTTGAGGTAGTAAGAATATATGTGGAGATTAGAGTAGTAAATAAATAGGCCTCTCAGACATTGAAAACTAAACTTCATGAATATATTTCTACATTGGTCTTAAAATAACCACTTTTATAATATTTAAATAATTTCTTTTCGTCTCTAATGTTTAAAATTTTGCTCTAAGACAACACAATATAGCATGAAAACAATTAGATTTTGAGTTGGAAGATCTGCATTATAGTTTTAATTAAGACATTTACCATCTGTATGACCAAGGACAAGTCACATAATTCCATAATTCTTTGGACCTCTGTTTCCTCATTTATAAAATAAGAGTATTTGCTCTATAGACAGATGCGTGGTTCTATCCCTAAACGAATGTGGATTCCAATATCATTGTTAGTCGTGGAATGTTTTATTAATTTTCTTTTTTCCTACATATTTCTCACTAAAAATGAACTTATACCATACATCTAAAACTGTTTGAGGAGGGTATTATATAATTGTTTCAGCAAGCACTTGATAACCTGGGCAGTTGTGGTACATATGACGAAATAACTAGGAAAGACATTGAATGATTCTGATATAATAAGTATGAGGTAAGTAAACCTGAAAGATTGGCCTTAAAGTTACCATTTGTAATTATTTATCCCCTTGACATACATTTAATTGGATGGTAATAATTCTGGAACATCTTCTTCTTCCTTCCCTTCTTTCGTTTTTCCTCCTTTTGGGGGTAACTCTCAGTCCATCTTCATAGGAATAAATTTGTGTGCCGTCATCCTTAGCAGCTGTGGTAAGGGCAGTGGCTGTAGTAAATCACAATGTCTACCTGCCCTCCCACTCCAATACTAAGAATCTTTATTTTAGTAAAATTCTTGATTAATTCAAAAGAAACAATTGTTGTAGCATTGAAAGAATGGATGGGAGAAACAGATAATTCACATGTAAGAGTGTATAGAAAAGGGGCTAATACTAGCTTATATAATGATAGTTAAAATTTTGAGATTATACCTAAAACCTGGCCTCCATTCACAAATGAGCTTCCTAAAAAGTCATCATAGTTTTCAGCGAAAATCTTGTCAAAATTATAACTTTTTTTTAATCACACTAACTCAAAGATGCATTGGTGTAAAGCAACGTAATTAGGTGAAGGAGGAGGAAAAGGAAGAGGAGATGAAGCTCATTAAAGAACATGACAAAATAAATAAAAAAGAGTTCTCTTTCCATAGAGATAGGTATGCATCTCCCAATATGGATGGTTCTTTCATTTTCAAAGTGGGCAAATGGTATCACAGGGCGATGTCTTGACTCTCTTATGAATTGGATTTCAGTAAGGCAGTTACACAAAGTCATCAGCCTCACTTTCTTCCAGAGTCATCAAAGTCCAGTGGCAAGACAAAAGTCAAGACAACTGGCAATGGCCCAAGCATCTTTGATGACTGACCAAGCATGTAGCACTCTATGTCTCCTGTTTCAGTCACATTCATGGACATTACAACACATTGTTCTCATCTGCCCATTCCATTGATGGAAGTCTTCATATGCTTGAGATAGACATGCCCCCAACTCACCAATAAGTTTGAGACCTGTTGGTTACCCTCAACCAGGTTTAGCCTGGCTGCTGAGACAATTTTACCATGGCATGGCTTCTGCATATGCCATAACTTCTTGGAGCCAAAGATAAGATTTGGTGAAAGGTGGACACCAAAAGTGAATGAGCACCCCTAAAAAGGGCTTGGCAAGCCCTCATACCAAAGGTACTACTCCTCCCTTAATGTCCCATTACCATAACACTATTGGAAGAAATGACTTCTTTGAGAGGGAAAGTGCATAGAAAACTCTTGTGGCCAGCAATCATGTTTAGTCTGGGTAATACATGCAGCCAGGACAACTCCCCCAGTATTAGAGATTTATCCTCATTGTGAACCTTCTAGACCTCTTTAATACCTCTGACTATTTTCATGTACAGTTGCCAATGTTATCTTCTGGAGAAATGTCAGCATTGAGTAAAGAGCTATTTTCTCAATTGTACTGCAAGATGGTTTATATGATTTTTATATATTTATGCTAACCACAGAGTTGCCTCAATTGAAGTACTCTCTTCAACTCTTTTGTTGTTCTAGGTGGCAAACACAGATGAAATGCTATAACTCGACAGCCTTTTGCTCACCAAGAAAGGCTTCTCATAGTCCTTCTTTAGCCATAATTTTAGGGTTATTTTAGATATTGTATAAATGAAGGCACACAGATACTACCAGCCAATGAGCAGTAAGAATGTTTCAATTTTCAATCAACTGCACTTTTTGTAGTCCTTTGATTTTTGTGGTATATGAATATGATGAAATACTACTGTGCTATAAGAAATTATAAGCAGTCAAATTAAAAAAAAAAACCTGGAAAGACTTACATGAACTGATGCTGAGTGAAGTGAGTAGAAACAGGGGAACATTGTACACAGTAACAGAAACATTGTACAATGATCAACTGTGAAAGATTTAGCTCTTCTCAGCAATACAATGATTCAAGGCAATTCCAAAAGACTTATGATGAAAAATACTCTCCACATCCAGAAATAAAAATATGGGATCTGAATGCAGATTAAAGCATAATATTTTCTCTTTTTTTTGTTATTTTTTCTTTCTTGTGTTTTTTCTCTTTTGTTCTGATTCTTTTACAACATGACTAAAATGGAAATATTTATAAAATGATTGTGTACACAGACATAAGCATATATGTATGTATGTCATATATATGTGTATATATGTGTCAATATATGTGTACACATATACACACATACATACACACACACACACACACACACATATATATATATATATATATATGACTTTAGGTATATTCTTTGTAAGCGGAGGAGTCTCTTTTTATAGTGTCACTGTATCACCTCCTACCCCAGGTTATCTTGCATTCATATGTTGTTTCAAGAAATTGCTATAAATTTCCATATCTTAAGTACCCCTCCATGAAGAAATTAACATTGGAATTTACTAATAAAAAAGATATTGAGTCTGGTGTAATTAAATTACAGTTTAACTAGGGTTCCTATATGTATACATACGCACATGCATATGTGTATATATGTGCACATGTACATCTGTGTAAAATATAGCATTTTATATATACACATGTGTATGTGGATATGCATATGAATAATATATAGTACTTTACATGCACAATATGCACCTGAACATATGTATGTATATGCATGTACATTTATAGTACAGCATATACATGTGCATTTATATGTGTGTATGCATGTATATATGGACATGTGTGCATATATACACATACATACCTCTAATAAATGTGTACATACTTATGTGGATGTATCAGTTTGTATATTTGTGTATGTATAATTAAGGGAAAATGAGGGTGGAATAGTTGGAAGAGGAAGCTACAGCCTAACTAGAATATAGCATAGCTACTCCTGCTAAAGTTGAGATGTCAATTTATTAGAAAAACATTATACATATAAAAGATATATTATACATATATCCATGCACACATTTTTTTTATTTGTTCATTCATTCATTTATCTTCATTTCAACCTTTCTCCTTACTTGTAATTGAGGGATAGGGGGAAAAAAACAACGCAAAAAACTTGCATTAACTATGAATGATAGTTAAATGAAACAGATTACTCCATAAAATTAAAAAATGTATTCCCTTAATTTGCATACTGAATCCAGTGGCTTTTTAGCTGTACTACCCTACTTTCCACAGTTTAGTCCCTAGAGAAAAAACTGTCTCTTAGGAAAATCTTTATTTTGTTCACGTTGATAATAATTTACTGACATATATAAAGAGGAGAAAGATTTATAAAAAATTAAACTATTTTGCAGGACAATGAGTATTGTGACTTGCCCAGTGTTACATGCACTCCATGGTTCCTGCTCCCCTGCCTCCAAAAAAAGAAAAAAAAAAGAAAAAAAATACCTACATTAATTTCATTTGTTTTTGTCTATTTGCTACATTATTTTTGATGGATTATGTAAAATATTTGAATGTACAATGAGTCATGGTCTTCTAGTCAGATGACTACACTGTGTATTCCAACAGTCTTTCTTGTGTGTGTGTGTGTGTGTGTGTGTGTGTGTGTGTGTGATTGAGGAAACCATTTTATTTTAAAGTATCTCAATTTTTTTATATAAAATTTGGTTATCAGCCAATTTTTTTTTTTGGTTAGGTAACCTCTAAAGTCAGAAATCTCAAAAGTAAAGGAAATGAAATGCATTTAACTAAGTTTTCAAGTCAAAAAGACAAAGGCAATCAAGAGATCTAATTCTCTTGGTTTTGTCAAGTTGGTGTACCTTTATTGCTGTTTGGCTTCAAACCTTCACCTACGTATAGGTCTCTAAAACACTGATGGCAAACCACTGAAGTAGTCTGCCACAGAACCAAAAAGAATCATCAGTTAACATTTAACCACCTTCTTCCATATGATTTGGTCCTGAACATTCTAACATACTATTTGGAAAAAAATAGCTTTTTTTTTTTGGTCTGTTAAAGCTAGACTTATGGTGTTATTTAGAAATAGGAAATAGGGATGAAATTATGGAAATTTTCTTTTATTTTCAAAAAATTGTTTCCATAATTTCAAGATATCAAACAACACACTGGGCAATCTCCTTTGTGAAGTTACAAATGTGATTGAACACCTTTATTTTAAAATAACTTATTGGAAATTACATAAAATAAGCACTTGATTTATATTTCTTTACTTTTTCAAATATGACTTTATAATCCCAATGGACTACAATGGAGATCATAACTAATTTTTCCTCTAACAGTAACATTTAAACAAAATGAAGTATTTGAATATTTTAAAAATCTATGTTATCTTTTAAAAGTCAATTAGCATGATCATAAATAATTTCCAGATTTATAGAATAGACACATTTTAGTTATAACAAATGTCCAGAGATTTGAATACATAAGTAATTTAAACAGTCTGTGCAAAAAATAAAATAAAATAAATATAACAAACAAACAGAGACTATCAATATACTGCTGGCAGCTTGAATTGTGTCACTTATCATAGCCAAGTCTGTCTGAGAATGGGAAACAGTGTGTGCATGGTACCAAAAAAGTATTAAGCAATTGTGAATAACATTCTTTCCTCAATGCAAAAACCAGACTAAACATCTTAGTTAGGAACAGGCAATATCAGTGGGAAGAAATTACCCCAAGTTGAAACTGAGTTTTGAGTTTTCTCCATAAAATTTAGACAAGATTTTATTCGTTTATTTTAAAATTAGTTATGATTATGATGTAACCTTTTTGTTGCTTGTTTCTATAAACTCGTTTCTATGGTTCCTTGGTTTTCCCTGGAAAAGGAGGAATTGAAGTATTGGGGTGGAAAGCAAGTTAAATGTTTCATTAGGCCATTTCCAGTCAAGAGCATAAATGGGAATTCACAGAGAACTTGCAAGAAAACCTGCTCTCAAGAGATTTCCAGAATGGTTTTGTATCTCAAAGAGTTCTGAGTTCAGAGAGGATAGCAATTAATATTCTTGCTTTGGAGTACTAATGCAAACCTCAGATCATTTGAGGTTTGCCCTTCTCTCTTTAAAAATACATCTTTGTACTAGAGATCAGTGTAAACATTAGAGGTCATATTCTTTCTCCCCTTATTATATATTTGCATTTACAGGAAAACTGAAACCAGGAGTTGGGAAATGCTACTTTTTTGCTACACAGCACCCCTATCTCTAAACTGCTGAACCAACTATTCCAGTGCAAAACAGGATTTTCCATGATACACATAGCCCTCTCCCTATTACTATTCAATTGGATGATCTGACTTTCAAAAGTGATCATACCCAATTGTGTTCTCATCTGGGCCAGATGTGAGATCCTTCCATGAGATGTCAGCCAAGACAATGGCAACATCTGTCCACTAGGTAGCTTGAAGCATTTGATATGTTGTGTGATGCTTGGCCACAAGCTTTATTTCCTGGCTTGGAAACTCTGTTTCCATTAGCAAAATAGTTAGGCTAACTCATCTTTGTCATCTATTTAGTTCTTTTTTTTTAACCTTTCAACCACCATGTCACAAAGAAATAAAATACACTGTGAACGGAGTGCTTTGTTTGCTGGCCCACTGAATCCATTTATCCTTCCTCAAACAATAAGCATTGAAAATATCTTTCTGTACATATAAGAGAATTTTATGTACTAGGGATATGAGCATAAAATATATGACATCAGAGGAAAATGTATATATAGCCTTTAGTTCTCCTTTGGAATTCCTGTTACTTCTTGTTAAAATAAAATGGCTGATTAGAAATGTTTTTCAATTCTAAATTTTCTCAGTCAACAATTTAGCATTTCTAGAAATGAATGCTAGATAAGGTTTCAAAATGCACTCATTAAAGACCCCTGGTTTTAAACAGTTTTAAACAGTTGCAACTTTCTTTAAAAAATGTCTCCTTTTGTGCTGACATGCTTGTTGTTTCTTTTTTTCATTTTAAGCCAATGTTTTGATTTGGGTTTTCTTGAACAGGATGGGCTAATATTCATCTGTCTTTAGACTGAGTGTTGTTTCCATAATAGGAAAGTGAGAAAATATTCCCTTTAAAAAATTGCAGTTAAGCAGTTTGTCAATTATGCCTGACTTTATTATACAAAGTTGTGGATCATTCAGAGTCCTTGTTATATGCATGGAGTTCACTCTTTGTAAAGGCAAATTGTGGTATGGGAATGGAGGGCAAGGTTAGTATTTTAAATTATGAATATTTCCATTAGCAATTTCAACTTAGTGAAGAAATTAACTTTCATATTTGAATACTTCTATAAAGTTTCAGTCTCCAAAAAGTATCTTATAGTAAGCATTATTTTGTTAGTCACACCTCTTTACCAAATAGATAATATTCAGAGTTATGACTACATCCCTTTTGGGTTAGTTTGAAACTCAAAATACCCATTTTGCGAAAGCCTGAGATGAACAAAAATGAGGATGGAAGAGGATACATAAATTATTGCACATCCATCCTAATTTGGAGGAAAAAAAAAACCCTAATCAAACTAAGGAATGGAAACACTTACATTCAAGATGAAAAGTATGGTATCTAAATATAAATCATTAGGATATGGAAAGGTTTGCATTAATTAGAACTTAATAGCTTGGTCTTAATAATAACTGACAATAAATAATGAGTTGATAAATAACACTGATTTTTCAATTTTGATGTATGTGAGACCTAAGTTGGTAAGATATCAATGACTTAATGACTTAAGTCCAAGGAATGTGCCATAGTAACCTGACAAATCATATCACTTCTTTATTGGAAGAAATCATAATGGAATAGCAGTATTATTTTTAGGTGAGTTGTTAACCTTGTAGGTTTCATCTTCTCTAAACTCAGTTTCTTGCAGTATATGATCTCCAAGGTCACTTCCCTGATTTGTACATTTAGGTATTGTCAATGTCTGAGCTTTTAATAGCTCCTTTCCAAACTATCCTTTTGAATATGATGATATTATTGTTGGAAAAGGGAATTATTTCAGCTTTGCCTATTAATAGTTTATCACAAATCAATCTATTAGATTATTTGTATTATTTTATTATAATTATTATGTTATTATTATTATTATTATTACATACCAAAACTGAGACAAGGGAGATTTGCGAATTTTGATATACAAGCCCATCAATTTCACTTATATATTAAGCTTCCCTTATATCTTCAGGAACGTGAGGGTATGAGAGGAAGTAAGTTAAGACCAATAAGGCTAGAAAGACATTGCAAATTCAATGAAGATCAGTGGTAATTCATGCTACCCACTTTGTGACGAAGAGTTAAGGTACCCTAGATTTAGAATGAGGAATATCGTTTTGGACATCACTAATGTGGGAATTTGTTTTACTTGACTATTGGTTATTTTCATAAGGATGTTATTTTATTTTAATTTGAGAAGGGATATGCAATGGAGAGAAAATAAATGCTTAGTAATTAAAAAGTAATAGAAATTGAATCATTTAAAAATTTTCCCTTTGACAACTTGAAAATAAAATAGTACAAAAAAACCTTTTTTTCTCTTAAAAACTATGCTCTTTTAAACACATTGCAATGCCTTCAATTAGCATGAAACAATATTTTTGGATTCCTTATAATTGTTTTTTATGTTCTTGTTTGATAATTAGAATATGATAAAACATAAGAAAGTGGGTAGTTATTTTTTTCTGCGTGATTAAAGAAAGACCAAAATAGATACATATAAAGTTCTCAGATAATTTCCTCTTTTGAGTAGCTGAGAATAACAAAATATTTGTGTGAAATGTATAGAAATGGGTGGGATTGGTATTGGAGAGGTATTAAATAGGATAGGGACAGGATTGGTGTTGTAAAGAAGAAACTCTCTTAGTAACAACCAAGAGAGTGAAGAAGAAATTGGGGAATATGTATTTGCCTTCATCTGGCTTCAGGGAAACATTTGAGGACTATAATTATGGTTTAAGAAACAGGGGAACCAGGGAATAACCCCCATATAGCCAAGTAAAGTTGTAGTTAAATAGAAGCTGGTAAAGAAATAAAGAATCCACCAATAATACCATGTTTACTTCAAGTGGCAGAGAGTTGATGCAGGATTTATAAGAATAGGTTTTATGTTTGGGTAGTGTAGAAAGTTTCCAAGACTAAAGACCTCTTATTTGGGAATAAAAATCACTCTAGGACTTGATACATTTTCTGGTGACACTCTTTTATGAGTTTCCATGGTAAATGATCTTTTTTTTTTTTTACATGAGAGAGTTTGTAACATAATGATTTTAGATCAATTATCGAATTTAAAAATATTTGTTTTTTTACTTATTGTAAAATCCTATAAAATGTTTTCAGTAATAGAAATCTATGCTTTTCTTCACTGAAGAATTTAATATTTCTAATTTTTTATTCTGAAAATATCCTAGATGCTGGTAGGCCAGAGAATGTTGAAGGTATCCAAAAATAATCAGGAGTTAGAAGACTCTTTCATGTTCCCATGAGGACACTCAGGATAATTAGGGGCCTGTGTTAGATTCTGATTATGTGATATTTATGACTCACCCATTTTCCAGTCACTCTGACTACCTCCTGGGAGGTTAGAAGGAGCAGATGCAGTTTGTTTCCACTTACAGCATCAACTTCATAAAATCATTCTCTGTTCAACTATGAATCTGGGTTGACAACTCATAATGAAATAACCCTGAGGTAAGTAAGGCATAAGAAAGAAAGTCAGAGAGCCATTACTGAGATTTCAGTGAGCAACATCAGGAGGGTAAAATTAGCAAAGATTTACCCAAGCAACAACAGAAATCCCATGTAGAGTTGAATTGGAACATTTATATTTTAATTAAACCATGTATGAGAGATAAAAATAGATGACAATATTGATAAAAAGTTGGCCTCAGAGCCAGGGAAATGTGGGTTCAAATCTAATGCATACAGGCTATGTAACCCTGGCAAGACACTTACTTTAACTCTCAGTGTTCTGGGCAACTCTCTCAGATTGTAGACAACTGAGATGGTGCTCCCTGAATGGGTAGAAGATCATTCCTGTGTTCTTTCTCCATCAATGAAATTATAAGTCCAGTCCCCATCTCTATTCTATGCAAGAGACTATGTTCCTATTCTTAGATATGATAGGCTTTTTCAATTTATTGACCTCTTTATTTTTATAATGAATTTGTGCTAAAAATCCATAGGTTTTGTTTTTAATATGTCACTATTTTTCTTAACAAGAATTTTTTCACCAAGAAAGAGAGCTGTTAGTGCCTCGATATATGCATATTTAATTGAAGAACTGAATTAACTGGGGGAAAACCCTTTGAATCAAAACTTAAATAGAATGTAGTAAATCTATAATTCTATAGACTTATTAAAAATACCTCAGGAGGTATCATTATGAATCAAGCTCATGTAATTGTCATAAAATTTAATTGGCATATCCCTGAGATTTCATTGATTACCACACATTGTTGTTGTTATCATTCAGTTGTTTTCAGTCATGTTTGACTCTTTGTGATCCCATTTCTTTTTTGTTTTTGTTTTTTTGGCAGACTAGAGTGGTTTCCATTTACCACGCATTGTTGTTGTTGTTCTTGATGTATTCAGTCATTTTTAGTCCTGTTCAACTCTTCATGACCCCATGTGGGATTTTCTTGGCAAAGATACTTCTCCAACTCATTTTACAGATGAGAAGACTGAGGCAAACAGGGTTAAGTGACTTCCCCAGGTTCATACAGCTAATTTGTGTCTGAAGCCAGATTTGAACTCTGAAATATGAGTTATTCTGACTCTAGACCCAGTACTCTATTCACTATGCTAAGGAAATGCATAGCAAGAAGAGGTTAGCCCATATAAAGTAAAACCACAAGGTAACCAATAGAAAACTCAAATATTTCCTTGGTGTCCACCCAATGTAAAAATATCTGGAAGAGCATATAGAAGACATCGAATGAACCCAAAGTGGGGAATATACATAGAATGATGTGGATAAAAGTCATAAACAATGGGAGCAGCATGTGTTTTTTGGATGGAGTATTTCCATCTCATCAATAAGTTCCCAGGCTCATTGACATAGGAAAATCAGCTAATACAGTGCTGTCAAACTCACATAGAAATAGGGTCACAAAACCACAAACCAGCTAGATTTTAGGCACTCTGAAAGTCGAGGTTTTGTTTTCTGCTTTCATATATTTAATAGCACTGAATATAGATCTGAGCAGACATTACAGTTTGTGTGTGTATGTGTGTATGTGTATATGTATATATATATATATATATATATATATATATATATATACATATATATATACACATATATGTGAATGTGTATGCATGTGTGTGTATAGGAGAGACAGACGGACAGATAATGGAGTTAAAGAAATTAGATTCCTTCACAATCCCATTGTAAGCAGCAATGATGCCTTTATGAGTAGTAAGAGAAAAGAAACACAAGAGACTAACTTCACACAAAAGGGTGGAAAGAAGGAAAATAAACACCTCTTAAGCAGGGTAGTTTTGGCATGCAAAATATTAATACAATCTTGATGTAGTTTTTATTTGTACATCTCCCTGAATCTGAATCATGGATCAAAGTGAACAAAGAAATTACCAGAAGTAGCTATTTCAACAGAGGAAAGTGTAACCAAAGGCAGAGTCAAGAATAGAGAAACACTTCTTATACAGAGAAAACATTACAGAAAATATTACAGTAAAAGAATGCAGCCAAAGAGCATCAGAGTACACCGGAGGGTTCTCAGGACCTGACAGTGTACCCTGGAAGAAAATGACTAAGTCTTCCATGTCACTGAAATATGTGCATATTGCAAAAGAAACTACCATTCTTTGAGTGAGATAGCACCCACATAACATCCCCTTCCTCTTCAGTTATTGCCTTAGTTACATTTGTTTTTTGTTTGTTTGTTTTTTTATTTTTTATTTTTTGGTGAGGCAATTAAGGTTAAGTGACTTGCCTAGGGTCACACAGCTAGTAATTGTTAAGTGTCTGAGGCCGGATTTGAACTCAGGTCCTCCTGAATCCAGGGCCGGTGCTCTATCCACTGCGCCACCTAGCTGCCCCATTTACATTTGTTTTTATTACTTGCACAACTATATCCCCCCCCACTAGAACTTATCTTCACTCTCTTCCTCCCCTCTTCATCAATTTCCATCTTATAAAATGTGATATCGACAGTGTTATCCACCCTCTCTGCCACTCTCCTCTCCTCCACTACCTTCTCTTTTTTCTCAACACCAAAGGTGTTTTGATGACTGATTTCTCTGGCTATTATGTATTCTACTCACTTGTTTTTGAGTTGTTTCAATTGTGTCCAAATCTTTCAAACACCATTTGGGTATTTCTTGTTGAAAATATCTGAGTGGTTTGTTATTTTTTTCTCCAGATCAATTTACAGGTGAGGAAATTGAAGCAAACAGGGTTAAGTGACTTGCTCAGGATCATATACCTAGTAAGTGTCTGAGACCAGAATTAAACTCAAGAAGATGAGTATTCCTAATTCTAGGCACAGCACTTTATCCATTGCACTGCCTAGTTTCCCAAGTCTTCTCATACTTAAGACAATGATCATTTTTTTCCCTAAGGCTATAAACCTCTGGCTGGACAGTTGTTTTTTTCTTATTCTTTTTCTTTTATTTCTTTTATTTTTTTTTTACAAGGGAAGAGTTATCATATACCATATGTTCTCCTGGATGCTATCCCAAAATGGTCAGTAGAACATCAGAGCCCATTGACACAGGCAAGATATGCAGAGAACCATGCACATTATAGTTTTATTCCTTTACCACAAGGAGCCTCATAGAATTATTGTATCATAGATTTAGAACTGTAAGTGACCTTGGGGATCATTAAGAACAAATCCCTCATATTAGAGGTGAGAAAAGTGATGTTTGCAGAGATTAAGTGACATTTTCCTTTCTTCTTTTCCCTCTCAATGGAACTCATTTCTTTATTACACCTGGATCAGAATTTGAAGGGAGTGGATTCATATGCACATATGATGATTGCATTACTTTTGCTGCTAAAATATTCTGGCTTTGTTCAGTTTCTATATGAGCAGAAATGTCACTGTCATTCTAGCAGAGTTGCCATATCTTTCCATCTTACCTCAGCTGCCTTATCTTCTTTGCCATACTGAAACTCAAACCTTTCCATCTTTGCCCTTTATATTGTTGATTACAATGAAAATAGTAAGGTGGCATCTATTACAGATAGAGCCATCCCTTAGTAAATCATGTTATATGTTAGTATATGTGTGTGTTTTCCTTAGCCTTATCAAAATATATTTAAGCAGATGAATTAGGATTGACATTGCCAATGTATGCTGCCTTGAAGGTTAAAAAAAAGCTTCAAAAAAATAAAAATGTTCTTTTGGTGAATAGGATACATATACATATGTACATATACACATACATACACATGCACGTGTGTATATGTACATATACATGCACATTCATATATTAATATGTATATATGTATAGTGTGTGACAGGTGTGCCTGTATATGCATATATAGATATATTTACAGCAAGAAATATCAATATATAAACACCAATATATATTCCTTTTGTGTGATACAGATACATGCATGTAGTGCATATCCATCTATGTATATATAATTGATATATTTGCATGAATCTGAATATCTATATATAATATGTGTATATAATTCTGAGTGTGTGCATGTACCACATGTACCTATCAAATTATATGTCAAAATCTGAGCAATCTGTTTTTGTTTTCTTCTTATCAACTTGTTTTTTTCTGGTTTAGATGGGAAGGCCAATCACTTTTCACTGTAAATTGTTGTTGTTGTTGTTGTTGTTGTGGGACAATGAGAGTTAAGTGACTTGCCCAGAGTTATACAACTAGTAAGTGTCAAGTGATTGAGGCTGGATTTAAGCACAGGTCCTCCTGAATCCAAGGCCAGTGCTTTAACCACTGCATCACCTACCTGCCCCCTTCACTGTGAATTTTACTGAGGAGACTGATTAGCATTAACAAAATTAATAATTTATTTTTTATCAAAAGAGGCAGTGTCATATAGTGGATAAAAAAAATGGCCTTATAACCTGAAAGATTTGAATTCAGGTCCATACAGTGCAATAATAAGTGTATGACAATGTGCAATGCACTTAAGCTATCATACAACTCTCTGAGAATAAAAGATTCAGAGAAAGTACTGATTTTTTTAGGTTAAGGAGTTTCCTTTAATAATGAAATCATAAATTCACTTCCTAGCCATATTTGTGAAGAATATCTGAAAAATTTCACCATTAATTGTGTCTTCTTTTGTTTGTATTCTGAATAGTATTCTCCATGATACTGTAAAACACTTTAGGTGAGTATATGCATCTTTAATATCCACCCCCCCAAAAAAAGAGATTATTTTCTAAAATTTTTCAATCAAGGCCTAGAAATCAAGTTTCTGTTATTGTATTGAATGTGGGTTGGCACACCAATTAATTTGACTATTTTAGGTAATAACCAAAGTCCTAATTAACTTAATATACCTTCCTCACCAATTTTTTTTCCTATTTGAGTGATTTTCTGCATTTGTGGCTAGCTGTAAGTCTTTCTGAAACTATTTATCTATTTGCAAGAATTACTGATTTGTGATGGTCCTCCCCAATGATTTTGTTTCTTCACTTGTGAAATAAGGAGGCCGAAATAGGTGATTTCTTAGGTCCCATGCAGGTCTAACATTTTAAGGTTCTTCTAACTTAAATAAGGTGAAAAGAGTTTATAAATTCAGAAAAGTCAGGATTTGTAAAATAATCATTACTCAGTCAATGAGATAAGTCTCCAAAGGCAATTGATTTTTTTTTTTAATAATGCTATCTGCTCTTTAAAGGGAGTAGGGAAGGAAAGTGAATAATGTGCCAGTGTTCTAAATGTTTTTGATAAATATTATCTCACTCAGTCCTCACACACACACACACACACACACACACACACACGCACACACACACAATCTGTGAAGTAGATGCTATTTTTATCCTAATTTTATGATTCAGGAAACTGACTTAAACAGAGTTTAAATGACTTGGCCAGGATCACACAGCTCATATATGCCTTCGGGTTGGATTTGAACTGGAGTCTTCTAGACTCCAGGCGCAGTACTCTATTTACTATTTCACCAGCTGCCAGACTCACTTTAACCCCCTTTGTAGCATAAATCCATGATGGTCCAGATGCTCAAAATAGAAGGAATTCCTGCTCCTTAGTTTACAAGACAAGGAGATCAACAGATGGTTATTTTTCATTGTTTTGAAATGAAGCCAAACTAATCAGTGATAAGAACCAAAACAGCTTCTGTAGCTTTTTCTTCAGACACTTAATCACATGGATCCATAAAACAGAAACAATTATAGAGAGTTTGTTAGCCCCTAGGAGTAGATTCCAGACATTGCTTGACATTTAGAAATTGCTGATCTCCAACCAGGAAATCCTTATCCGTTTTCATAGGCTCTAGGATCATGTGCATCAGAACTAAAAGTACAAATTGTGTTTTCAGTGGAATATACCTCAGTAGAAACTTTGATGCAGATAGGTTGCAAGAAATTAAATATATCTCATTCAATTGCATAGATGAGATGCTAGAGAGCTTTGTGAAATGTTTTTTTTGTTTGTTTTGGTAAATCAAATAAGGTTTCATATGGACTAGGGAAGCTTCTAAACCTTGCAGTAAATCCTTTGTAAAGTAGAAAAATCCATGAACAAAGTGAAGAATCAAACCCTGACTTACCTCTCATAAATTTTTGCTTAGGAGTTTCAGTTTTCTTAAGGTAGGACTTTTGGGTATTTCAGAATGTTTGGAAGTCAATATAAACATAAAAATAGTTTTCATTTTAAAGGATATACATACTACTTTACATTATTTCAAATGATTCTTACAACAACCACTTGCAGTAAATGCTGCTAATATAATTATGGTCATTTTAAAATTAAGTAAATGGGGGAGCAGAGCCAAGACAGCAGAGGAAAGACATTAAATGCACAGAGCTCATGACGCAATTACACCCCAAATAGAAATAAAACAAGCCCATGGAGCAGCAAAACTTAAAAAAAGATGACCTGAGATTATTTTCCAGTCAAGGACAAATTAGAGGGGGTCATTCTGGGCTGCAAGAAGAGTCCAACACCCACGATTGCACCAACACAGTCCCCAGGCAGGCTGTGCCAGAGAAACTTACCTCCAAGGCTTTGAATCAACTGCAGCACCAGCATCTTCTAGAACTAACCTTATGGTCAGGAGAGAGGGCTGAAGGACTCACCCAGAGGTAGGGCTGGGGATACAGGCAAGTTTATGGGACCTAAGGGGAGCAGGCTCATTGGAGGTAAGAACCACAGCATAACCCAGCAATACCACTTTTGGGTCTTTTGCCCAAAGAGATCATGGAAAGGGGAAAAGGACCTACATGTACAAAAATATTTATAGCTGCTCTTTATGTGGTGGCAAGGAATTGGAAGTTGAGGGGATGCCCATCAATTGGGGAATGGCTGAACAAGTTGTGGTATATGAATGTAATGGAATACTATTGTGTTGTAAGAAATGATGAGCAGGAGGAGTTCAGAGAAACCTGGAGGGTCTTGCGTGGGCTGACGATGAGTAAGATGAGCAGAACCAGAAGAACATTGCACACAGTATCATCAACATTGTTTGTTGATCTGCTGTGATGGACTATATTCTTCTCACCAATGCAATGGAACAGAAGAGTTCCAGGGAACTCATGATGGAAGAGGATCACTAAATCCAGGGGAAAAAAAAAAAGAAGAACTGTGGAGTATAGATGCTGAATGAACCATATTATTACTTTTGCTTTTGGTGCTGTTGTTTTGCTATTTTGAGGTTTTCCATCATTGCTCTGATTTTTCTCTTATAACATGACTAATGTAGAAATATGTTTAATGTTAATATGTGTGTATACATATATGTAAATATGTATATATATGTATGTATATATATTTATATAAATATATATCAGATTACCTGCTGTCTAGGGGAGGGGGTAGGGATGGGAGGGAGGGAGAAAAATCTGAAATTGGAAAGCTGGTATAGACAAAAGTTGAGAACTATCTTTACATGTAATGGGAAAAATAAAATACTTCATTAAAAAAATTTTAAAAAAGAACCACAGCATAAAAAAAAAAAAAATTGCTTGCTGGTTAATTAGCAAGTCATCTTGAGGTTATCTTCAGAGAAGAGAACAGGCCAGGCAAGTGAAAAACCTTCCCTCCCTCAACCCAAAACACCTGGGATCCTATGAAGCTTGGAGTAGTGTAGCTTGGAAGTAGGGCCCCATTGTAAAAGGGAGTTAAAAGTCAAGTAAGAGGGAGCAAGAAGAGCAAGCAAAGAAAGCTGAGAACTAGAGAAAGTTTCTTTAGTGATAAGGAAGGTTGAGGTGCACCCTCAGAAGGGGATAATAAACTCAGGACATACAAAGCTTCCAAGAAAAAAAGGAATTGATCTCAGGTCATGGAAGCACTCAAAAGGGACTTTGAAGAGAAAGTAGGAGAGATACAAGGAAGATTTAGAGAGGTGAAGGAAAGAATGAAAAGAGAAATGAGAGCAATGCAGGAGAGTTATGAGAAAAAAGTCAACAGCCTGAAAAGCCAAAAGGAAAAGGTGATACAAAAGCTCTCTGAAGAAAATTATTACCTAAGAATTAGGATTGAATGAATGGAAGTTAGTGATTTTATGAGAAACCAAGACATAGTAAAGCAAATCAAGTTGAATAAAAAAATAGAGGGCAATATTAAATATCTCCTTGGAAAAACAGTTGACCTGGAAAATAGATCTAGGAGATAATTTGAAAATCATTGGACTACCTGAAAACCATGATCAAAATAAGAGTTTAGATATCATCTTCTAGAAACTGTCAGGGAAAATTACCCTCATATTCTAGAAGCAGAATGTAAAATAGAAATTGAAAGAATAGACTAATAACATCAGAAAGAGATCACAAAAGGAATACTTCCAGGAATATTATAGCCAAATTCCAGAGCTCCTAGGTCAAGAAGAAAATATTTCAAGCAGCTAGAAAAACAGAATTCAAATACTTTGGACCTGCAATAAAGGTAAAACAAAATCTAGTAGCATATTCATTGAAGGACCAGAGGGTATAGAATATGATATTCCAGAGGGCAAAGGAACTGGAATTACAACCAAAAATCACCTATCCAGCAAAATTGAATACAATCTTTCAGAGTAAAAAAAAAAATGGAACTTCAATAAAAAGGAGGACTCTCTGGCATTTGTGATGAAAAGACCTTTAGTGAATAGAAAATTTGACTTTCAAATAGAAGACCTTCAGGAAACATAAAAATATAAACATGAAAAAGAAATCATGAGGGATATTAAATGGTTAAACTATTGGTTCAGCTAGCTGGGACAGTGGATAAAGCACTGACCCTGGATTCAGGAGGACCTGAGTTCAAGTCCAACCTCAGACACTTGACACTTTTATAGCTGTGTGACCCTGGGCAAGTCACTTAAACCCCCTTGCCCCACGAAAAAAAAATATTAAACTGTTTACATTCCTACATGGGAAGATAATATTTCTAACTCATAAGAACTTTCTCAATATTAGAGTCGCTAAAAGGGATACGCTTATACAGAGGACACAAGTCTGAACTGAATATGAAGGGATGATATATATAAAGCATTTTTTTGTTTATCGTTGTTTTTTGTGGGGCAGGCAGTGTAGGGTGTCTTAAGTCTGCTGCCAGATTTGGGCTCGGGGCTTCCTGGGTCCAGGGCTGGTGCTTTGTCTACTGTGCCACCTAGGTAACCCATGTTAACATCTTTAAAATAGGGTTGAGGGGTAGGAGAAATGCACTGGGGGAGTAGGAAGGGGAGAGGAGGACGGGGGAGAGGTATCTCTCATGAAAGAAACAAGAAAAAGCTTATAGAGGGAAGGAGAAGAGGGGGAAGGAGTTGGGGAGTGAGTGAACCTTACTATCATCAGAATTGGCTCAAAGAGGCAATAACATACATACTCAAGTGGGTATAATAATATATATTTGACCTGAGGGAAAGTGTGAGAGGAAGGAGATAAGGTGGCTGGGAGATTAAGGGAAGGAAAGAAGGACAGATTGGCGGATGGAGCAGTAAAAAGCAAAAAACTTTTGAAAAATGTGAAGATGTTCTGCTTAATTGCACATGTATGACATATTGAATTGCTTGATTTCATAGGGAGGGAGGAAAAAAAATTAGAACACAGAATTAGCTCAAAGACTTTAATCTCATCAGAGCAGGCTCAAGGAAGGAATAACATACACACCCAATTGGGAGGAGTAATCAATCTAACCCTACAGGAAAGTAGGAGGGGAAGAGGATAAGGAAGCAAAGGTGAAAGAAGGGAGAGCAGAGCAATGGAGGGGGCAGTCAGAAGCAAAAGACTTTTGAGGAGGAATAGGGTAAAAGAAGATTGAAAATAGAGTAAATGTCATGGGAAGGGCATAGGATGGAGGGAAATAGTTATGATGATTGACTATAATGGCAAAAAATATTGTACCTACTTTGCTGGGCTATTGTCAAGGAAATTCTTTGTCAAGTTTAATATACTATATAAAGATTATTATTAACAGGATGCTATCAGGAAAAACAAACTGGAAAGACCTACATGAACAAAAGCACAGTGAATTGTACCAAAAACAAAATAACAGCAATAGTGTAAGATGATCTGCTGGGAAACATGGTTATTGTCAGCAAGGCAATGATCCAATATGTCTCTGAAGGACTAGTGAAAATTGCAATCCATCTATAGAGAAAGAACTGATGGTATCTGAAAACAGATTGAAGCATACTTTTTGTTGACAGTTCCCTTATCTGAAGTTTTGTTTTTATCTGTTTTCTCTCACAACCCAGGTAATGTGGCAATGTTTTCCATAACTACTCATGTATAACTTATATTGAATTACTTGAGTTCTTGGGGGTGGGGGTGGGGGTGGGAAGGGAGGGAGGAAGAGAAGTTGGAACACAAAGTTTTAAAAAATTGTTGTCAAAATTTCTTTTTCCATGTAATTCAGAAATAAAATTCTAACCAGAAAAAATAAAAGAAAAAATAAAGAAATGTGGCCTAAGACAGATTAGAAGGCTTGCCCCAACCAAACAATTACCAAATATTTATTAAGTACCTAAATTGTCTCAGACACCCTGTTAGGTATTGAGGATTAAAAGACGACAAACTAAACGGTCCCTGCCTTACAAGGAAATCTGGGGGGGGGGGGGGAAACATATATTTTATACAAAAGAAATAACTGCAAAAATGAGGTTGGTGTTTTTTGTCCTTCCCTCTCAAAGAGGACCATGACATCATGACTCCAGTGAATTGGATTTAAGTGAGGGAGGACAGTGCAAAGTCACCAATCTCACTCTCTGCTGCAGAGCCATCTGGGTCCATTGGCAAGATATATGTGTATATATGTGTTCATATATATATTTATACTTGTATATATGTGCATAAGGACAACTGGAGATGACACAGGATGTTTAAGACAATTGGGTTTAAATGACTTGCCCATTGTCACATAGCTACTAAGTGTCTAGGATGAGATTTTTTTTTGTTTTTGTTTTTTTTTGGTGGACAATGGGGATTAAGTGACTTGCCCAGGGTCACACAGCTAGTAAGTGTTAAGTATCCGAGGCCAGATTTGAACTCAGCTACTCCTGAATCCAGGCCCGGTGCTTTATCCACTGCGCCACCTAGCTGCCCCTCGGATGAGATTTTAACTCAGTTGCTCCCAACTTCAGGGCCATTGCTATATCCACTGTGCCACCTAGGTGCCACAGAAAATATGAGGTACTTTGGCAGGGAGATAGATACAAAGATATACGTGGGTTTGGGGGAGGGGCGGTAAGGGAATCAAGGAAGAATAGAAATTGAAGCTGGTACTTTAGCTGAGCAGAGTAAAAAAAGATTAAGAGATGGAGGAGCACCTCACATGTATTCCAGGGGGCCTGGAAGAAGACATGGAGATAGAAAATAAAATGTTTTGTATGAAGAAAAACAAGAAGGTTATTTTGATTGAAACATCAAGTGAAAGAATGAGAATAAACAATATATGATAAGGTTGTGAAGGTACATTACAAATAGGTTGTGGAGGGTTTTACTTGCCAAAGAAAGTTGGGAGGTAATAAAGAGTCAATAAAGTGTATTGATCTATGGAATATCATGGACATAATCCAAATTTTAGGAAAATTTACAGGATTAGAAGGTGAAAAAGGAGGGACCTAGGCCAAGACTTCTGATTCTAAATTAATCACAATTTCTACTACATCACACTGTCTCTTCAAAAAGATAAAATGGGGGCAGCTAGGTGGCACAGTGGATAAAGAACCAGCCCTGGATTAAGGAGGACCTGAGTTCAAATCTTGCCTCAGACACTTGGCACACACTTACTAGCTGTGCGATCCTGGGCAAGTCACTTAAACCTCATTGCCCCACAAAAAAGAAGAAAAACAATGATAAAATAAAACCACAAAAAGATGCCATGAAGATACCATCTTCATTGTATAGTTGGTCAGTAATTAGAATTTTACCTATTGTCCTCTTGAGTATGACTCCCTGAATCACAAAAACACATGAAAGAAAGAATGAAAAGTTAAGATTGAAAGCAAAATGAGATCACTACAATGAAATTCCAACATGCTGACATAGCATTTCCCATGCTTCAAAGAGTATTTCTCTTTTTTTAATTAAAGTAATCCCACATATTAAATTATCTTTTATAATTTTTAAATAGTAGAAAACTAGATTTAAAGCAATACCTTGAATGAATATTCTGAAACATTTTCTCTTTGATGCTATTTATGTTTTTCAGTAGTAAAACAGTGCAGACACATAATTAAGAATTTCTATCTTCAAAATTTAATCAACTTCTCATCTGACATATTTTATGTGTGAATTGTTTTCTCTGTTTGACTTAGATTGTAAGCCTTTTGGGTAGGAACCATGTCTTCTATGATTTATACAGTGCTGAGTCAACTTGTTTTTCAATAAATGATATAAAATAAAGATAGCCTAGCAGAGATACAGTATGCATGCTAATTATACACTGGTTAAATTACTTAGAATTATATTTCCATCTTTTTTCACTTTCACATTAAAAAGTAAAGGCAAAACATCTACAAAGAAACCTTTCTGTCTTTTGATATTAGAATTTCTCAAAGGATAACACAGGTAATGCTGGAAAGGATCTTAATGATCACTTAATTCTACTCTGTCATTTGAAAATTAAGGAAACTGAGGCCTAGAAATATGAGCAAGGATGTATAAGTGGTGATGGCAGAAATCCCACCTGAAGCTAGGTTCTCTCACTCCAAACAATCCAGTATCTATTCCACTGTATCACACTTATTTCCATATTAAGTGTTGAACTGAGTTATATGGGTGCTAAGCACTGAAGATACAAATAACGGCCCAAAACTACAACAGCAAAACTTTATCTGCCTTCAAAATCTAACATTCTAATAGGGGAGATAGCCTGTGAATAACCATATAACAAGATATCCACACAGTAGATGGAAGATAATCTCTAAAGGGATATGTCTTTAAGATTGTGAGATAAACCAACCAATGTGTTTGGGAGGGTGTTCCAATGATATTGGTTCTCCTTTGGGATTGAATGCCTGGGCCCACAGTGAGGTTGATGTGGAGCAAGGATGAGGCAAAGCCAACACGCCACCACCAGACAAGTGTCTTCTATAGTCAAGAAAGAGGAAAAATATTTTCTAGCATCACAAGCCTACTTACTGCTCTCTCAACACAATAGTCCATCTCCTTACTCTAGACTTTTTTGTGGGCTTTCCACATGCCTGCAGTACTCTCCCTACTCATTTCTTACTATTGGTTTCTCTTCCTTCAAGACCCAGCTCAAACCCCACTATTTCCAAGAGGCATTTCTAGACTTCAGGTCTCCTCTTCACTTCTGGTACTTTCTTAACCACTTTATCTTATAGCTACCATATATATGTGTGTGAATATCTATATTGAGGTCTTTAATCTATCTGGGGAGAGGGAAAGGAAAATAGAGAGAGAAAGAGAGACAGAGAGAAAAAGCTATATCTATGGATATTTCTGCCTCTAGATACCTCTGCCTTTCTATCTATCTATCTATCTATCTATCTATCTATCTATCTATCTATCTATCTATCTACCTATCTATCTATCTCATCTCTACAGAGTTAATTGCATATTGTCTCCCCCATAAGAATTTGAGCTTCTCGAGGGAAGGGACTGCTTTTGCTCCTTTTTTGGTATATACAATACTTAATGCATTGAGTAACACAGTTTAAGTACTTACTGTTTGTTATCCTTTCCCTGACCACAATTGCTCCTATTCCACATTCTTCTGTTTAAATAATGAACTTTCCCAGTTTTTGATAACTCTTTCCTCAGACTCTAATAGTAATCTGTAATCAACTGCTTCTATTTATCCTATGGGGGCAAAAATATGACTATTATTTTATACTTAAAGGAAATATTTTCAATGTAGCAACTTCTCAGACAGTGGCCAAACCACTCTTGCTTATATTGCAGCTGAGGATACTGGACTTCAGTGCTATAATTGCAATGATGTTATACCTCAACCAAATTTGTAACACATTTTAGAAAGGACAATGATGAGCTCAGGTGACTTCAGAAGAGTGGATTAAATGGAATGGGGAAAAGATTGGGGATACTGACAAACAAAAATAGGTTGAAATAGTTGGGATGTTTTGCCTGGAAAAGAGAAGACTCAGGCTGCCTATCCTAGCTATCTTCAAATACATAGAGGATTGTTATATAGAGGCGATATTAAACTTGTTTGGCAGTAGAAAGCTAATGTTGAAGCAATAAATACAAGTCATAAAGAAATAATTTAGTATGGATTTGAAGAAAAAACTACCAAGTGATTAGAGTTGCTTAAAAGTAGAATGGGTTATTTCGAGAAGTTGTAGACTTCCTTTCCTCAGTGGTTTTCAGGAAGATTTGCCATAGGTTGTGTACAGATCATTCCTATTCAAGTATGAATTAGAAATGACAGATCAAGACTCTTCCACTTCTGAGGCTCTGCTATTTTGCGTGTTTATTAAGGATGTTCATAGTTACTACTAATGCTTTAACAGACCTTTGTGCATTCTCTTCAGTCTTTCCAATGAGAATTTAATGCATCAAAACAACAGCAAATGTCTCTTACCTCTATGTTTATGGTTCTTTTCAATCACTAAAGCATTTATCTCAAAACCATGTGAAATAGGAAGTTTATGAAATATAGTTAAAAGGGAAAGCACAGTTCTATAGCCTTTTGGGCATAGTTTCAAATTGCTCTCCAGAATATTTAGATCTTTTCACAACTCCACCAACAATGGATTACTGTCCCAGTTTTCCCACACACAACCCAACATTAAATATTTTCCATTTTTTGTTATTTTTACCACTTTCATCGGTGTGAGGTGATATCTCAGTTGTTTTAATTTGTATTTCTCTGATCAATAGTGATCTAAAGCATGTTTTTGTATGATTATATAGAGCATTGCTTTCTTTGTTTGAAAACTGCCTGTTCATATCCTTTGAAAATTTATCAATTAGAGAATGACTTGTATTTTTATAATTTTGACATAGTTCTCTATATAATTGAGAAATGAGACTTTATCAGAGATATTTGTTTCAAAAATCCTTTCCTATTTTTCTGCTTCCCTCTTAATCTTAGTTACATTACTTTTCTGTGCAAAAAGTTTTAAATTTTTTTATAATCAAAAAGATCTATTTTACATTTTGTTTAACTCTCTATATCTTCCTTTCTCCTAAATTCTTCCTCTTCCCATAAATCTGACAGTTAAATGATTCCACACTCTCTTAATTTGCTTATGGTATCATCTTTTATGTGTGAATTTTGACTTTATTTTAGTATACTGTGTGAGATGTTTGTTTATACCTAGTTTGTGGAATACTGTTTTCCAGTTTTTCCCTGCAGTTTTTCTCAAATAATGAGTTTTTGTTCCAAAAGCTTGGATCTTTTGGTTTATCATAGTTTAGATTACTCTAGTCATTTACCAGAGTGTAATTTATACCTATACTATTCCACTGATCCACCTCTCTGTTTCTTAGCCAGTACCAGATTGCTTTGATAATTACCACTTTATAATACAATTTGAGATTTGGCACTGCTATACCACCTTCTTTTGTATTTGTTTATTAATTCCCATGATATCTTTGAACTTTTGTTTTTCCAGATGAATTTTGTTCTGATTTTTACTAGATCTACAAAAAATATTTTTGATAGTTTGTTTGGTATAGCACCAAATAAATAAATTTAGGTAGGATTGTTTTTATCATATAGGCTCAGTCCATCCATGAGCAATTAATATTTTTCCAATTGTTTAGATCTGACTTTATTTGTGTGAAAAGTGTTTTGTAGTTTTGGTCATACAGTTCCTGTGTTAGTCTTGACAGGTAGAATCTCAAGTATTTTCTATTGGCCACAGTAATTTTAAATGGAATTTATCTTTCTGTCTGTTCTTCCTGGACGTTGTTGGTAATAAATAGAAAGGCTGAGGATTTATGAGGGTTTGTTTTGTAACTTGAAAATTCGCTAAAGTTGTTAATAATTTCATATAGCCTTTCAATTGATTCTCTAGGATTTTCTAAGTATAACATCATATCATTTGAAAAAAGTGATAGTTTTGTTTCCTCATTACTTATTCTAATTACTTTAATTTCTTTTTTCTTCTCTTATTGCTATAGCTAATATTTCTAGTACAATATTAAATAACAGAGATGATAATGGCTATGCTTGCTTCATCCCTGATTGTATTCAGAAGGCTTCTAGCTTATCCCCATTACATGTAATGGTTTCTGATGGTTTTAGATAAATAGTTCCTAACATTTTAAGGTAAGATCTCTTTATTCCTATGCTCTTAAGTGGTTTTTAATTGGAATGGGTGCTGTATTTTGTCAAAGGCCTTTCCTGCATCTATTGAGATAATCTTATGATTTCTATTGCTTTTGTTAATGATATGGTCAATTATGCTGATATTTTTCCTAATATTGAACCAACCCTGCATTCCTGGTATAAACCCCATCTGTTCATAATATATGATCCTTGTGATTTATTACTGTAATCTTTTTGCTAGCATTTTATTTAAACAAATTTGCATAAATATTTATTAATGATATTGGTCTATAATTTTCTTTCTCTCTTTTGACTCTTCCTGGCTTGGGTATCAACAACATATTTTTCTTATAAAATGAATTTGGTAGGAATCCTTCTGGTTTTTTTTCAAATAAATTATATAATATTGGGATTAATTATTCTTTAAATGTTTGGTAGAATTCACTTGTGAATCCATTTGGTCCTGGGGATTTTTTTGCTTAGGAAGTACACTAATGGCTTGTTCAATTTATATTTCTAAAATTAGGTTATTCAAATATTTTATTTCTTCTTCTGTTAATCTAGGTAATTTATATTTTTGTAGATATTAAACCATTTTATTTAGATTATCAAATTTATTGACATATAATTGGGCAAAATAATTCCTAATAATTGTCTTAATTTCTTCATTGGTGGTGAGTTCACCCCTTTCATTTTTGATAATAATAATTTGGTTTCCTTCTTTCATTTTTCTATAAAATTAACCAAGGGTTTATCTATTTTGTTTTTCATAAAACAGGCTTCTAGTTTTATTTATTAATTAAATGGTTTTCATAATTTCAATTTTATTCATTTCTCCTTTGTTTTTCAGGATTTCTAATTTACTGTTTAGTTGCATGCTCAATTCATTGATCTGCTTTTTTTTCTATTTTATTGATATAAGCAGTTAAGGATATACATTTTCATGTAAGTACTATTTTGGCTGCATCCCATAAATTTTGATATATTGTTGCATCATTGCCATTTTCTTTATAAAATCATTTATTTTTCATGAATTTTTCTTTAATTGACTTATTTATGATCAGATTATTTAATTTCTTATTGCTTTTTAATATCTTTCAATTTTCCATTATTGAATGTAATATTTATTATATTATTAATTGAAAATGATTTGTTTACTCTCTTTTTCTGCATTTGCTTTTAAGGTTTTTACGTCCTAATAAGTGGTCAATTTTTATATAGGTCCCATGTATTGCTGAGATGTTATATTCCTTTCTATTCCCATTCAATTTTCTCCAGAAACCTATCAATCATATCTAACTTTTCAAAAAATTTATTCATTTCTTTAACTTCTTTCTTGTTTATTTTTTGGTTAGATTTATCCAGTTCTGAGAGAGGAAGGTTAAAGACCCCCAGTAGGATAATTTTATTATAAATATCCTCCTGTAATTCATTCAACTTCTCCTTCAAAAATTTGTATGCTATACCATTTGGTGAATATATGATGAATATTGATATGTCTTCATTTTGTATGGTACCATTCATCAAGATATAGTTTCCTTCTTTATCTCTTTTAAGTAGATCTATTTTTGCTTTTGCATTTCTGAAATCGTGATTGCTATCCCTGCTTTCTTTGCTTCATCTGAAGCATAATAGATTCTGTTCCAACCCTTTACATATACCCTCTGCTTCAGATGAGTTTCTTTTGAACAATATATTGTAGGATTTTGGTTTTTAATCTATTCGGGTATCCATCTCTGTTTAATGGGTGAGTTCATCACATTCACATTAATAGTTATGATGACTAACTGTTTATTTCTCTCCATGCTATATTTCACCTGTTTCTCCCCCCCACCCCACCCTTTCCTTCCTCAAAAGTGTTTTACTAAGGGTAAGGTTTAATCTTTGCCTGCCACCCACCCATTTTCCTCTACATTATGATAGTTCTTTCATGCCTCTTTGTGTGTGTCCATTGGAGGAGAAGGGGGACAATTTACAAAATTCAATTTCTCTCTCCTTTTCCTTCCATGTGATATTTTTTCTTACCCCTTTATTTTAGGAGTTTGGGGGTGTCATCCCATTAATGTCACCTCAGAATAACAACCTCTGTCTACATATACTCCTAATTATTTTCATTAAAAAGTTGTTAAGACTTACAAATATTATCATCCTTTCAAAATCATTTTATGACCACATCTTCTGTCTTTATATATACCTTCTAATTGTTTTTAAAATAAAGTTGTTAGGACTACAAATAGAGTGAGGAGAACCAAAAGAACATTGTTACACAATAACAGAAACATTATGTGTGATGATCAACTGTAAAAGACTTAGATCTTCTCAGTAATAAAATGATCCAAGGCAATTCCAAAAGATTTATGATGGAAAATGTTATTCTTAATGCTGATCAATGTATACTATTTTCACTTAATTTTTTATTATTTTTTCATTCTTGAGGATTTTCTGTTTTCTTCTGATTTCCCTTTTATAAAATGCTTGATATGGAAATATGTATAACATGATATATAACACCTATATTTGATTGCTTGCCATATCGAGGGAGAGAAGGGAAGAAAAGGGAGGGGAAAATTGGGAACTCAAAATCTTACAAAGATGAATGTAGAAAATAATCATTTTATGGAATTTGAAGATATAATAAAATAGCACCAAAAGACTTACAAATATTATCATATAGAAATATAAACAGCTTAGCCTTATTGAATTTTTTACAGTTTTTCTTTCTTTTTCTTTTTTACCTTTTTATGTTTTCTCTTGAGTTTTTTGAAGTTTTTTATTCAATTCACCTTTTAATCAGAGATGCTTGAAAATGCTCTATTTCATTAAATATACATTTTCCCCTTGAAAGAATAGATCCAATTTTGCTGGGTATATGATTCTTGGTAATCAACCTAGCTCCTTTGCCTTCTGGTATATTATATTCCAAGCCCTGAAATTCTTTAATGTGGAAGCTGACAAATTCTGTGTAATTCTGATGGTAGTTCCACAGTATTTGAATTGTTTCTTTTTGGCTGCTTGCAATATTTTTTCCTTGATCTGTGAGCTTTGAAATTTGGCTATGATAATTTGTGGAGTTTTCAGTTTGGGATCTCTTTCAGGTGGTGATTGATGGATTCTTTCAGTTTCTATTTTGCCCTCTGCTTCTAATATTTCAAGGGAGTTTTCTTTGATAATTTCTTGAAAATGATTGTCCTGGCTTTTTTTTTTGGTCATGGCTTTCAATTAGTCCAATAATTCTTATATGATCTCTTCTGCATCTATTTTATAGGTCAGTTGTTTTTCCAATGAGAAATTTCACATTTTCTTAACTTTTTTCACTGTTTTGGATTTTGTGTCTTGGTATCTCATAGAGTCATTCATTTCCATTTATAGAGTTCTAGCTTTTAAAGAATTATTTTCTTCAGTGACCTTTTGTATTTCCTTTTCTATTTGGCTAAATCTGTTTTTAAGGACTTCTTTTCCTCAGGAAATTTTTGTATTTCTTTTTCATGGTTCTCTTGCATTACTTTTATTTCTTTCCCCAATATTTCTTCTACTTCTCTAATATGTTTTTTTAAAGTCCCTTCTGGAGATGGCAGAGAAGAAGCTGTGACTCCCACAAACTCCATATAAACCTGTCCACACACTCCCAAATAAATGCCATAAAAAAAAGAAGCCAAATGCATATAAGAACAGAATGAGATTATTTTTCAGTCAAAGAAGGCAATTGGGATCACCTGCTGATTCTGCTGAAACAGGAGCTCAGTGCATGGGTCCACACCCAGGTATGAAGAGATAGTGTTTCCAGCACCTTGGAGTCTTCAGCACCAGTGTCTTCTTATGAGACTCAGCTCATGGACCAGTGAGGGGATTTGGTGGTTGGCCGGGGTGAAGTGGCTGCATTCTCTGCTGGAGTTGGGGCTAAGAGCCCCGGTTCTTACCCAGTGGGCTTAAATGAGTGATGGTGGCCCAGTAGGGGAGGGGCACAGGCATGCCAAGCTTTCAACCATAGAGAATCATATGTCAATCAGACATCTGCTTCCAGGCTGAGATGAGTAAGCAAAGTAAACAGCAAACAATAGACAGCTTCTTTCAGGGAGGGGTAGACCAGAATGCACCCTCAGAAGAAGATAATAACAAAGTCAAAGCTCCAACATCCAAAGCTTCCAAGAAAAATAAGGATTGGTCTCAGGCCATGGAAGCACTCAAAAGGGACTTTGAAGAGAAAATAGGAGAGATAGAAGGAATATTTAGAGAGATGGAGGAAAGAATGGAAAGAGAAATGAGAGCAATGCAGGAGAGTTATGAGAAAAAAGTCAGCAGTTTTAAAAGCCAAATGGGAAAGGAGATACAAAAGCTCTCTTAAGAAAATTATTGCCTAAGAATTAGGATTGAGCAAATGGAAGCTAGTGACTTTATGAGAAACCAAGACATAGTAAAGCAAATCCAGTTCAATAAACAAAAATAGAGGGCAATATGAAATATGTCCTTGGAAAAACAGCTGACCTGGAAAATAGATCCAGTAGAGATAATTTGAAAGTGATTGGACTGAGGGGAGCAGCTAGGTAGCACAGTGGATAAAGCACCGGCCCTGGATTCAGGAGTACCTGAGTTCAAATCCAGCCTCAGACACTTACTAGCTGTGTGACCTTGGGCAAGTCACTTAACCCCCATTGCCCCGCAAAAAAAAAAAAAAAAAAGAAAGAAAAAGAAAAAAGAAAATCATTGGACTGTCTGAAAGCCATGATTAAAAAAAGAATGAAGACATCATCTTCCAAGAAATTATCAGGGAAAATTGCCCTGATACTCTAGAAGCAGAAAGTAAAATAGAAATTGAAAGAATGCACCAAGCACCTCCTGAAAGAGATACCAAAAGGAAAAATCCAGGAATATTATAGCCGAATTCCAGGGATCCCAGTCCAAGGAGAAAATATTGTAAGCAGCTAGAAAAAAAGAATTCAAATACTGTGGAGCTACAGTAATGGTACAATGACATCTAGCAGCTTCTATAATAAAGGACTGGAGGGTATAGAATATGATATTCCAGAGGGGAAAGGAACTGGGACTATAGCTGAGAATCATGTGCCCAGCAAAATAGTATAATCTTTCAGGGGGAACAATGGGACTTCAATGAAAAAGAGGACTTTCAGGTACTTGTGATGAAAAGACCTGAACTGAGTAGAAAATTTGACTTTCAAATACAAGACTCCAGAGAAGCATAAACAAGGTAAACATTAAAAAGAAATCATGGGAGATATTAAAATATTAAACTGTTTACATTCCTACATGGGGAGATAATATTTCTTAGTCATAAGATCTTTCTCATCATTAAGGCAGCTGAAAGGTATATACTTAGACAGGGGTCATAGGTCTAAAGTGAATAAGAAAGGATAATATCTGTAAAGCATTTATTTTTTGTTTAACCTTTTTGTGTGGCAGGCAGGGTGGGGTGGCTTATGTCTGGGGCTTGATTTAGGCTTGGGACCTCCTGGGTCCAGGGCTAGTTCTTTGTCCACTGTGTCACCTAGCTGATCCATGATGACATCTTCAAAATAAAGTTAAGGCATAAGAAGAATGTACTGGAAGAAAGGGAAAGGGAGAGGCAGATTGGGGAAAAGTAGTTCACATAAAAGACACAAGAAAAAGCTTATGGAGAGAGGGTATGAGAATTGGAATGACACCCCCTGCTGGGAGGGACATTTTGAGCTCTGGCCTGAAAAGAAAGCATGTGATTTGGCATCCACATGTGACTTAGCATTTGGAAGTTACCACCTTTTAGTTGTGTCAATCAGTGCTACTAACCAATTAGCTTGGAGCTGTGTGTTTTTATGGCCCTGTTTCTTGTTTCACAGGAGGCTTCTAGGAGGAGGGAGGAGCAAATCTCTTTTCATGTCCAGACTTGGGCTTGGTAGCAGAGGCAGCAGGGACAGGCAGAATAGGGATACTTTTTCCATGTGTTTCTCTTTACTAACCCGTAATATACTTTAATATATACTTAATGCCTAAAGATTGGTGCTATACATTTTCTTTTCTTTTCTTTTCTTTTCTTTTTTTTTTTGGTGAGGCAACTGGGGTCAAGTAACTTGCCCAGGGTCACACAGCTAGTAAGTGTTAAGTGTCTGAGACCAAATTTGAACTCAGGTCCTCCTGAATCCAGGGCTGGTGCTTTATCCACTGTGCCACCTAGCTGCCCCCACTATACATTTTCTAATTTAAGGTGACCACTAATTAGATTTTAGACATCACAGGTAGAATTTTAGGCCCTTACAAGGGAAAGATGGGGAAGGACCAGGGGAGTGAGTGAGCCTAACTCTCATCAGAACTGGACCAAGAGAGAATAAAATATACACTCAATAGGGGATAGTAATATATCTTGCCCTGTGGGAAAGTGTGAGGGAAGGGGAAAAGGGTAGGGAGAGGCAATGGAAGGAAGGGCAGATTGGAGGAAGGGGCAGTAAAAAGCAAAACACTTTCAAGAAGGGATAGGTTGAAGGAAAATACAAAATAGAGTAAATATCAAGGGGAGGGAATAAGATGGAGAGTAATACAGTTAACAACAGTAACTGTGAAAGAAATGATGAGCAGCATGATATCAGAAGGACATATGAAAAATGCAAACCATCAACAGAGATAGAAGTGATGGTATCTGAATACAGATTTAAGAATAATTTTATTTGTTAGCCCCTCTTTTTAAAGGTATTTTGTCTATTTTCTTTCTCCACCTAACTGATGAAAAGATGTTTTGCATAACTACACATGTATGACTTATATTAAATTGCTGGATTTCATAGGGAGGAACAAGGAGGGAGGGAAGAAGAAAATTTAGAACACAACATTTAAAAAAATTAATGTGAACAGTAATGATGAGCAGGAGGAGTTCAGAGAAACCAGGAAGGACTTACATGAACTGATGCTGACTAAGAGGAGCAGAACCAGGAGAATATTGTATACAGTAAGAGCAACATTGCGTGATGAACAATGGTGATAGACTTGGCTCTTTTTAGCAATGCAATGGTATAAAACAATTTCAAAGAACTTCACAATAGAAAATGTTCTCAACATCCAGAAAAAGAAACTGTGGCTTATGAATACAGATTAAATTATACTGTTTCTACTTTTGTGCTGGTTTTTTTCCTTCTTTTTTTGAGGTTTTCCCTTGTGTTCTAACTCTTCTTTCACAATATGACTAATGCAGAAATATGTTAAATGTGACTGTATATATATATATATATATGTATATATACATATATATATATATATATATATGGTCTATATTAGATTGCTTTCTGTCTTGGGGAGAGGGGAGGGAAGGGGTGGTAGAAGAACAATTTGGAACTGAAAATCCTATGAAAATAAATGTTGAAATCTTCCCTTATATGTAACTGGAAAATAATAAAATAAAGAACCAAAACCAAAACCAACCAAAACCTAACAACCAAAAAAGAGTCCCTTTTAAGCTCTTCCAAGAATTCTTTTTGGACCTGAGACCAATTTGCATTTGTCTATGCTGTTTCACCTGTGCAAGAAAATAATGGGCTTTGCCAACTCCCAAAGGCCCCAGATTGATTGGATTGACTGAGCTTGACTGACTTCACTGATTAACGTAAAGTTATTTCAATTGAAACCACACCTAACTGTCCCTCAAGAGGGTATTGTTCTCAGAAGCTTTGGACTCTGACCTCAACATGAGACCATCCTCAAGTCCAGTGAATCAATGGATTTGTGTTATGCTAACCAATTAGCTTGAAGCGGGGTGGAAGGATTGCCTCTCCTCAGGATGTAGAGGAGGGATCCTGGAGCAAATTATCTCTCCAAAAGGCTGGTGGTGGAAAATTTGAGAATTCTAGGTAGATGGGCCTTTTTTTGACTTTCTAATCCAAGTGTTCTCTTTTTTACTAATAAATGCTCAATTCCCACACTGGTGCTGAAGCATCTAATTTATAAGTAAACCCTAGCTAGTTTTCTCTACACTTGGAACAGGAATAAGGTGACTACACATTAGATTTTACTCATCACATCTCTAGTCATTTTGTTACATTTGTACTCCTCTATGTTTATGCCTTGACTTTCCCTATCACTATAGTAACTGTCAATAGTCAAGCTTTTTTGTTTGTATGGTTTTTAAAGCAAGTTTTTGTTTCTTGATGTTTTTATATGAGGGAGTTGGTCTATTACTCCACTGTTCCCATTTTTTGTGCTGAGACTCTGGATTTTACTGTTAGCTTTCAATGGCCTTCAGGGCTTAGCTGCTTGCTTTCTCTGTAGAGTAAACATCTGATTGTTATTGGGGGTTATTCCTCCTTTGTGGCCTCTACTGGATGTGAACTGCCCTTCTCTGTGTGTGCTATCCTCATACTGGCCTGCAAAGGTTAACAAAGTTTTTTCTGGTGGCCGGCCCTGGAGGAGTGATCTTATTGTTTGTCTGTCCCAGGTTTGGTGCCCTGCTGCTGGGTTGATCTGTTAGAAGGGTCTCTCTGATAGCAGGCCCTAGAAGGATAACTTTTTTGTGTTCTGCTGAGGGCTGGAGCCCCCTGCTGCTAGTTTGACCTGGAAAGAGTCTGTCTGTTGGGAGGTAGCAGGGACAGGAACTTACTGATGACCAGTCTTGAGTGGAGCATTACTACCGGTCATGAGTGGGGTCAAAGCCTTCTGAATGGTCTGTTCTAGCTGTGGAGTGCCTGGTGAGGAGGCTTGCTATGCTACACAGACTGCTTGCCTACCTAGTGACCTGCTGATTTGCAGATGGGTGATTTGCCGCAGGCTAAGAGCCCTACTTCAGGCTCTCTGCTGTGAGCCCAGAAATTGCTGCTGCTGCTGCTGCTCCTGGAGCTCACTTTCTCCTCTCCTAGGTAAGACAAATCTTTCCTGCTGGTCTGGTAAGCTGCTTCTCTGTTCCTGGAATGATTCAGATGCAGATTCATATTGGTTTGAAGCAGAAATTTAGGAGATTTCCAGAAGGTTGCTTCCTCACGCTGCCATCTTGGCACTGGAAGAGCCTCATTCTTCACTCTAAGCTTTTGCCAAAGCCTGCATATTTCTTCTTTGAAAAATTTCTTGACTATCCCCCATTCTCTCTTCTGACACTGCCACCATTCCATTGAAGGCCATTATCAT